>NW_021940682.1:30111127-30619606 GCF_001715985.3 Manacus vitellinus | reverse complement strand
GAAGCCTAGCCATGATGATGATCTGCAATGAGAAGAGAGTAAGGTAACAAAGCTAGCTTATTATTTCCAAAGAGAAAACACACAAACCTATATACCCACTGATGTTCTAAATTATTTATAGCATCTATTAGGATAGCAGAGGAAGCTTTGTAAAGTGCAAATGAGCCAATTGCTATCATTTTTATATGCAAAAGAAAGTACCTAGAAGAGTAGTCAAATTCTAAATTTAAAGAGTTTATAGTCATGTTAGTAAAATACTTTGCACCAGCCTCCCTAGCAGATTTTTGTAATCTTTATATTTAAAGAAACTAAGACTAAAACTCTTTCAGAAAGATTCTTTTTGGCCATTGTGCATATTACTTATAGATAGTGGCAGTTAATTACTTTAAATAGTCAATACCACAGATATTTGAAGTGCTCAATTTATGTGCAGAGGACATCTTACCATGTTTTTCATGCAGTTAGCCCTGGATTGTGTGAAAGTGTAGATCACATCACTGAACTATTTAATAAAGCAGTGACCTTATCAGTGGTGTGCATTTACACTAAAAGTTCAGAATTAAAGGATCTACAAAGGTAGTAGCTTATGCACTGAATGCTTCAAGTACTTCTGTGTGCAGCAGTAATATTGCAGATGGGTAATTCTCTCATTTCTTCTTTGGAACTTCTAATGAAGCCAAGGTTGAAAAGCAGTGCTCAAAGAGAAGAAAATATTACTGAAATTTGTTTGATTTTAATAAAGAGTCAAACACATCCCTTATGTTTGTGAAAGAAGCTTGCTCAGATATAGGCAAATTGTAGCACAATAAAATGTTGTGCCATGTGTGTTTAATGAAAAACACTGAAGTAATACTGTATTTCAGTCATTCTGAATACCTCTTCTCACTCATCCTTTACTGCTAAAGAAGAAAACATGTCCAGATCAACAGTACTCTTTTTTTTTTTTTGGTGGATGAGTGATGCTGTCTCAAAAGAACCACAGACATGAACAAGAATTTAAGAACAAAGCTGTGGGACAGAAACTAACAGAAATAAGATTTTGACAAAACGAAGTCAATCTTGACATTAGTTACTAGACTAAAAATGTCAAGACCGTTTTCTCTGATTTATATCAGACTTGATTGCACTTAACTAGGTGGAGCTCTCCTTACCTCTTTTTCCAGTCAGACTAATGTATAGTAGTTGCTACTATTATTTTGCTTATCTACTAAAATGTATATAACTTGAATCAGGCTCTAGTATAATTGTACATAAATGATAAAAATACTAAGCACATTTAGGCAAATTAATTGTAGAAAAGCAATGGATTATATACTACCAAACAAAATAGGACTCTCAGCACGCAAAGGTTTTTTTCTTTAATGCTTAATTTATTACTTGTTTTCAAGCAGGAGGCATAGTAATTTCCCTATAAATGTGCAGATCAATATTTAGATAAAGCACTGAATACAGTTTTATCAGACTTCATAGGGCTATAAAATGAGTTTGAGTAAAAAGTTGAGAAATGAGAATAGTAAACAAGAACTTACAGGCTGAAGGCTGCTTCCTTCCATACTCCCCAAACTAATAAAAGGCACTTTTGCACAGAATACAGAGCAGGGTTTGTATTGATTCATCTACGGCTACTTTCATTTGTCCTTAAAATTAAGGCTTTTGGATAAACCAGCTCTGCTTTAAATAACAGAAATGGTGATAGGCCCCAAAAGATTGATTTCCTGGAATTGGTTTACCTAAGCCTTTGCCTGATTGATTTGCCCATGGCTCTCTGCTTTTCTTCCAGCCCAGACCTCCTCTTGTAGATGAGATGAGAACTGCTCAGTACCCACATCCCTTCAAATTCTGCTTATAATGCTTTTACCAGAAAGGAGGGAGTCTGGGAAGAAGCTACAAAACAGAGGCATCCCTGTAGCTAGTGAAATAACTTATTTTCTGAATCCTCCCAAACCAACACAGGTTTAAGGCAATCTGTAGCTCTTGGGTTTCTGCAGGGACTTGGAATTGACTGCAAAAGACATGCCAAGAAGTAAATGATGCAGGCATTTCTTTTCTAGGTCTTACTGCTATGGTCTTTACCACCTGAAAACAATTTTTGCACCTCCTTGAAGGAGTTCTGCCATTGTACTGAATATAATCCAAACATTTAAAATTATAAGAGACATCCCAAATCTTGTCCAGTGCTGCCTGCCTCTTTATGGACGTTATTTTCTTATCATGCAAAGTCATGTGTGATTAAACTATATCCCCTTATACTGACAGTTTTGTTCTTGTTCCCTGATAAATTTTTCCTTCCTCCAAAATATTCCTGTCAAGAACTTTTCTCCTTCCAAGTGATTCTTATATAAAAGGAGAAAATAATATTTGGCACAGCTGACTTCAAGGAACTTTACTGGATATTTAGACAGTGATTCAGAAAATGATCATTAACCTTTGGAAGTTTTAAACCTTTGATATTTGAGAAGTCAGATTTTACTAGCCTAAGAAACAAACCAAATCTTAAGGACAGATAGGTAATGCAAGGCAAATTACAGACTGGGAGTAAGACTGATAAAGGAGAAAGCATAGGCTCAAGAGCAGTCTACGCGGTGTTGATAAAGCCATCGCTGAATTATCAATTTGGCTTCAGCAGTTATTTTAAAATCGAATCTTTTAAAGACATGGGGTCAAATTCTAATCCTTCCTTCCTCAAATCTGAACAATTCCCATTGAATCATAGAATCATAGAATCAAACAGGTTGGAAAAGACCTCCAAGATCATCAAGTCCAACCCTTGATCCAGCACTGCTGTGGTTACTAGACCATGGCACTAAGTGCCACATCCAATCTCTTCTTAAAAACCTCCAAGGATGGTGACTCCACCACCTCCCTGGGCAGCCTGTTCCAATGTCTGATTACTCTCTCTGTAAAAAATTTTTCCCTAATATCCAACCTAAAGCTCCCCTGACAGAGATTAAGACCATGCCCTCTTGTCCTACTGCTGGTTGCCTGGGAGAAGAGACCAACCCCCATCTGTCTACAACCTCCTTTCAGGTAGTTGTAGAGAGTGATGAGGATTGAAATCACCCCTCCCTGTATTTGGCAGAATTTGACACTTTCTTTTCAAATGAAGCTGGGAATCCTACTTCACTGAAGGTAGGGATTCCTATTTAGCCAGTAATAGCTATAGGTAGCTCTCGCTGATGTACTAGAGCACAGGATGAAATTCATTACCTGCATTAATATTGCTTTTTTTAAGCCTACCAGCATTTCAGCAGCAAAGTCTAAACCATTCAGACTTCTATTATATCTGCCCTATGCAAAACATATAAACATTTTATTTTATTTTTATTGTATTCCAGGAATATTGCCCACTTTCTTTTAAATTGCATATATGTATACAGACATGCACATATACTTGTGTGTGTGTGTACAAAAAATGAGCTTAAATTGAAATACACACACAGGGTTTTTTTATATTTTGCAACTTACCTTTCATCACTGAAATAATTTCAAAACACTGCTATTCTTGGCTCAAGTCTGTCTTCACTTCTTTGGGTGTCATCTGCTTCATTTGTGTTCTTCATCAGTTGTCATTTTTTTATAGATAGATACTCAACTTAAATGACTGACATCTAAGTCCTCATTGTAGTGTTTGACTGGCACACATTGCACCACTGATAATATCTGCACATAGAATATTGAGTATGACGAAAGAAATAAAGGAAACAGCAACTACATGAATTGGAGAAAATATATGCACAAAATGATACTACCATAAAGTGAGTTAAAAAGGATTCTTAACTTCACAACAAATGAAAAATTAATAGGGGCCATTTTAAAATGGGCCTGAGAGTGAAAAACAAATAAAAATCCAATCCACATAAAGTATCAGTCTGTCTGCAGAGGGAATTCAAGCACTGCAGATAGAGTATTTTGAAGAGAAATTATAGAGTCAAATTATAGAAATGTGCCAGAGATTCTTGATAAGACACAAGAGAAACAATGACTGTTCGTGATGCACGATTTCAAACACACACACATACGCTCCTGGGACTGCACTCACAATGTGTTGCCATGATCACCTGTGAAGCTGTGTTTGTCATGGAAATCCTTGCCCCATTTCCCTAGTATGCAGGTGTGATGCCATCTGCACATGTTCCTAGTTGGAAACTGGTCCTGCTGTGTCATGGTTCTTCATGGAGGCATTGCTTGGCTTCATCATTGCTGCTTTTGAGGTGACATGCAAACACTAAATTAAGTAGAAAGTAGTGAGAAAACACTGAGTCAAAGAGATTACATTGTAGGTGCTTATCACAGAAATGGCTGAAGAATGTGAAATACTTACAGTAAAATGTACTAAGTATTTCAAGTGATTGAGCGCTTCCAGTGTACTCCATAACCAGTATTGCAAACAGTATTGGCGAAAGTGATTGCAAACACTCTTCTTCCAGGGCCTTAAGGGCTACAAAAATCATATAAGAAAGCTCTCCCCTTACCAAGAAAAGGGGGTTTTGGTTATTTTCTTCTTCCTGTAGCTGAGACTCATATAGCACTTACACTAATTAATTTTTCTATTCACAATACCTGCAGCAAAAGGACAGCTGAATCAACAAACTGATTTTCACAACTATTGTTCCTTCTTAATTTACTTGGCAGTTTTCACACCTGTAATTTCAATAACTACAAGATAAAAGAAATTGCAGTAACACAACAAATGTTTGAGCTGGACACTAGTAAGTGGTATTATTTTGTTCACAGATCTTTGACATCTCTCAGTGTTACTGTAATCACAGAGACAAATGCTGGCTTTTTCTACAGTGATAAAGCCTATCATGGCTCTTTGACATAATAATGAAAACACCATGCAATAGGAAAATTACTAATGTTTTCCATAAAAATGAATGGAAATGAGAAAACCTGATTCCATCTATCACTGCCTTTTTAGAATGAATAGCTCTACTCAATGTATTTTTTTTTAATGTGGTGCTACTAAACTTAAAACATATAAACATTTCTGTATTATTTTTATTTTTACATTGCTTGATGTATACTAGGTATACAGTGTGTGGTTTCCTAGAAATTCACCTTCTGCAAAACAAGCCCCTCTGGATCTCAGCTCATGAGGTTCATTGTAATGCTGTTGATTCATGTCATTCCTCCTGTTAATGATATTGTACAACGCAAGACATTGAAATCACTGAATGACATTCCTTGTTGGGAAATCATGCCATGGGTCCAGGGTGGAATTTGTAGTACACCATGCTCAGGAATAAAAGCAGTTGCTGAGACCATACGGTAATTTTCCGAACTAGAGCACAGTGTAGTTTTGTTCAGAGCACAGACATGAGAATAAAGGTAGAGCTGGGAAAATGATGAGTTTTCTTAGGTTTTGTGGGTTTTGTTTGGTTTGTTTCTTTGTTCTTTCTGGAGGTGAACTAAAAATCCTCGTCTTTTTCTTTTGTCTGGTTTCAGTTCAGGTTGAACTATTAAATTAAATTAAACTAAATTAATTCTTTTTCTTTTTTGATGGAGGATCTAGCAAAACAAAAAACAGGACAAAATTACTTTGCACATGAATGGAAGAGAAAATTGAACAGCTACAGGGGGTTTTTTGGTAAATATTTCAGTTTAAAAAAAATCTAAGAAACATCATTCATAAACTGAAAAAAGACTACTGAAAGCACATTTGTCTCTGTGATAAACCCTCTAGAGAAGAGTTTGGATGTACTCCCAAAAGAGCATTTCTACCCAAAAGAGCATTTCTGTTTTTATCCAAACATTACAGCCTTGAAAAAATACTAGAAAAAAGGGAAAGACTATCAGTTCCAGACTAATGCTGGACGTGGATAACAGAGTTAGAAGTATAAACCCAAATCTTTTCTTCTGAGGTCAATAAAATATACTTGGGGTCAAGGCTCTGGATTGAGAATGTCATTTAATGTTAAGAGCTGCAGTAGTCCTTTGAATACTTTACCTAGACTTCCATGGTTCTAACTTCATGGTTGTAGCTGAGGATTCCTTACTGATAACACCAGGAGATCAAACTTGCCCGTGTTTGAGGAACTGTTTAAGATCTTTGGTGGTGCTTCAGATTTCCCTAGCAAGATGTGAAATATTTTGACAAAAAAGCTTGTCTTCAGGTTAACAGAACTGAAAATTTTTATGTTTTTCTTCCCTATTTTCTGTAGATCTTTTTCTCCATGTCTTTGTCTCTCTCAAAGCTTCTGAATTTCTATCTTTCCTAAACTATGGTTTCCCTTCTTTCTATGTCTTCCACAAGTTCCTTTCATGCTTGCCTTTACCTTACTCCCACATCACTACATTTTTTCACAGTAGGAAGTATAAAACCCACCCTCTCATTTTTTTTCAGTCTGTTTCTTAGTTTTAAGATTTTGGCTGATGCTGAGCAGTGTCGCCAGCCTGAAATCAAGAGAGAGGTAGGGTGTCTTGGCAAATGTTGCTGCAGCCAAGGGTCAGAGCCAGTGAAGGTGCAGGAGGGAGCATGGCACAGGGGGGGAGTGCCTGTCTGCTGCTGCAATAGTCCTGGGGCACTGCCTGGGAAGAGTGACTTCTTTTTCTCAAGTCTGTAAGACTTTTTTAGGTAAGCCTTAAGTCTCTTTCCCTGGGAATTGGGATAAGAGCTCATCAAGCAAATTACATTGATTTTTTTTTTTAATTAGTTAATATTTAAATGAAATTTAAAATTCTGATCTTACAGAGACCCTTGCAAATCAAGAAAGATCCTGTTAGAAGCAGCAAAGTTCCATTGTATGAGTGCAATGTGGGCTGGAAGGCAGTCTGGTACAGCTGAGACACCTTAAGATGGATTCCTCTGCAGCAGGAGGGGAACCAGGCTGGTAGATCAGAAGTCTGCTCTTCAGGTGGATCAGCACAGGTGTGTCAAGAATACATGTAAATGTCTAAAATCCTTGAACACTTCCCTTGTATTTCTACCAGTTAAGGCAATGTATAAATGAATGGAAAGCATCTACCTCACTGTCTCAACCTGTAGAATTAATATAATGAACAGCTAGCTTTTTAATTTTACATTTACCTGGATGAAAAAGAAGAATAGAATAGTGAAAAGGAAGAGCAGCCTTTAATCTTATTTTCTCATTTCTGAATTGACATTGGGGAAAGAAAGAAAGTGAATGATCTCTATAATCCAACTGCAGAAAGTATCATTGTGACACTAAATTTTAGTGACAGATGAGGGCGTTGAAAGGAAAGAAGCTTAACTACCAGAACAATAAATACCTTTTAAAATACACCTTTAAAAATATAAGAAAAACAGGGAGAATGTAAAGGAAAATTTGTGGGTGTGGAAATATATTTTTTTAATATTAATGTAATAAAAACATTCCCTTTAGCTTGCTTTTTACACTTAGTTCTACTTTTCATTCTATTTGCAAAACTCAAACTTGTCAGAAAGCTGAAGGGGAAAGAAGCATTTATAAATTAGTGTATGTCTCCAAATGATTAATGTAGCAGTCATATTCTCTCTCATCTGTTCAAGACCACTTGCACATCTATAGAAATCAGGCATGAGGTGCGCTGAAGCATATTAAAATCACTTCTTCTACTACTTTTGTACTGAATAATTGTTCCTGTTCTTACTTTTGAACCACTTAAATGAGAAAGAAGGCAATTTAGCAGGTATCACACACAGCCTGAGGCAAATGTGTCATATAAACTTCACTCAGAAACATATTATAAGGTACTTATTTATTTTCCTTTAATACAACTTAAAGACAGCAACTAGGAAAATGCATTGTTTTTTACATTTTTCCCTCCCTACCCTTGACTATTCTCTATCTGAGATAGTACATTACCTATCCAAGAATCAAGGCACCTGGATATAAAAATTTCCTATTAGATCATATAGCTTATTTCTCTCTAAAATCAGGATTATTTTTTACAGAACAGATTATAACCTGTTTCCAAGATGTTGCATATAGGTGTAGCCAACTTTTTGCCTCTTTCCGTTCATCTACCAGCCAGATTCTCAACTCCTCTGCAGTATTTCTCCCTAGAGGAACACCATTGACTTCTGAGCAACTTCAACTAGTTTCAGTTCAATTATATTATGTTCCCTTTGCAATATAAACAGCTAGGAATGCTTTATTTTGCAAATAATGGAGATGATATTACTGCCTGTCACTCTTTGTTTTCACCCATGCTGCCAGGGTCCAACTGTGCCCAAAATAAACATCAGTAAAGATGGGATTTAATGAACCTAAACAGTTTTGTTTGACCTATATAATTAAGCTCTCCAATGACCACTTGTAACGCCTGAGTAGGGGAACAAAAGCCTCACAGAATCACGCAGCAGCTGAGGCTGGAAGTCATTCGATCTGATGTCCTGCTCAAAGCAGGACCATCTAGACCAGGTTGCTCAGGATTGTTTCCAGCCTGTGTTTGAATATCTTCAAGGACAGAGGCTTCACGACCTTGCTGAGAAACCTCTTCAAGTGCTTAACCACTCTGAGTGAAAAAAATTCTGCTAATCTTTAAATTAAATTAAATTAAATGTCCTGTGTTTCATTTTTGGCCACTGTGTCACGTCTTGTCACTGGGTACCACTGAACAGTGCCTGGGGCCAGCTTCTCTATTCCCTGCTCCCATCAGGCATATATATCCCTTAACACAGGTCCCTAGCTCCACTTAGCAGCAAGCCCATGTTTCCCCTCTTTTTTTTTTTTGCTGCTGATAGACCTGCAAAAGTCCTTTATGTACCCTGCCAGACTCAACTCCAGAATTTGCAGCTCCAGTTTAACCAAATGCAATTTGCCTGGTGGTATAACAGGCTGTGAGGATTCTGGGTAAACATGAAAAGGCCAGTGTCCTTAAAACTCAGTATACTTCCCAAAGAGAAAATAAAACCAACAATGGTTTTGACTATCATGTATTCTAGGCAGGAGGCTAGGTTGAACTTCAATTAAAATTGGGGCTTTTGTCCTCATAGTGTTATCAGAAATAGATCTTTATTGTGTATTGCCTGAGTTGAGGTTCATCAAAGAAATATGTGTAAAATAAGATAGACCAGAAGATAAAACAGTGTAAGAGATGAAAAGAATGAATTTCCTATTGAGGTTTCTTTTTCAGCATTCCTCAAAAAAAGAAAAAAAAAAAGGCAAAAAAAGCTTTCTGCAGTGAGGATATTTAAGGATTGTGTTGCTACATTAAAGGGAGAAGCTAGTTCCAGAATGACTCCCTCTTTTAAATGTAAAGAATGCTAAACAGGAAACTCTTAGCCAAAAATGGTATTTCTTCTTTTCATTAATTTACTTCTGTTAATAATACCTTTAAAAGCAGCAATGAGTTATTTTAATTCTGTGTAAATTTCCTTTTTACAATTACTGCTCTTTTTAGGAAGCATATTTCAGGGAGGATTTTTTGCCTCAATACCTTGAGAAAAAAAGATAATTTCAACAACAACAAAAAAAAGATAAATGTACATAGAGATAAAAGATGCATTATAGTACATATATTCTCTCTCACTCTCTCTGTCTATGAAGTATATATAACCTCACTGGATCAACCAGTTCAAAACTAGAATTTCAGTTTTAATTCTGTTTGCAGTTCTAAGTAACAGTGATTTTTTTATTTTTTGTATATTTTTATATTTTGCCTACTAGAGATGGGTGATTTATATAAATTTGACTGTAAACACCAAAGTCATTTTACAGCTCTTTACATCAGCACAAATTTTGGCTCTCACGCTGCAAAATCTTTACTCAGATGGAAAGACTGACCCTCATCAATTCTTAGTTCTGATTACTTCTGCAGCTGCACCTGAACTATGAGTGACAAAACGGGGTTTCTGTCAAACCTGCACAGACAGTGTTTTTGGATTTCTGTCTTTGATGCTTCCATAATACTGTGGCTGGGTGAGATTAATTTCAAATTAGTTCTTAGACTGGCTAATAAGATTAATTGAAACATTTTTTGACACAAAATATTCAAGCATAAAACTCAACCTCATTAAAACTGTGGCTTCGCAGTGATGTGAGGTAAAGCAATTGGATCTGAACAGAATGTCATGAAAACTGCAAAGCACTGTGTGAGCACATCTGTTGTTTCAGTTTTCATGTTCTATTGTTATTCCCTTTCCCCAAACATTTAGATGGGTAGGGTTTTGTGTTTGCTTGAATATTTCTGGGAGGTTGGACTTTTTTTGTACTCCTACTAGCAGTGCTAACAAGGATGGCTATACATGCAAAAGATTATTCATTTTTCTTATTCATTAATCACCTGGCTGAGAAATGTCAGTCATTGCAGCTGTGAGTAACTGAGCCTGTATAATGTGAGTCAGGGACCAATTGGATGTTATGAACAAGGAGTAAATAAAATTAAGGACTGCTAAGCAATCAATCCATAATTTAAATACCTTTGTAAAACCTTGGTTTTCCCAGTTTTTCCCAGCTCTTTGTTTGGGCTTATATGTATATGCCTGTCTTTATAATCTTTACAAACCACAAAACATCAATTTCACCTTGAAAATATGCCCAAATGGAAGAGATTTTTTGCAGACCAATAATATTTGTAAGGTAATTTGACTATCTTTTTCTTCTATATGGGGTTTTAACTTTTTATACAAGTCATGTATAAACCATAAGAATTAACTTAGGCATGGGGATTCATGCACAAGCTAGTAAATGGTTATGAGAGAAACAGCCTAATGGATAGGGAGCATGAAAAATTGAAAAAGAGATGAGGAATTAAACTCTATTATTTTCCCTATTCCTTGGGAGCATGAGTTGCAGCTATGCTAATGGTTAGATCAGTAGCATTTAGAGGAGCAAAATGATAATGGATCCACATGGCTGCTATGATAACACTCAGCATACTGAATAATTAGAGACATTGGTAGCATGTTGAGCTTCCCAGTGAATGCAATGAATATGGTCAGGGCCTCATTTACTCATTGAAGCACACTGAAGCCTAAATCTGGAACAAGGGCTCTTGTTTCTGCAAGGTTCTACTGCGAAAATTGTAATTGCACAGTCACTTCAGAACAGAGGAACGAAGTGAGAGACAAGGAATCATGCTGCAAAATCAGTGTTTAGGTAAAACACTTTCAAATGCCTTGTTCCATGAAAGTGGGGGCTTAATGCTTTTAATCAAGGCTTATGCTTCCTAGTCACCAGAGCCACACTGATTTATCTTAGTCGTAGTTTGCAGCAGCTTTGAGAAGTAGCAGCAGTAAGTGAATAATTGCAACATTTAACGTGTGACAAAATACTCAAAGCTAGTGAGTAAATTTGTTTTGTGGGTTTTTTTGTGTTTGTTCGGTGTTCTTTGTTTTTGTGGGTTTTGTTTTTGTTTGGGTTTTTGTGGGTTTTGTTTTGTTTTGTTTTTTAATGTGATGTCAAAGGTGTGTTTCCTTCTATTTGGGTTTTGTACCAGATCTCTTTACAGCTGGGGCAAAATTCAGTCCTGACCATGAACTGAACTCATCTGAGTTCTGAATTTTTCAGCTGAATTCTTCAGCAAAGAACTCCACAACACTGGGTCTTTTTTCCTCCCTGATTTCTGTGGTTTTCTTTTCCCCCACAGCCCAGTCCTGGCAGCTCCCTGTCAGTACAGCTGGCTGCCCTCCCCCAGCACCTGCCAGTCTCTCCCGCAGTCTTGGAGCCACTCTCCTATCCAGCAACCTTCTGTCAGTGGATGTTCTTTATTAAACAGACATCAAATACAATTAGATTAAATAAAACAGTTTATTTGACACAAGTAATGGAAAATGGAAAGAAAATCAAAGTAACTAAATGTAAGCAAAATAAATCATAACCAACATCTGGGCAGCCTAGCCAGTTAGACTAAAACTCATAATTGCAAGATATTGATTAAGTAGGACTAAAAATCTTATATCTTCTTGATATTTTTGTAGCTATTTTCAATAGCCATTTGAGTTTGATGGCTCAAAAGTCCTTTCAACAGAATGAAGGTGTTTCTTTTCCTCTGGTGGTTATTTCTTCAGGGTTTTCCACCTTCTTTCAATACTCCTGGGCCAGTATATTTATTTTCTTGTCTGATAATGCTCACTTCAGGCATCACAGACTTTAGATTAAAACGGATACATTCCAATATATAATATTAATAAATTAGTTAATATTTTAATATATATCAATATATTAATATGATTATATATTATATACTGTTAATATTTCAATAGCATTTATATCAGTACCAAACTTCATGGACAGCTCACAGCAGTACAAAGGTGGACTATAATGCAAGGGAACATTTCACCTCCCTGGGGCTCCAGCAGGTGCACATTTTGCTTTTATGGTAGAACAGTGTCAGCACATCTCAGAAAAAAAACATGAGGAAAACCTGCTGAGGACAAATTTTCTATGTCTTATGTTATATTCTCAGATAGACTAACATGCCCTGTGCTACCCTAGTAGTATTAGACATAGGTTAATAAACATGGATTCAATTCCTCTTCTGCCAAGGGTCTTCTGCCTTGTCCCAGGGTGAAAGTGTCATTGTGAAGCTTGAGCTGTGGAACACAACAACATGCATGCAGAACTTCAAAAAAACAATTTAAAAACCTTTCATGAGAAGCGAAACAGAAGAATGTACAGAGGAATTGGTAGAAGCTCATGTTACTTGTTTTTTTAAGGTATAGTTTTAAATAATATCTTCCTATTCTGGCTAAACATCTCAAAAAGTTCAGTTCATCAATTATATGTTTCGGGATGTAATGAGGAGATTTAGGTAGTAGGCACCAGACACTAACTCCCAGTGAGAGAAAATTTGAAATATTTTAAACAACATGAATGTATCAAAAGTTTGTTTATTATCAACTAATTCAAGGAGAGCCGACCACAATTAAAATTACGTTTTTCTATACCACTTATCTCGTACGCAATTACCTCTTGATTATTTGGATCAGTTAATCCTAGGGTACCATTTGGTTGTAATAAGCTTCATAGCATTTTTTCAATTAAGAAAATAATCACTTCTGGTCCTTAATTTTAAATGCTTTCTCTCAACAAATATATCATCTATCTTACTCAGAATTAATATGTCACACAGTTTTCGATTCACAGAAATAGCAATTCTGTGTCTGCTACCATTTCCTAGTTGAATTCACAGTGAAGTTTCTTTCAGAATTCTCACAGCTTCCTTTCCTTTCCTTTCCTTTCCTTTCCTTTCCTTTCCTTTCCTTTCCTTTCCTTTCCTTTCCTTTCCTTTCCTTTCCTTTCCTTTCCTTTCCTTTCCTTTCCTTTCCTTCTTCTTTTCTTCTTTTCCTACAGCAAAGTGATTACTTCTCACAACAAACTGAATTTAGCTTAAGTGGATATGTTGGAGTTGTATTCCAATTCTTATTCTCAAAAAGCCTTTTTTTTTTCAGTTCTTTTTCCTGGCCACAACTTTAGCATCATTTGCTGACATTCAGTTCAAGATCAAGCAGATAATCTAGTCTGGAATAAATTGGGCAGAATATCACTTAGGTAAAAACAACACAACAGGAGGTCGTTTTTCAACTATCTTAAATTTTATTTCTATATAACACCAGCATTAAAGTTTGGACAGTGTTCTTGATGACATTTTTGACCCATACAAGGAAGGGATAGTTTTCCTAAGAGAAAAGGCAAACTGGCATGTGTCACAAGTGACAATGATGTAAAAGGAGTTTTGGAGGCAGGTTTAGGCTCATAGTTTTAGAGATGAGGATCCATACACTATTTTCTGAGGTCCCAATGCACCTCATTTCCATGTATGTTAGTGGCAGCAGGTACATAATAAAAGCTGTATACGAAAACATAGTCTTTTGAACTGACACCTACCAAGTTATGATGTTGTTTGGTGTACCTTCCTGTCTAACAGTCAGCTGCCTGGCTCTGAAGCTCTCTGCATCTGTCTGCTCTGTTCTTTTTTGCAGACTGCTTCAGGCTAAGCCACCTTGCCCCTTCATGGGGATGATGGCCTGTGCCCTCTCTTCTGGGTGTCACTGCCTGGTATAGTCTGGTGCACAGATATGCATGAGGAATGATTCCTGGTCTATTTTCAGGTTGGAACTTGACCACTGCCAAGCTAGAAATGCAAAATTTGTAGCTCAAACTGCTTGTTGGTTTCTCATTAGAGGAATATCATCTTCAATTGTGACAAAGTTTACTTTTGTTTAGTGCCTAAGTGGGTTGCTTAAACCATGAGAGTATGTTATTAACACAGTAGTTCCGAGTTATTAATGACTCATTGTACTTAAAGGCTGTTGGAAAAGCTGAAGATGGTCATTCAAGGAGGTCATTAACACCTGGACAGAAAGGCCAACACTGTGCGAAACACATTATCATGCCCAGTTGTTTAAAAAACAGAGATTACATTTATAAAAATATATCCTTGCAATATTTTTACTCCTATCTCACTCTTTAAAATATTTTATTTCTTAATAATACAATTAATTGGCTGTTTAAAAAGCTTTTTTAATAACCAGTACATTACATTCAGCTGCATGTGTTATGCACAAATACACAAATACTCTTTATCTGTCTTCTTTTTTTTTTGTTTTCCCAAGCAGGAAAACTGACTTTTCATCATATATGGGATCCATCAATATGATTTTTTAAAAAATAAATAATAGAGCAAATTCTCGTCTTACAATGCTATAAATAAGTGTTAATTTCACTGAATTCAGTGGCTACATTGATGTAATATGTCAAAGAAAAGAATGACTTTGCTGGCCAGAAATCCCAAGCTAGATCATTTCAGCAGTGCTGATTTATAGCATTTGAGGTACTGACCTTGTATTTAATCAACCACATTAACACAAGGAATAAGTAAAAGAAACTGTCAGCCAACAACTATAAAGGTAACTGACCACCTCCAATTCATAGAGTTCTCTGAAGAACTATAAAAACAGAGAAAGTTTCAGTGTCACTGCATGCAGCAGTATAGTGTAGAAATACCCTAGCTGCTAAATGAGTGAGCTGGAAAGAAATGGATCACAATGGCATATTTTGGCTTTATGGCATGTGTGCAGCAGCCAACTCTGACAACTGGTGTAGATGTGTATTTCTCAGACTCCTGACAGGAAAGCAAGATCCACCAAGATTTGGGTGTGAAGCAGTAGAAAGCCGGTGCTTATGTCTCTTCTTTGATCTTGCCTCAAGTCATTAAAACATTACAAATAAGGAAGTTGAGAATAAGAAAAATTTTAAACAGCTTGGAAGTCAGAGAATATTTGGCTACATTCAGGCTTAGATGTTAATATAAGTGATTTTTAATGAACCATAAATGCTACTTTTAATTTACATCTTTTAATTACACTCTGTGAATTTCCTCTGTGGATCCATGATGAGGGAAGGAGAGGCAGAGGGCTATCTTTTATTGATTAAAGTGCTGTGTTTTCTCCTCATGCTGAGTAGAAGCCCATCAGAAACAGTCTGGCCAGAAAAGAACACTGTGTTTTCTTCCTCTAGCTGCATGTATAACATACTATCTTCCCATTAAATTTGAAATAGGAGTGCACTTCAGTTTTGATTTGACTTCATAAAGCTTTGTTTCATCTAGAGGAGTTTGGTATTCCTTTGTCCACTTCATGGATTTTCCTGTTCCAGTTTATGCCTATTGTCTCTTGCCAATGGGTACCACTGAGAAGGGCCTAACTGCCCCATTAATCCCACTCCCATCAGTTGAATAAGATTCCCCTGAGCTGCCTTCTCTTCAGCCTGAACAGTTCCAAATCTTTCAGCCTTTTCTCACAGGGGAGATGTTCCGGTTGCTTAAACATCTTAGTGGCTTTTAGCTGGACTCTTTCCATGTCTCTCTTGCAGAACAGGGCACAATACTTCACATGTGGCCTCCCAAGTGCCAAATAAAGGGGAAGGATCATCTCTCCTAACTTGGTGGGAACTCTTCCCAATACAATCCAGGCGGTTCTTGGCCTTCTTTTCTATGAGGGCACATTGCTGCCTCATCATCAACTTGCCTACCAGGACACCTAGATCCTTTTCTGCAAAGCTGCTTTGCAACTGCTCAGTCATCACCTTTTGCTGGTGTCTGGGGTTATTCCTCCCCAGGTGCTGGGCTTTGCATTTTTGGTTGATGAACTTGATGAAGTTCCTCTCAGCCCATTTCTTCAGCCCACTATGGTCCCTCTAAATGGCAGCAGAGCTATGGGTACTTACTGCTAGCTGGATCTCTTTCCAATCAATCCAACTTAGAGTGATTTTGCCTGGTCACTATTTACTATATATCCTCTCAGGCCTTGCTATTTGAGAACTTAAGTAGGAGGCTTCTATATATGTTGTTTTGTGGTCCACTGATAAAAATACTGACTAACACAGAAAAGTTTCAGGAAATACAGAGAATAGAGTTTTGAGATGTACGATAAGTCATATGGACAGGTGTTTTATTTTTTGTCTTTTCCCCTGAAATCCAATTTGGAAGAGAGGGCAGTTTTGACTTCTGGATAGACAGATTCAAAAAGGAATAAGAAATAATGGTATGATTGTTTCTAGAGGGGGGTTGGGTTTTTTCCCCTGTCAGTATAATCTACAAGCTTCTGCCTTCTGGATGTTTGCCTCTGAAAGGTAAAGATGAACCAGAATCACTTTGATGTCATTGCATCTTCAAAGATCTGATTGTTAAGTTGTGGGAAACTTAACAATCATGAGCATGCTGGATGCATGTCCATCCATCATGAGCATGCTAAATGGACAATTGGAAACTGCTTACATTACTCTGGTACTGTTTTTAAATAGATAGCATTGTCTCAGTCACTAGATGATCTGGATATTAACACTTAAATAATTTCATTTTTCTTTATGTGATCTGTCAACTTCTTTCCTCATTAGCTCTTGCTATTTTATGCTTCATTTTCCTTCCTAAGGCAATTCTCCATTGTCTCCAGAGAGCATATGGGAATGGGCAGAAAGGATTTACACATGGTACAGGACTTTTTCTGCTTTAAATGATGTGTTCTTTTTTTCCAGGGTGTATTTGGTAGGGATGTCAAATTATATTGTTCTCATAATACTTAGGAAGTTCTATTTGGGTGCTAGAACACTATAGTCAGTAATTTTCCCTTATATTTAGGATCAAAGCACAGTATATAAAGTCGAGAAAGGGTACTCAAGGTTACTTCCCCTGACAAGTGAGTTTCTCTCATATTTTGTTTGACTGCAGAGCACAGCACTAAATATACAGCTTAAAACAGAGAAATACTGCTGTGGTTTCCCTAAAGCCTTACTTAGTAAAAGATCTTCTGAATCAGGGATATTGCCATGCAGAAACCTCTTGTCTATACTTCTTTTATCAATACGTGTGGCTTGTTTTCAATTTACTTTCAAAATACATGTTGTACACATGTACTTTTCTGTCTGTGCACATTTTTTGTATGTGCATATGTATTTATATGTATATAATATGTACATATACAAATATAACCTACCTGACATTTCAGACGTCACATTTTAGTATTTAAAATGTTTTTTTGTTAATGTGCACGACCATGGAATAGATGCTGGTCATTAATACTATTAGAGCCTAAGAGGCTTTGTATGTCCAAGAAGCTCTCACTTGAACCTTTCGCAATTGCCTTTTTTTTGTGCAGATTTTAACTTGAAATTCAACTACTTAGTCTGTCACCTTCCTGTATTTCTTTACTACACTTTACATCCCTGTTAACCAAGATAGTAGATCATGACCTGTTAAAGGCCCCTGAAATCTAAGATCCAAGAATCATCTCTTCCATTATGAGGTCATGACCCTGACCACTATTCATTGCTGATACATATGTAAGACCCCAAGTTTTGAGCTACGAGCTCATTGAAGGCGTTTTATTTTAAAAATATAAAAGGCACCAAAAATATCTGCCCTCCAGATTCATTAAAAGTGCCTTCAGTTCTTTTAATACTTTGAGACACTGGAGAAGACACTACGCATTTTCTCAGGAGGTCAAATAACACACTTTTACTGGCAAACTTCCAAAAATAAGGAAAGTTGGCAAAAGTTTAAAGGGCGACATTCAATCAGAATAAAGCATTCCCCAAGGCAATGTCTTAGCACACATGTGCTAACCCATACCACTTAGCAAAATCCAACCCATCCAGCTTTAAGTTACTACTCCAGGTCGAGTGTAGATCCAGCTACCAGGAGATGGCAGGGCCACACCCACAGAATGGCCATATGGTGCTGTTTTTATCTGCTCTGGCCCCCTGTGGCCACTCCCCCCTCCCCAGGTGGTACCTCGGTGTTCCAGCCGATCCAGGGCTGGGTTGGGGCTCCTGAGGGTGGGGTGTGGGCAGTGCTCCTGGTGTCCAGTGACTGATGGCTGTGCCAGGGCTGCCCATGGAGGTTCCAAGGGGCTGAACTGGGGCAGGGCATCACCTCACCTTCGTGAAATTTGACCTGTCCCTTCACATCCCCCCACAAACTTGAGTTGGTCTGAGCCAATAATTATATAATAATTCAGTGTCTCACAACATAGCATCCTTTTTCTCAGCAGTCTAGAGATTTTTGAGTTCTTTGACACATGCTGATCCAAATGCAAGTACAGTGATAGAAAGAATCTGCCCCAAATCTGGTCTACAGCTTGGGGATTAAGATACTCCTCAGAAAGATATGATTCAGTCAGTGACACAGCACCAAAGGCGACTGAAAGAGGGTTCCAGGGTGAGTTTGGGCTGTGCAGGGGTTCCCATGACACCTAAGTGCAGCCTCATGAGGACTCGGCAGCCAATCAGGTAAGGAGGGGGCGGTGCCAGGAGTGACCATGGGACTTTAAAATGGTTCCAGGGAGCGTGAGTAACCCGGGGCACGGTGAACTGGAGCTGTAACAAAGGGGCATGGCACATCAGTGAGATCGTGGCAGGACAGCTCACGCAGGGCAAGCATGAAGAGCTCCTCTCTGACCATCTGAGAGCAGCCAATAGAGGCAGCTAACAGACTCAGTAGCTGGTAAAGAAAGCAAAGAGATCCTTTCAGCCCCCGTCTTATTGGCATATTAGTTTAAGCTTCCTCAGTTATGGTGTTGACAGCTTGTAGAGCTCAATCCCTTAGAGCTGCAGGAGTCACTGAACCAGCTGTGTCAGAGGCCTCAGAGGAAAGGGGTAAAACCAGACTCACCAGTGATGAGTGATGGGTTGGTGTGCCAAAACTTGAGGAAACCAGCACTCATGGGATCCCTCAAACTGCTTCGCAAGGTATTGGCTACAGTGTAGCACACCTGAAATGTTTCTACACTAATGGGTGCAACATGAGGAACAAACAAGAAGATCTTGAAGCTTTGGCCCAGTCCCAGAGATGTGACATCACTGGCAAAAGTGAAACCTGGTGGGATGAGACCTGTAACTGGAGTGCCCTGTTGGATGGTTACAGGCCCTTCAGGAGGGATAGGCAGGGCAGAAGAGGTGGCACTGTGTGTAACAGAAGGGTTAGAATGTATGGAGCTCACAGCTGGCAGAGACTGTGGGTAAGAATCAAGGGGCAAACAAGTAACATGGAGGCTGCTATAGACCTCCTGGCCAGGATGATGGCATTGATGAATTATTCTTTCAGAAATTAAGAGACACCTCCTTGTCCTTATGGGAGACTTCAACTTGCCAGCAATTAACTGGGAGCATCACACAGCTTGTTCAACCTGGGCCAGAAGATTCCTAAGAAACCTGGATGACAATTTCATGGAATAGGTCTGCAGGGATAGATACAATCTCGGAAAAAAATTTAATGGAACTCAAGGACTTGATTTTCACTAGGAAGGCTTCTTGCCTAAATGGTAACTCTTTCTCAAAGGCAGTTTCAATGCTTTCTTGTTCCCTGCCCCACCTGCCCCCGCCCCTCATAGCAAGAGAAGTTCTCAGCTTCTCTGATATGTGAGAGGAGAGAGATAGCCCTAAAAGACATACACAGAGGCCTTGGAAAGGCCAGGGAGAAGTAGAGAAGATAAAAGGGGCCTGAGAGGTGGGAACTCACCTTTCCCTCCCTGAGACCTGTTGCACAAACTGCACTGTTAATTTTTTTGTGCTCTGGCCTTCTAAATAAACTTTTTTTGAATTCTTTCCACTGCCTTGGCATTTCTGGGGATACCTGCGTATCTTATCATTCAAGGTTCTAAGGGATCTGACTCAGAAAGATGCTCTCCTTGATCTTCTGCTTGTCAACAGATCTCATGAGTGAAGTGGAGATTGGCGGCTGCCTTGGCTACAGAGCAATTGTGTTTAAAATCTCTGTTGACAGGAAGAAAAAGTGTCAGCAAAACTTCAGCTCTGGAAATGAGGAGAGCAGACTTGAGGCTGTTTAGGGAATTACTAAGCAAGGTCCCCTGGCAAAAGGCCTTTGCAGGTGTTGGGTTCCATCAATGCTGGTCACTTTTTAAACATCACCTCCTAAGTGCACAGGAGCAGGCAATTCCCAAATGTCAGAAATCAAGCAGGTGAGGCAGAAGGCCAGCTTGACTGAGCAGGGATCTTCTCTTGGAAATAAGGCAAAAAAGGAAGGTGTATGCCCAGTGGAAGCAAGGTCAAGTGACCTGGGAAAGACTCAGAGATGCTGCTTACTGCTGTAGGGAGAAAATTTGTGTGATCAAAGCTCAACTGGAGTTGAAGCTGACCAGAAATGTGGGGAACAACAGAAAGACTTTTTTCAAATATATTAATGGCAATATGCAGTATAGGAATAACCGGATGAGGATGGTCACCTCACAAACAGGGACAGAGACAAGACAGAGATGCGTAATACTTTCTTTGCCTCTGTCTTCAACATGGATGATGGAGCAAGGGGGTCAAAGTGCCCTGAGCTGGAGGACCATGACTGCGAGAATGATCAAATCCCAGCTGACCCTGAAACTGTGTGGGATCTGCTGCTCCAGCTGGATCCCTACAAATCTATGGGGCCTGAAGGGATTCATCCCAGAATCCTCAAAGAGCTGGCTGATGTCATTGCAAAACCTCTCTGAATGATTTTTGAGTTGTCTTGGGAATCCAGAGAGATCCCAGCTGACTGGAATCTGGCAAATGTTGTCCCAAGAAGGGCAAGAAGAATCCGGGAAACCACAGACCTGTCAGTCTCAGTTCAGTGCCTGGTACAGTTATGAAGATGATTATTCTGAGAGGTGTTGAAAAACACCTGAAAGACAACGCTGTCATTGGTCACAGTCAGCTTGGCTTCATGAGAGAAAGTCCTGCTTATCAAACCTGATTTTCTTCTATGACAAGGTAACCCACCTAGTTGATCAAGGGAAGCCAGTTGATGTCATCTTTTTGGATTTCAGTAAAGCTTTCAATACTGTCTCTCGCATGATCCTTCTGGACAAAATGTTCAGCACACAGCTGGATAAACACATCATGTGGTGAGCGAGCAATTGGCTCAGGGGTCAAGCACAGAGGATAATAGTGAATGGGGTGACATCAGACTGGTGACCTGCCACTAGTGGGGTTCCACAGGGCTCCATCTTAGGCCCTGTGCTCTTCTACATCTTCGTAAATGACTTGGACGCAGGACTGGAAGGGATACTAAGCAAGTTTGCAGATGACACAAAACTGAGAGGAGCTGTTGACTCTCTTGAAGGCCTTGCCCAGGAACTTCAACAAATCAGAGGACTGGGCAATCACCAACTATATGAAGTCACAAGGGAAAGTGCTGGATTCTGCACCTGGAATGGGGCAACTGTGGATGTTTGTTCCTCAGACTGGGGCATGAGATGCTGGAAAGCAGTGCCTGGGGGTCTTGGTCAATGACACGTTGAAGATGAGTCAGCAGTGCTCTGGCAGCCAGGAGGGCCAACCGTGTCCTGGGGGCATCAGTTAAAACATCACCAGAAGGTTGAGGGAGGGAATTGTCCTGCTCTGCTCTGCACTGGTGCGGCCTCACCTTGAATATTGCATTCAGTTTTGGGCACTGCAATATAATAAAGATATTAAGCCATTAGAGAGTGTCCAAAGGAGGGCAACAAAGATGGTGAAGGGCCTTGAGGGGAAGCTGTATGAGGAGCAGCTGAGGTCACTTGGTTCGTTCAGCCTGGAGAAGACTGAGGGGAGACCTCATTGCAGTCTACAACTTCCTTGTGAGGGGAAAAAGTCACTGATCAGTGGTGACCAGTGACAGGACCCAAGAGAATGGCTTGAAGTTGTGTCAGGGGAGGTTTAGATTGGATATTAGAAAGAGGTTCTTTCACCCAGAGGGTGGTTGGGCACTGGAAGAGGGTCCCCAGGAAGTGATGACAGCACCAAGGCTGACAGAGTTCAGGAAGCATTCAGATGATACTCTCAGGCACATGATGTGATTCTTGGGTATGGTTTTGTGCAGGGTTAAGGGTTGGACTTGCTGATCCTTGTGGGACCCTTCCAACTCAGCATATTCTGTGATTCTATGATTCTTCGTCCTTTGTTAGCTAAGGTGTGAGTACAGTGTATTAAACAGGTTAGGATATAGGGGTGGAAGGGCTAGTATCATGTCCACTTCCAGTATTCACATTTTAAAGGAAAAGAATGTACTCTTCTGAGAGTCTTATGAGGAAGAGCCGATTACCTTACTGAAGAAGCATTCAAAAAAGACTCTTCTTTCAGCCCAGAATAAGGTAACTTAAATGCAGAATTTTTAGTGTGTTCAAGTGTGTATTCTCTTAAATCACTAGCTACACATGTTAAATTTCTTGGATCCTATTTCTGGATACTTATTTTCTTATTGAAAATCTAGATGGTCACCAAATGTCTTAGATTGCATTCAAGATTTCACCTTCAATTTTTGAGAAAACTGTCCTTATCGAATAGGAAATTGAATATAAAATGCTCACAGATCTTAGCAAGAAAAACTTATCATCTTTATATAATTTTTTTCAAAGGGAATTACTGTAAGTTTTATCAAGTATTAGCTTGTCATGGTTAATTTGAACCTAAGCAGAGAGTTATCTCTCTGCTTCTGAAAAGAATCAGATGATACTTTAAACAACCTTTTGCAGTAAAACAATCGCATATGAGTGTTTTGGGTGAGAATGCAGAAATTAAATAAACAAATACACTAGCAATTCAAATACATGTTAGACTATACTTTTGATTTTTAAATCAGAGAATAAAAAGGCTATAGAAAGCCAACACAAGACAGTGTAAATTGCAGTGAATTTTCTCATTTTTCTTCTGGATTTGATTTTATATTTTACCTCTGTATATACTATAAATCATTCTACTGATGGTATTCATAGCTTTGACATAAATGGGCAGTACATTGGAAAGACAGGCAATTCTCCCTCTAATTAATCTGGGCAGTTTACTCATTCAAAGGCAAGCTTACTACATTCAAACAATTTCAGACTCTTCCTATGAAATAATTTTTCATGGGGTCTGCACTGATTCTAAATGCAGCTTCTCTCTTTTTTTTTTTTTAATCTATACATATGTAGTTAACAGCTAGGCAGGTGAGCTGTCTAAAATTTATAATGTATCCTTGGAAGTGCTGAGCATTCTGGGTTCTACACAGCCCAAATGACAGTGGAAATATGACTTGCAGATTTTGAGCCAACGTGGCTGAGGTCACTGAGCCCCTGACTCAGCTCTGCTGTCAGCTTCAGAGTGATCAAGGGATCATCACCAAAAGGCAATTCAAAGGCAGTACAAGTAAGATGCCTCTGTGGGAAGTTGTTACAGTGGAAACTGCCTCTACGATGAGATGCCTTACTTGTTTAGGGCTTTGGTTTTGACTCAGGAAGTAAGCCAGATGTAGAGATTTGCAGCTACTCCTCAGCTGAATTTCAGGTGGCAATGTGTTTTTTGTATTTTTTGTGATGTGAGTGTGAGCACTGTGAAATCGCCTGCTGAGATGACCGTGAGTTGCAGCGAGGCTGAGGGATCCTGTCATAGCTTTTTCACATCCCTGTTCACTGAAGCTACAAGAAGTACTATATAAGCTCTTGTATGTGGCACTGCTCATTCTGTATTCACTACTGAGCAGCATGATCTGCATAAGTTACACTAGGCTAAACCCCAATGATGTGCACAGTGTGTTGCTTTAAAAACCTGGTGTGTTGAGTGTTTAGCAGTGTAAACATATGGTACTGCAGTTATTGCTGTACCATATGGGGACGTGTAGAGCTCTCTTTTCTACTCGAGCAGATAGTGCCAGGAACACATCTGTATGGTTTTGTTGTCAGTGGGCACTGTCAGTTCTGTTTCTTCACATCTTTTTGAGCACCACTAGGTTATGTGCTTATTTTTCAGTTTAGATTGAGTATAAGAAGTTCACTGGAGATTTTCCAGTTTCTAATTACTTGAGTTAATTGGAAGAATTTTAGATTTGTCTTAGGTGGCATTTTCTTACCATGGATAATAGCTTTGCTTTTTCCATCAAAGTTTAAAAAAATCTAGTGCAAGACACAAACAAGTCTCTGTGCTGTGACTACCTCCTGTTTGTAATTATCAACAAAATAGAGAAAATCACAGATTCTCTATTTCCTGCAGTGTTCCTAAAGGAACATCAGAATCTTTTAAAGAACACAAAGATTTCTGAAATGTAAAGAAAAATTATATATATGGCACAAAAATTAGGCATGCCCATAATAGCTTTTTACTCAAAAATAATTTTAAAGTATACACTTTTTGTAGTTGTACTGAGATTTTTCACAACTGAACAATGCTTTAAACATTTTCCCAAAGCTTTTCTGAAGTGGCTGCAGAGGTCTGTGGTGACTTCTTTTGTACTTTCCGAGTGACGAAAAAAAGAAAAAATGAAAAAAATGACACCTCCTCTGCTTTTACTGATTTGCAAAACTCTTTATATTCTTATTTTACCACATGTCTATTGTACGTTAAACATTCCTGATACATTTGTTGCTTTGTAGTTCTTCTCCTCCTTATAATTAAACTAATTGGACAATTAATCAATGTCATCTGTAACCCTGAATGGCAGCTGACATTAATGAAGGAGATTGTTGGTAGTCCAAGCTTGGCAGGGTAAGAAGAGGAGTCTGTATTCTGCAGATGGAAATCCAATTGAAACTGTGGAGTTGGGGTGGTACAGGTTGGAACAGAAATGAGCTTTGTGAAAAATACAAATTCCTGGTTGTCCTTTGACAGGTACAATGCCACCTGCATCCTAGAAGTCACAGGAGAAAGCACTCATTTTGTTGTTACTTCACACATCACTGTAATCAGATTGCTAAATTCATCAATCCTTTCCTAAATTTTAGAGAAATAGTCTCTCTAGTCAAAATATTAGTGGTAACGTAAAGCTGAAGACATGAAATGATTGTCGATCTGTGTTTCAACAGCTTCACTGCTGTGAGACATTCTGTTCTAGGCAGTGAACATTATCAAGTTGTAATAACTTTACTATAGTTGATAAAACCTAAGTAAATCTTATATAGCACATAAAGGGCAAGCTGCAGGGACCAATTTACCTCTGTTGGTAAAAATTACATCTCCAATGCCAGTAGGATGCCATCCTTTAGGAGCAGGGGGTGAAGAATTCATTGTCAGAGAATGGAAACCCCCAGCTGTTTTCATCTGTTGCCTCACAGAGGATTTACAGGGTGGCAGCAAAATATGCGAATTGGGATACTCCACCCCAGGTCCACTTGTTTTTCAATGCACCATTTCTTATGTCTGTCTGTATTTTGCTGCTATACTCTCTGTAGTGCACATATGGCCTGCCTCAAATGCTTCAGATATCCACAGTTTTGTCCTTGCTTTACAAACAACTACCCAATCTCACCTTACTTACCTGTTATCCCTGTTGCTTGTCCTCAGCCTGTTGCTGTTGTGTGCAGTAACATTAAATGAACTAAAAAGAGGGATTTTTTATCCATTAACTGTTTCATACAAACATCCTTGTCTGTCCAAGGAAAGTGCTAATCCACTGTTTCTGAGAGAACAGACCAGTCTTCACCACCCACAGATAAAGAGTCTAAGTAATCTGAAATACTACTGCATTTGTGACATTTTATTTGCCATTTATACCAGATCATACAGAAAAGTTCTGTGTAACCCACATTCCAGCCGACTCTGAATTTGTCTGTGAATTGTTTCTAGCATCTGAAGGATCATTTCAGAGCAGAGTTCTTTAAGATGTGTGAAAAGTAAAATACAAAAAGAAAAGCAGAATACCATGGAGCTAAAATAATGAAATTTCTTTTGTTAGACTGAATTAAATTTAAATTAAGAAGGATTAGCAAAATACTTAAGATTAGGCCAGAGGCTGAAAATGAAGTAGGCTATCCCAGTTAAATACTGAGCAGAGCTCCCCAGAGTTATGGAAGAGAGATTCCTTTTATTTCTGGAAATCCTTGTTATAAATAGCACTGAGCCATTAGGCACAAAATGCATAATTACCTTGCCCTGTATTCTCATTGATAATGGATGGACTAGGGAGCAAAAGCTACTTCCTCTGCAGGTGAAAACTGACAGATTCCTCCTGGCTTCAGAGTATTTTTTTCTGGTTTAAATTTCCTGACAGTTCAGCTACTACAATTTCCTAAGTGTAAGAGTTAAACAGAGCTCTGGCAAAGTAGAGGATGCCTTTTAAGTTGCTGCTAAGTTACAGGGAAAAGAAAAAAGATAGTACAGAAGTGAGAAGCTTAAATTAGAGGGTGATGGGAGTTGGATGTTTATGTTTGATGAGACTTAACCTTGTAGACTGTGTCTGTATTGCAAGGTTTTCATGGCTTTTAGGACCAAGCTTTCAGCCTAGAAACCTGCTGACTGCATTCTGGAGAAAACCTGGAGTGTGTGCTTTTGCTTACAGGCACGCTGGGGCAAGAACAAAAGCAGCTCCTAGGAGGTCCAGCAGACATTTGGATTGTGCTGGCTGGGAAGGCAATAGCTCCCAGAGCTTTGCTTAAAATTCACAAATTTATTCTGTTTTCTGGAGGTAAGCAGGAAACTCACACAAAGGAAACATGCAAGGAATTAGAGAAAAAGAAATGGGAGAAGATTTGCAGTCTCATTTTGAGTAGGAGTTTCAATGGAGATGTCTGACCTTGCCAGAGACTACACCAGGGGTTCCTTTACAGGGTGTTTCAAAGAGTTGGAGGGAGTACAGTTATATCTATTTCTCCTTGATTCAGCTACTCTAAGTATTAAAAGAGACAAATGGGTGGGGATACTGAGCATGGTGATTAGGGTACTGAATGCTCTCCTTGTGGGCTATTCTCCTGCAATATATATTATGCATCTGGTACAAACTGCAGCACTCTGACAGCCTTTCTGTGGCTGTGAAAACGTCAATTAACAGTTTTGAAGTTACAAATTGGGACAAATGCCTAAATGGAAAGTAGATGACAAGGCTATTTTTTTGGATCTAGTGTTGGATACAACCTTTACTTGTGCTGTAGGTACCTCTCTAAAAACATGTTAAGAAATACGAGCACTTGAACCTTTTATTTATGAAATGTAAGAAAGAAGTGAAAATAAAACCGGAAAAGTCACATCAAAAAGAGAAAAGCATGAAAGGCAAAGCAAAGTGGTGCTTTCACCATAAGTCAAGTTTCATCCTATCTTGTACTCTGTATCACAGAGTACAGTTAATGTCTTTAGCCCAATTCTTTGCCTTGAGGGGATGCCAGAAAGCTATTTGTACTGGCAGAATAGTTCACACAGTCACTCCAAAGCATGTTTATTTCCATTGAACGTGGGTTTTGATAAATTCTGAGCTTGGAGTTCAGATGCCCACTAAGCAAAACAAATTGCTTCCTCGGTCTGGAAAGCATATTATAGAAGTTTTTGTAAAGCAGTTCGTATCATACGCATTCTCAACAGTGCTCTGACTATTTCAGAGAAATTCTTTGTGTATCAGTTGAAGTACTATTTGGATCCAGGAGCAGAAATGTAAATCTAGTGCTAGTCCTTTGCCAAAGTTGCCATATATTGTACTTTCAGCTTCACAACAAGATAGTCCATGGGGAAGATCATATACAGAAATGTGAATAAATATAGAAAGAGACTGACATAAACCATTTTTTAGATTACATATTTATGCTAAAATAACTTCTACATTCTTGTTACATTATAGATTTGTTATAAGAGACAGAGTTCTATGGAGAGCTTACTAAAGAAACTTTATCACTGACACTAGACCTCCGCCTAAGCAGAGAGACATAAAAATTAACGGAGTTCTATCTTGAAGATGGATCTGCAGGATCAAGTTTAAATCAAGACTGTGTTTAACAAGTGAACAACTAGTAAGCATAGAAAGTAGTGAAGAATGTCAGAGAAGGGAATAGACAGCCACTACCTAGTTATACCTGAATTTTTTATGTCTGATAAATGTAAATATGGACTTGTATGTTAAAACTCTTGGAATTGAGTTATAGTATGCATGAGATTTCTCGCAGCATCTGAGCACTTACCTAGACATCTGACAGGGTTTTGCATTGAACTCTGTCTTTCTCATAAGGTATTGTGCCTGTTTTAGTCTCATGCTAGATTACACTGAACCAAGCAACAGAGCAATATAATGGAAATGTGCTTGGTACATGGCAGGAGTTTGACATGTCTTTGACTAATGCATGTGAGGACATGAGTCAATGCTGGCAATAGGAAGGAAAAGGAAGATGGGGAAATATTCTGCTAATTCAAGTTAAGTTCTCTGTTACAGTCGAAGAATATATTAATTCCATTTAAAGATCACAGAACAGAACTAAATATGAAAATTTAGTAATTTCATTATAAAGCCATTTACAGTTATTTAGAAATACAGGGCAAGACAGTTCAGCTCTCTCAGAGTACACCAGTGTAAGTTTTCATCTTGAAAGCCTGTCATTTGTTTGTAAAAAATTAGGTTTTTCTTAGATAGTTTCATTACTTTACAGCTTGATTTCATTGAGAAAATTTGTCACAAGGTTTTAGAACATCCTACTAAACTAACTGTTTCTCCTTCATCTTCTATGCTGTTGTCACACTTAAAAATTCTTAAAAAACAGTGAAACACAAGACTTTCTTATTCCTTGTAGAAGCCACTGTAGTTGTATATTTAATTTTTACCCCTCAATGAATTTTTAAGTGTATCTTTTACTGTAATTTCACATGGTTTTTGCTCTGGAATTGAAGCTAGGTTATGGGAATAGCAAATGCCAAACATAACAGTTGCGCTATATTAAAGCTGGGAAAAACTTTTCCTGAATTCCAGACAGCAGAGAAGTTCACTCTGAGACACTATATATTCTTGCCAGTAGCTCATTTGTTTCATTCTTAAGTTCCTTCAGAACGCTTAATTTAAGATTTTTCAGTAATAGTGAATAGTCACCATTTGATTTTCCATTTTGTTTCAGCACCTCTTCTTTTGATACTCAGTTTCAGACAGTTCCTTTTATATTGTGAAAATACAGGACTGCCATTGGCACACACTTGTATGTGCAGTGACAAAAATATAAAGAACTGAAGGACTGACAGGGAGGATTTTTTTTTCTCCTGCTTTTTTGCATAGCTGGATTGATTTTATTTTGCACAGTGAATGCTGTAATTTAAGTCTGTGCTTAAAACCAGAAACTTTTAAAATAATTTTTTTTTCATAATTAAATTAGCTTTCCCCTTCACTCCCATTTTAAATAATTTTGTATGTGTGGGCAACCAAAAACATTTTTGGGGAATTAGTTTATGAACACCAGCTGCTGGTACCAGAAGCAACTTCCATCAATTTATTTATCCAACAGACACAGTTTGGCATAAATAATGGAGAAACATACCTTTGCAGAGGACTGTTAAAAACTTCAGGAAGTGTACCCATACTGCTCCATCTAGTTATGTACAATTAACACTTTCCTTTGAGAATCTTCATTTATTCTTTATTTAATATTGTTGAAATATTACCAAGTTACACTGGGCCCACACGACAAGATATGTGGAAGTAACATTTAAAGTGTTGATGCTAATGCTATCTGTGTCCATAATTTGTTAAGGGTTTTCTAGCTGAATATATTTTCATTATCATAATTTGATGCACAAGACTTAGAGCCCAGATAATTATAACTGAAAAGCAGGGGATAAAATATAAAAGGTGATATTTCCTCTGACAAGCAAATATTACCTAAAAGTAAAGCAGAAACTGTATTTTGAAATTTCATTTTGTTACAGGAACAGAAAAACTAATGAACCAGGTCACCTTCACTGTCTTTACTTAGGGCTATTTAAATGTATAGATTTTATAGCTAAGTTCAGAAAACACTCCACTCTAAATCTATTCTGTATTAAACCAGCAACCTGGTCTGGATTCTTGTTTTATGAATGAATCATTTCAAAAGGATAGTTTACAATAAAAAGAAAATTAAAAAGAAGGACACAGTTGCCTTCTTTACCTCTTCAGGGATGTTGTTGAATATATTACTTTCTTTCTCTGTCTCAGGTGGTCAAGTCTGCATTGACAGGGATCAAAGGCAACATACACAAAAGCAGGAGAGATCAGTGAGGTATTTAGCCTAGAAAGCTCCATTTGTCATAATTCTCAGGCTATTTTTTTGATCAGAGAAATTCTAGAAATCAGTCTGCTAGGACTCTTACAGGGTCCTAAAAAGACACCTTTTAAATCCTCTGTGGTTTGAAGCGTAAGAGTGGGACAATAGTGTCCCTTGTTAACAAAATCCTCCAAACACAGGGCAGCCATCAAGCAGTGAATACTGATTTATGTCTGTAGCAAACTATCCTAGTAATCACATATTGCTATTATTAGCCCAACTGTGCTTCTGTGAGTAAATGAAAAACACTGTTTACTTCTTCCTTTTCCTCTTGGTGGGTTGCAGTGACTCAAAAGACTTCCTCACATAAGGTCATGTTTTCTCTACTTTTATTCAGTGTGTATATTAGGTATCTGGAGAATAATAAGGGACTTTTTAGGCTGCAGTCCTATCAGATTCCGTATATTTTCACTCCCTGAACTTGCTAAGTCTTTCTTCGAAATAACCTGCTTGCAATGTGGGCAGGACAGAACTACAGACACACACACACAAAATATAATGAGAAATGTATGGAGGATTAACTATGACATTTTTTCCCTAAAAAGGAAATATGTTCATTCATTTCAAGAAAATTTGCAATCACGTTCTTTTTGCACTTAAAGATACTTCTGAGATCTTTGTTGAAGATAGCAAGTGAATATATGTTTCCCATTTGAATCAGATCAAAAGGCAACTTGTAGTTTGTCTGTCTTTTAAGGTGGAAACCTTGTATTAATATATCTGCTGGGAATACTGCAATATAAGAGCTAAATTGCCACTTTGTGATCAACATTAATGCTGTAAACAATACAGAACAAATAACATTGTTGCTTTTCTTGTGTCACTTCTCAATTTGGGAGCAATTGAAAGTAAACACTTAAAACTCTAAAAAGCTTTATTAATTTTTTTTTATACTAGATACACAGCTAGAGTCTTTGTCTAAGGAGATGGTTAGGGGATGTCTATATTAGCAGGCAGGGCACAGTGGTGCTACATGGTAAAACTCTTACTGGCTGACAACCTGATATTCACACAGAATTGTTTTCAGTCATCTGACTCAGGCTAGCTTTAGACTAAGCCTGTGGCCCATCAGCAGTTGGAGTACATTCCATATGCATGGAAGAATATCTTTCTGGCTTTGTTTTGGTCAAAAGGGGGCCCATTCTTCACACTTTGCACTTGTCCATGATGGGAGCCCAAGGGTGAAAAGTGGCTCTGACTGATCCACTTCAGTGAGCAGTCCTGACTTGCACCAAAAAGCTAATGCAGAGCATCTAGTGACAGCTCTGTAACACACAGTATGTACAACTGGAATCTGCACCTGAAGCAGGAATATAACTTCATGATATGTTTACGGTTCCTCCAGAGTTTATGTTGAAAATAGATTTGGGCTAAAAACCTGTTCATTGGCACTGCCTGGTAAAGGGTTTTCAAACTGTATTCATGATGTGGGAAAAGTGGCAAATGTTTCAGGATTAGTCAGTGTGATGGCAAGTTGCAGCAATAGCCACATTGCTCACCTTTCCTCACTGAGAAGCAGAACTATTCCTCTGGGAGTCTGTGGTTTTAACACAATCTCACTACATTTTCATGCTCCTATCAGATGTTTATTCCTCAGAGAAATTGTTGTTGTTGTTATTATTTTGTAGTATTGTATAAAATGTAGAATCAGCATACTTATTTTTTTCAGAGAAATTGCCACAATTTTGATGTCTCAGAGCCACTTAGCTAGAAAATGAAACTGAAAAAGGATTAGAAAAGATTAGTCAAATGTGTATAGCGAACTGGTATCAATACTGAGCTTTTCTTTTTGTTGTGTGCCATAACTAGGTGATGGCATTCACAACTTTTTCGTATTGTTCCTGCATGCTGAGGAAAATTGCAATCAATATTTTCCTATATGTCATTATAAAGAAACTAGTCATTCAAAGAATGTAATTAGCCTGTAATTATCAGTGATAATGAATAGCACATCCAATATCTTGCCTACTTTGAAAGTTACAATTGTGCTGTGAAAGAAAAAGAGACAAGAAACATCATTTAGTGCTGTATTTTAAAAATAGATGACCAAGATTCTAAATACTATATGAGGTAGTTGTTGACAGCTAAAAATAATTGACAAGTATTGAATTATCAAGTCATGAAAATGTCTCCATAAGCAAAGGAATGAAGAATATTAGTGATTACTTAATTACAAATATACAAAAAGCAGATGAGATGAAGGGAGCAGTTAGTTAGAGGGATTAACAAGGAAAGAAAATAAAGGTTTAGGTGATGAGAGAATATACTGGATCTTAGAAAAGAGAAAATTCAAGGAAGGCTCTCTCCTTTTGAAATCAGTCAGTCTTTTGCATATAAAGCATGTATTCATGCACTGTAAATTATGGCCAGAGGGAGAAACTGAGGCCAGGAATTAATAGGATTTCAACACAATTTGACATGTCTGTTGATATGATGAATATTCCATTATCCTTGTTAATGCTAACTAAATTATGCGGAAATGTTATTAAACCTCATGCTTGAAGCCCACCTTTAATTATTTTTGATCAGCAGGAGACTTGAGCAGCAGCAAATTAACCTTAAGTTGGCTTACTTAGAGGTCTTTGAACTCTTTTTTTGCAACATCTTCTTGCGGGGGTCTTTCAGAGTCTGGGTGAGTGGAATTTGAATTCTGAGCCAGAGGGTGGTTTTGATGCTCCTGTTTCTTTTTACTGGTTCTTCTTCATGGGTTTAGGATAAAGTCCTTGAGGAACCATGTCAGCTAGGATGGATTTTTAAGATTAGTATTAGCTAAAATATGCCTTGGTGCTCTTACAAAGACAGAGCATGTTAATTACCTGGTACGTCAATAGAATGCTTCACATTTTAACAGGTGTTGCCTGAGGTCTAAGCTATTCACCAAAGCACCTAATAAGGAGGTAGCAAGTGCTGTGGTCTTATTACACCAGCTACTCTAAGCATTAGAATTAATGTAAATAATGATATGATTACTGTTGGTAGAGTAGCCAATATAAACTGAAACTAAAGTGGTTTTACAAGCTGGAGGAGGACCTTCCTGCTAGCACTTAGTTTCCTGTGTTCCTTGTGTTCTAAAAAAACCCCAAAATCTCTTTTTGCCTAATATTTTCTGTGCTTAGTCTTATACTTTTGAATGCAAAGACATTTAGGCATAGGCTATTAAGCTGTCTTGGGAGAAAGCAAATATGTGTGTTTGGCAGAACACAAAAAGTTCACTGTTAAATTGGCTGTTCCTTACAATCTGCAGTTTTTCAAGCTCTCTTGGGGAGGATAACAACTCTGATTTCAATTTTGACATCAAATTCTTATGCAGTCTTCTTTTCTTACTGAATTTTACATGAAATATTCTGATTTGTATTACTTATTAAATTATTTGAAAGCAAGACAACAAAATGCACACATAAGAATAATTTAAAATAGAATTTCTACCTGCACAGTAGCTTCCTTTCCTGATGTTTTGACTCTGTGTCACAATGCTGGTGATGTCAGTTCATATTTACATACCAATGTGAAAAATGTTTGAGTAGCGATGATTATCTCCAGAGGCAGAAAGTACAGAACCACTCTCCTTCTTGCTCTGCTGTGTCTCCCACTCTATCGTGTTATCATAAAATAGAATCATCGTATAGTTTAGGTTGGAAAAGACCTTTAAAATCATCAAATCCAATTGTTATCACAGCACTGCCATGTTGACCACTAAACCATGTCCCTAAGTGCCACATCTAGATGCTTTTGGAACATTTCCAGGAATGGTGACTCAGACAATTTCCTGGGCAGCCTGTTCCAAAGCTTGACAACCCTTTTTGTGAAGAAATTTTTCCTAATATTCAATCTAAACCTCCCCTGGCTTGATAACATTTCCTCTTATTCTATTGCTTGTTACCTGGAAGAAGAGACTAACACATCCCTGGCTATGACCTAATTTCAGGGAGTTGTGGAGAGTCATAAGATCACCCCTGAGCCTCCTTTTCTCCAGACTAAATAACCCCATCCCCCTCAGCTGCTCCCCATCATATTTGTGCTCCAGACCCTTTACCAGCTTCATTGCCATTCTCTGGAAACACTCCAGCACCTCGATGTCTTTTTTGTAGTGAGGGGCCCAGAAATGAACACAGGATTCAAGGTGCGGCATCACCAGTGTTTAGTACAGGGGGATGATCATTGCCCTGGTCCTGTTGGCCACACTACAGCTGATATAGGTCAGGAGGCCATTGGCCTTCTTGGCACATTGCTGGATCATGTTCAGCTGTCTGTCGACCAGCACTGCGGGACCTTTTCCACTGGGCAGCTTTCCAGCCACTCTTCTCCAAGCCTGTAGTGCTGCATGGGGTTGTTGTGACCCAAATGCAGGACCCAGCAATTGGCCTTGTTGAACCTCATGCTGTTGTCCTCAGCCATCGATCCATCCTGTCCAGATTCCTCTGCAGAGCCTTCCTACCCTCTCACAGATCAACACTCTCACCCAATTTTGTTGTCTGCAAAATTGCTAAGAGTGCACTCAATCCCTTTGTCAAGATCATCAGTAAAGAAGGTGAGCAGGACTGGCCCAAATACTGAGCCCTGGGGAGTACCAGCAGTGAGTGACCATCAGCTGAATGTAATTCCATTCACCACCACACTCTGGGCCTGGCCATCCATCTGTTTTTTTATCCAGTGAATAGTGCATCCATCCAAGCCACAAGCAGCCAGTTTCTCCAGGAGAATGATGTAGGAAATGTTGTCAAAGACTTTACTGAACTCTAGCTTGACAACATCCACAGTTTTCCTTCATGCATTCAGTGGTCCACTTTGTCATAGGAGATCAGGTTGGTGAAACAGGACCTGCCTGTCATACAGTCATGCTTGCTTGGGCCTGATCCCCTGGTTGTTCTGTATGTGACATGTGATGGCACTCAAGATGATCTACTCCATGACCTTTCCCGGCACTGAGGTCAGGCTGACAGGCCTGTTGTTCCTTGGATCCTTCTGGCCTTTCTTGTTGATTGGTGTCACATTTGTGAACCTCCGGGAGGCTGGGACCTTCCTGGTTAGCCAGGACTGCTGTTTAATGATTTAATGAAAGCAGCTTGATAAGAACCTCCTTACACTCCCTCAGTATCTGAGGATTATTGTTGGTTATCACATTGTTGCAAAAAGCAGATGGAGCTGTAGAGACCTTTCGGACTCAGAGCAGTCCCAAAGGAGGAGCAGAAGCAATTAATCTCCCTCAGCTCCCCATGAAACCACAGGAAATCTTCAGTGGCTGATGTAGTGTGACTTGACTTCATCTCCAGTGTACAGGATGACCTAATAGATCCAAATGAACTATAAATGATAGTGGTAGACAACAACTGGTACTCCCTTTATCAGTGTAATTACCACTATGTGTGAAAACCTAAATTAGAAATGAGACCCTGAATGGCTCAGCTGTGCAAGATTCAGCACAGAAGTAGTAAAAAATTACTTAAAGCACTTTGTATTTTCTCAACATTCAGAGGCCATCCATTATTATTGTAAGGCATCACAATCTAAGTTGTGTTCAATGAAAATTAGAAACGCAGCTTGATTTTTTGACAATGAATCTTTTCAGCATGCTTTTCAGCTATAATCTGTGAACTAAATGTTATCTCTGTGTATATAATAACTTTTTTTTGGGTGAATATTCCATTTTTAAAATAAGCCTAAGCCTGCCTGTGGACAAGAATAAGTATAATAGAATGAATTTTCATTAACTCCTTACTGTGAATATGTCTTCTATCTTAGTGGTGTTAGACATATTTTTTCATAAGGCGTTATGTATTTGATTCACCCACAGATATAACATGATCTCTGCAAATCATTTGTGGATGCAGTCTGGAAATATCCCTGATTAAAGCATTCACACTATAACAAAGCAGTTAAGAAGACATATTGGAAATTTACCCAGATCCCTTTGTGATGCTTGCAATATCATGCACCCTGTCTTAGAACTAATCATAGAATCATAGAATGGCCAGGGTTGGAAAGAACCTTAAAAATCATCAAGTTCCAACCCCCTGGCCTGGGCAGGGACACCTTTTACTAGACTAGGTTGCTCAAAGTCCTGTCCAACCTGGCCTTGAAAACTTCCTGGATGGGGCAGCCACAACTTCTCTGGGCAACCTGCTCCAGTGCCTCACCGCCCTCACAGTAAAGAATTTCTTATTAACATCTAGTCTAAAATTATCCTCTTTCAATTTAGAACTATTCCCTGTTGTCCTGTCACTATGTGGTCTTGTAAATAATTTCTCTCCATCTTCCTTGTAGGCTGCCTTCAGGTGTTGGAAGGCCACAATTAGGTCACCCCAAGCCTTCTCTTTTTGCAGCTGAACAATCCCAGTTCTCTTAACCTTTCCTTATAGGAGAGGTACTCCATCCCTATAATCATCTTGGTGGCCCTCCTCTGGACTTGCTCCAACAGGTTGATGTCCTTCCTGTGCTGGGCACCCCAGAACTGGATGCAGCACTCCAGGTGGGGTCTCACTACAACAGAGTAGAGGGGCAGAATAACTTCCCTCGACCTGCTGGCCACACTTCTTTTGATGCAGCCCAGGACATGGTTGGTTTTCTGGGCTTCAAGTGCATACTGCCAGCTCATGTCCAGCCTGTCATCTTACCAGCACCCCCAAGTCCTTCTCAGCAGGGCTGCTCTTGATCTGTTCGTCCCCCGGCCCGTATTGATACAAGAGGTTGCCCTGACCCAAGTGCAGCACTTTGCACTTGGTCTTGTTAAAACTCATGAGATTCCCAAGGGTCCACTTCTCGAGCTTGTCCAGGTCCCTCTGGATGGCACCTCATCCTTTAGGTGTGTCAACTGCATCACTCAACCTGGGACACTGGTCCCAATATGGACCTTAATAGTTTGCTTAGTACTTTGGATGGATGTCTCCTGAAGGAAGATTTGATCTTCTCATGGCCTTCTGTAAAGCCTTTGGCAAGGTCCCCCACAACATCCTTCTCTCTAAATTGGAGAGAGGTGGATTTGATGGGTGGACAGATAGGTGGATAAGGAATTGATTGGATGGTCACATCCAGAGGGTGATGGTCAATGGCTCAGGGTCCTGATGCACATCAGTGACAAGTGGTGTCCCTCGGAGGTCTGTATTGGAGCCAGATTATTTAATATCTCCATTAATGACATAGATGAAAGGATTGAGTTCACCCTCAGCAAATTCATAGATGACACCAAGCTGAGTGATGCAGTATTTTACAGGTATTTTATTGCAGAATCATGGAGTGGTAGGGATTGGAAGGGACTCTGTAGATCATCTGATACAACCCTACTGATAAAGCAGGTTCACCCACAGCAGATTGCACAGGATTACATCCAGGCAGCTTTTGAAAATCTCCAGAGAATGAGACTCCATAACTTTCATAACCTCCATAACCTCCATAACTCCATAACCTGCTCCCTGGGCAACCTGTTCCAGAAATTTTTCCTTGTATTCAGATGTAGCTTTCTGTGTTTCAGTGTGTGTGCATTGGCCCTTATTCTATTGCTGGGCACCACTGAAAAGAGTCTGGCTCCATCATCTTAACACTCTTCCTTATGATAACTTGTTTATCCCTTCAGATAAAATGCTCCATTCTGTAATCTCTTTCCAGTGTTCCTACAAACCTTCAAATTTTAACTGTAAGAAAAATACCAGAAAGGGCTGTTTACTAACTGGAAAGCTGTGGAAATCCTGTGTAGCACTCAAAACACAACTGTTCACAGAGGTTGTTCTACTGCACAGGGCTTTTGTGTTGTGTATAATTACTTTATTGTGTTATACTGCCTTCTTTTCTTTTTTTTTTTCCTTTTTTTGAAATAGGTTAGTTAAAGAAAAAAAGATAAACATTCTATGTATTCCATGCTGATTTTATTTGATAACTTTAGGAGAAATTGCTGTGATTTTCTCTTAAATAGGGCATTTGTTCTTGAAACTTTATCCATTCATATGCTGTTAGCTCAATGTAATAATTGATGGAGTGTCAAAAGATTATCCACACTCACCTAGCTTACATCCCATGAAACAATATTTCTTTGCGGAATCTTAAAATATTGAACTTTACTGTAATGTCTGCAAAAGAAAAGGCTAAACTTTTCTATCATTAGAAAAGTTGACACAGGTCTGTTACCTAACAGTAGAAATGGAGAGTTTTTCTCCCGGTGCAGGGCTGTATTAGTTACTAAGCAGATGGCTGGGAGCTGAATATTGATTCTATTTTCTTTATGACTTGATTTGTTTATAAATGATGTTGGACAGTCATGAAGACAATATTTGCCTCAAAAGGAGCAGATGTGTATGCGGCACTACAAAGTGTGAGTGTGTTCTGGACTTGTAAAATTAACCATCAGAAATGCCAATTATTGATGATGTTACTATGCTTACTTAAATGAATATGAACCACTGCTTTCATAGCCTATTTTATCCATGGTTCTTGCATAAAATATTCTCCATGACAGCAAAGACTTATTTCGCTTTCAAAATGTATCCTGTTCTATATTTTTATTAGAACTGTGTCCAGATCATCCATTCTCAACAGTTTTAGAAAGTCAAGAGAAGTGCACAGCTATTAGAAAATCTAGTGAGAATTCATTTGCAAGGGAATGAGCTGCATTCTGATACAGCTGTGGTGAGAAAAAGTTCAGATAGTCGATCTGCCTGTAACAATATTTTTCATAAAATCTAGTTACAAAATGAACATACATGATGTCTGGACTATCTGAAACTTAAATCATGTTTCATAAGTGTTAGATTAAAATATTCATGCACAGACAACAGAGGATGTGAAGCAACAGCACATTATAAAAGTTCCTTGCTTTGATGTTCTGAAATGTCTTGTACTGCTTAGTTTAAATGCCCTAAAATTCTTTATATCATCTTATAAGCATTTTGATTTTGAGACTCATTTCAGTGTGATGACACTTTGCAAAATCCTTCAATATAACAAAGTACAGATAAACTTATTCCTTTGCAAGTACTGAGAATTTTTTATGTATATATATTTTTTCACTGGGAGACAAAGCAGTTACAAATTTTCTTATGCAAATGTATGAGAATTCATGCTTGCCACTGATTGCAGAAAATTATGTCTTTCATTAACAAAACTCAGTAAATTCTTCTGAGGAATACATCTTTGATGAAACTAGACTTTCATCCTTTCGATCTGTAATGGTGTGTAAAATTATTCATTTAATCTCTTAGTATTTATTTTTTTTTCTTTAGCTTAATAAAAATTAGGAAGGAAAGCTGATTTTTTTTAAAAGGGGTGGAACTAAATATTTTGATGTCATGGTGTAACAAGGTGCAAATTGTTGTTATTCAGTCTTACAGATGAAAACTTATTATCTTTAATACTTTTCTAAGAAAATAGGCACAATATGGAATGATTCTGTATATTGTATGTGGAAACTTGTACTATTCAATGTCTGGATGGGTCTTTTGTTTTATATGCAATATCATTTTAAAGAACTTTCTCAATCCAAGGTGCAAAATTCCTATAACTTCTAACAGAAATTTTACCTATTTAAGAACTTCAAATTGCCTATGGAATAACCTAGAGTTTACTGATAGGTTCTTTTGAGAACAATTCCTGTTAAGGCAGAGAGCATAATGCACCTCCCTGGAAATAAAAGTTCAGGAATGTGCAAGTATAAAAGCCCAAAGAAACTGAAATGACTGTTTGTTCTGTGTGACTTCAATTATGTGCGATTATCTTTACCTTCCTCCTGCTGAGTCAACCACGGCCTTAAATTCAAAGGTGGTTAAGAAGAGGTAGGCTGGTATTTATAGAGAAGAATCCCTTTCTAGTAGAGAGTTGGTGGAATATATTGATGGTTCTCTTCTGTGGTCCTAACAGGCAAATTGAGGCTGCCAGTGTGGAGAACATACTTATAACTTTTCTTTGAGCTACATTGGGTCTGTAAAACCAAATCTACCCAAATATTATAACACATTTCTAATTATAGCCTAGTTCTTTAAAGCAGAAGATTGGAAAGCACTTCCATGACAAAGGCAAACAGGCAGTTGACATTAAATCCATAAGAGCCTGCAGAAAGTTCACTGTATGCCCATTCTTATTTTGCTAGATCAGCTTTTCCACAGATAACATAAAAAACAGAAGTGTCTGGAAAAGCAGTTGCAGTCTACCTGGCAGTAGGAGCAAACATCTTAGAAGCAGAAATCCTCACATTCCTATCCACAGGTAAAATACTTACACCAACTGTGACTGCAGTTTAATTGTGAAACAAATTGTATCCATAAAAAAGGACAAAAATTATAGGTAATCTGACCCTATAGGTAAACAGAAATCAAGTATAAGATGTTGTAGGCCAATTATTTGTTCTGATTTCTCTACCTGGGCATTTCATTCAGAATGGACTATGACAGAACTTGTGGAAGATAAATTTTTGTAATAACTTCATGGGAAAGATTATTTTGGCAAAACTGTGAGGTGTCCATTTCCCTTTAAAGAAGCTATTTTCTTAAGAATCTTTTATAGATATAAATGGTTTTCCCAGCTATCTGCATGATTTTAGTCTTTCTGAGAGCCACAATAAAACAACTCTTATAAGACCTGGACCCTTAGTATTCCTCTGAAATTTTGGCTCTTTCAATTCAGTCCAGAAATGACATGGAGATGGTTTCAAGAGCAATTTCACCCCCAGGAGTGGGGTGAAATTCTAGACTGAGGTACCTAAATTTAGATGTCTAGATGTAGACTATGTGCCCAGGCTTTCCTTATAGTCATTGAAGACTTGGGTCTTTATTCAAGTGGTCATGCATAGATATCTAATGCCATTTGTGAAGTTCTGAAATGCATGAGGTGTCTGTGTGGGGCTGACAGATATGACATAGGACACATAGTACACCAATACCCTTGTGAACTTGTAGCATAAGGCCGGGTGATTCAGTCTAGGGAAACTTCAGATGGACTAGGGCTTGCTTGTGGAAATCTGAGTGGAGCTAATGTCAGTTTATACAATCAAAAGCCTCTATAAAGCTGTTTTGCAAACCTTTATGTAGACCTATATTTGATTAAATTTGGCACACTTCCCCAGGTTTCATCCACAGGTCCACATAGACACTGTTGAGAGAAATACTACAAAGAATACAGTTCACAAACCTATGAATTATGTTTTTGCCTGATTTTCCTACAAAAAACTGCACTGAATTCTGTGGTTTGATTATTTTGATAAGTGACTTTAGGAGTTGACAGATAGAAAAGGAATCAATTTGACCTAATTTTAGGTGTCTATGCACCAACTGAGAGTATAATCTCTAATATGTTTAATAGAGAGCTAGGGCTTCAGTACAGGAACTGTTTACCTCAGCATCAGACTCTGGTGCCATGTGGGACCAGGCAAGGGATCTGAGATGTCTAAAGGGCCTGGCAAGGGAAACAGATACCCTCCAAGAAACTTTAGTCCTTTTAGAATGACAGGTGAGTCTAGGTGGAATGTCCTAATCTAACACAGTGCTGAGTACCTATTTGTGGGGAACTGAATTATCCTTCTAGTTGACCCATTAAGTGTTTACCCTGAGAAAGATTATTTTTAGCTAGTAATTTTGGTGCAATGTAGACTTACAGCTGTTATTAGATTTTGCTGTAAAAAGTGTGATTGTGCACTGAAATACCAGTGTTGCACCTTGTCCCTCTTTGAATTCTTGGCTTTTGATTCTGACTTTGGTGATATTATGACTCAAACAGAATAAGCAAGGCAATCAAGAAGGTTAAAGCTGATCACAAGCTCTACTTGAGCTCTAAAATAATAATCTGTATGCCATATCTGTGCAATACTCACACCTTGATGAGTGTTGCTGGTTTTTGCTCTGTATTGGTCATTAGCCATGTTTAATTCTGTGCTTAATTATAATCTGTCAACTATGGCTGGATGTCCCATTTTGCTTCTAGGGACAGACAGCATCATTCTTTTCCCTAAGGTTTTTTAAGTCTAAATACACTGGACAGACAAAACACAGCAGAGGAGGGGCATATACAAAATGACTCTCCTGGTTCAAGACAAAAATGGCTCCTGTCCTGTGCCCTGCACACCATGCTGTCTCCCCAGGGACAAGGACAAAATGGCTCCCTTCCCCACCCTATGCTCCATGCTGACTCCCTGGAGACAAAGACAAGAAGGCAGAGAGGCTTCTCCTCTCTCCTGCATCACGCAGCTGGGAAAACAAAAAAAACCAATGTAGCAAATGGTTTTCCGCAGGAAGACAGTAAGCAGTAGCAGGGTGCAGGCTCGCTCTCTTGGTGGCAGCCAAAAAGCAGCAACAATAACAGTAGAAAAAAAACCTGGCAGCAGTCCCCGGCGGTGGCAAAAGCAGTTAGCAAAGCCCTGGAGTGGCTTGCAGCAGGGCAGTTGTGAAGCCCCTGAAGCGCCTGTGGTGGAGCAGACCCTCCTTGCTCTTGGTCAGCAACAGCGGCTAATGATCACTGAGCAGTGACTCCCATGCCCAGTAGCAGCTGAGGGTTATTTTGATGGTAGACTCAGGCCTCCAAGATTTGACCAAGAATTTTTCATGCCAAAAAGAGAAAGAGATATTGGAACTACCATCTAGGAACTGGATTTTTTATTCTCCTCACACTTAGAATCAGCATTTAATCTTTGCTTTGATTGTGCAAAAAATGTAAGATTTATATCCTAAATATATGAACTTCATATAGACATATGAAGTTCAACAAGGCAAAGTGCCAGAATCTGCATCTGGGATGGGGCAACCCTGGATGTTCGCACAGACTGGGGAATGAGATGCTGGAAAGCAGTGCCAATGGAAAGGGCCCTGGGGGTCCTCATCAATGGCAAGTTGAATATGAGTCAGCAGTGCCCTGGCAGCCAGGAGGGCCAACTGTGTCCTGGGGGCATCAGGCAAAGCATCGCCAGGCAGTCGAGAGAGGGGATTGTCCCAGTCTGGTCTGCACTGGTGCGGCCTCACCTTGAATATCGTGTTCAGTTTTGGGCACTGCAGTAAAAGAAAGATTAAGCTGTTAGAGACTGTCCGAAGGAGGGCAGCAAAGATGGTGAAGGGCCTTGAGGCCTCCTCCTGTGTGGAGATTAACTGAGGTCACTTGATGCGTTCAGCCTGGAGGAAACTGAGGGAGACCTCATTGCAGTTACAACTTCCTTGTGAGGGGAAGAGGAGGGACAGGCCCTGATCTCTTCTCCATGGTGACCAGTGACAGGATTCAAGGGAATGGCCTGAAGCTGTGTCAGGGGAGGTTTAGCTGGGTGTTAGAAAGAGGTTCTTTCACCCAGAGGGTGGTTGGGCACTGGAAGAGTGTCCCAGGGAAGTGGCCACAGCACCAAGCCTGACAGAGTTTAAGAAGTGTTTGGATGATACTCTCAGGCACATGATGTGATTCTTGGGGATGGTTCTGTGCAGGGCTAAGGTTTGGACTCAATGGTCCATGTGGGTCCCTTCCAACTCAGCATATTCTGTGATTCTGTGATTAAATTTATCCTAGGAAGCACTATATTCCAGCATCGTAGTAAGCAGATGGAACTTGATGTATGTAAGAGATTTCTAGAGGAAAAACCATATGAACTAATTATCAGGAAAGAATAGAGGAACTGTTTTGATTCACCAAGATGACTTGCTATTGTAAGTTATCAGAAGGATCCAAAGAGGAGAAAAAATCACCTACCAGAATTGATGAGATAATCTATTTTAGTTCTTTATATGCAGACACTATTATCAAAAAAAGGTAGTGGGCATGAAGGGAGAGCCACAACATATTTGACAATAGGATTGTTCTGTGTATAACTCCAATACAGACTCAATTAAACCATTCAGCTATACTATCATATGTTTTAGTTCCTTCCATAATATATAAATATACTTCTCCTGGACATTGAAAGGGACATCAGTCCTTCAATAATGATTGTCAAGGGGAAATAAAAATAATCTTCTCATTTGTTATTTAAAAAAGTCCCAAACTGAATGTTCCAAGTAAGACGTCCTGTTAAATTTTCCTTTTCTGATTCTGTATCAGCTACAGAGTTCAGCTTTACCCAAGTAAATTTCACTAAATTAATTATCAGGGAGAAAAGGAAGGTATAAATACCCCAATTGTTACTTTTCATATTCATTTGCAGTAGGTGGTAACCTGCTGCAGTTCTGTTAGGGGGAATACCACCCCAAATACAGATCTTGTAGCATACAACAAACAACTCCCAATAGAGAGTACTGTTGTGTTTGTTGCTCACATTCTTCAATCAAGAGATGCCTAGAAAAATCCTAAGACACAGCAAGATGAGAGACTCCTATACTGTTTATTCTGTGTGTTCTCTTAGAATTGTGTTTCCACATTTGCAAAGACCATAACCATTTAATTAAGTAAAATAGTAATAATTTTTTAACAAGAATACCGATGTGTTTTTACAGTATTTAAGAATTTCAATTCATCTGCTCCAGGATTTTGTTTGTCCTTGTTGGAAGAATTCAAATAAAGTTGTATTGCAAATAGAAGTTCAGAATACTTGCAAAAAAAAAAAAAAAAAAAAAAAGATAAATTTGGAACTCCTAACACTGAGGTGTTTTTATTCCAGCAAGCTACAAATGTCAGCATCAGATGTTCAGGCACAAGACTTGTTGATGGAGAGACAGACCACAAAATCATGAATAATACTGTATTGACAAAGTTTTATTTTGTCCTAATGTTTCAGGAGTTGCAGGAGAGCTCATTGCAGACGGTTTGCATTGAAAGGACACCCTCTAAATGGAAAGAACAAAAAAAGAAGACCTGTTATGTCTTATGTTCTTAAAACCATCACGATATTCACCTCAGGTCTCAGCTTCCCAATGATTAGCTTTTCAAACATCCAATGGCTGTTCATAGATCTGCATTTGTCCCTTTTTATCACTACTGCATTGCTCCCATGTCACTTAAAGTGCCAAAAGAAAGTTACTTGTCAAAGCAAGTAACTTCCATAAGGATTTTTGTGTAGTTTAAACTGGTGTACTGCATTCACTCACAGGGAAGTGTATTGCTGGCTGTACAATTGCTTTCTTAACCCAAGTAACCTCCCTGGGATAAGGACCTACCTTCATACTAGCTTCTTTTGGCAGAATGCAAAATAAATTCCAATCAAAATAGTGGGATTTAGGAGGCTATTTTATTTTTCATTGTAGCTCACAGTTGCATGAGGATGGTGAGAAAAACACACAACCAGGCATTTTCCAAGAGGAAGAAAGGTGGAAAAAAATTATTTCTTATTGATGGAAGAGAGAAAGTGAATTTACAATGTGTATTTTGAAAATATGAGTGAAATGTACTCAGTTGGCTTTGAGCAAGAGGTAGTGCCAGGGTAATTTTGAAACTGTCACCTGTATTCTGTTCTGATTGGCATTTTTTGAGCATCTGTCATGTAATCTTTCGGGCTGACAGTTTGTCACAGGAAAAAAGTGGAGAGCATAGACTTCTGCTATGTATGAAAGTGTCTGATCTGGAAATTGAGTGTGTTTGAGCATTATATGAGAAAAAGGCATGGATGGTCCAGGAATATTACCTCTTACTTTACAAAATATATCTTTTTAGATGCTATATATTTCTGCTAATGAGAAAATTCAATGCATTATAAATTTAGTCTGCCGAGATTTTTTTTTATTTCTTGCACTTTGTTTCTATAAAACAGGAGCAATAGGACTTCAGTCAGATCCTTTAGTACTCAAAATTGATAAAGATCTGTTGAATTCAGTGGTGCTCTACTAATTTACCTCATCAGAAGTACTGGGCATTTAATCACTTGACCTTTCTCCAGAAGTCATAAGATCAGGCTTCAAGGCTTCTTACAAGCTCTGTCAGCAGCTCTTAGCTGCCAGAGGTCCCATGGCACCTCTTATAGCTGTTATGGCCTGCAGATATGAACACTATCAGCACAGTGCTGAAGACTGGGTGGTTATGAGCTTCTCTGTTTAATATTCAGAGTCTTCTAGTTAATGCCTGTGGCTTTCTTTAGTAGCTCCAGAGAACAAAAGGAGTTAGTAGCAGTTAAATAATTCAAAACAGTCATACTAAGTTCAGCAATCAGCAAAGTTTTTCTAGAGTTGAGATTAAGACTAACAGGACCCATCTGGCGTGGAATTATTGTGATTATTTTTTAAAGGTATTAGAATTTACAGCATGAAAATCTGGAAGGCCATGCTTCCTCTGGATTGTATGAGGAAAGTTGTACAGTTTGAGCAATCAGTGATTTACTGAAAGCAGTACTACAGACTGTGTCTTTGACATATGTTAGCTGTGAGATTACAGGGATGGTACAGAATGCCAAGGATGTTTGTAAGACCTCTTATAAATAGTTTTCTAAGCAACTCTGAATTACACCCTTACAATATGATCATATTATTCTGCTCTTAAAGAACAAACCTATGTAATCCCAAACCATGATGGACCACTGTCCTAACAGAGCATCAAAACCTTAATGCTGTTTTTGTAGGAATGTACACACATTCTTAGACTACATAAAAATAAAAAAATAGAATCCTATAAGATAGCTGAAATTTAGATCATTGTGGGGTTGGCCTTTTTAACATTAGTTTTAGTTGGTGGGTTGGTTTGTTTGTTTGAAGTATTTGATTTTGTATACTATTGGGAGTTAGATATTATTGCATAATTTTCAATTATTCTAGAGTAAAACTTATACAATATGAGAATAAGAATTGATTTTAATTTTGATAGTAAATTTCCCACCTCAAACAGTTCAGTCTGGACATTATTTGCATCCAGTGTTTCACTTTCCCTGGCTTTTTTTGGTAATTGATATTGATGTGACTCTGCCTTTTCACCTGCTATGTTAGCTGAGAAGGAAGAGGGATTGTTATAACTCATCTATTCCCATAGAAATAGATGTTGTCCACATTTGACTACTTATGAAATTTGATGATGATTTGCTTGTCAAATTTCAGTGCTTCCATGTGTCCAAAATTTTAGTTTTACAACTACTGATATAGAATCATCAAGGTTGGAAAAGACATTTAAGATCATCAAGTTTTGCTATTTCTTTATAGGGATACTATTGGTGTTAATACTGGGAAGTGAAATCTGTACACAATTAACTTCTAAGCTACTCAAGCTACGTTTCCAAGCATGCAGACGTCCTTACAAGTGCCCAAAATTCCCTGGGTGACATCAGTCAGGATTACACTGAGGGCAAAAGAAATGCATAAGGTAAAAAGCCACTTGAAGTAATGTTTATTAACATAGAAATGTGCTCTTTTAGCATGACGTGCTTTCATATCTGTTTAAAATAAAAATAATCCTAAAGCAGTAACATGACAAATGAAAGAAGTGCATTGCAAAATAAGACTGTAAACTGAAAAAAATGAGATTGTAAGCTGAAAAAAATGAGCAACAGCTACAAGAGAATGTCAATAATTCCAGTTCTTGAGAAGAAATACTGAGAGTTTGAAATTGAAATGAGTCATTCATCCATCACATACTTGGAATTGAAAAAAAAAATCAATGTAAATTTGATTTTAAATGTCAGACATATATTTTGCTATAAGTAGAACTTCAGAGAATTTCTGACTTAGCCACTAGTGAGGCAAACTTTTGGGATTCAACTAATTTTATTTAAATTTAGTAAATGTAAGTTAATTTTATCAGTCTCTGCTATCAGAAATGAAAGAAAGCAGAGAAACACTAGCTACAGATGCCTGTTTGTTCACTAGGAAGTGGCCTAATCAGGTTAAACAGCAGATACCTAGCATCAGGTGAGATGAGTTCCTATGTATCTTGTCACCTCCCTGTACTATTCAGTAAGCTTTCTGCAGATATCTTCTTGGCTCCTTTTATTTGTTTTGGTTTTTTTGTTTGGTCAATCTGCTCGTCAGACAGAAGTTACGCCCCCTCACCGACAACTCCAATGAGAAACTAACCCTTAGAGGTTAGTCAAAGTTAAAGGTAATCTTCTTCCAACATGACAGATCTCTGCATCAAAAAAATCCTCTAAAGAGAATTAAAGTGCACAGATTATTGAATTGACTTAAACCTTTTCAATGAAGTAAAATTAATTATATATTATCAGTCCTAAATCATGTGTGAAGGATACCTATACACAATCTGAAGATGTTGGTTCAGTTAGTTCTTGCAATTAAGCTGCAAAGCAATTATAAGAATTCCATTCTCATTCAAATTATAATTTTAGTTCATAAGTTCTTCTTTCCAGCAGCTCTTTTTTTATTTTGTTTTTGTGGACCAGGGTGAACAGCAGATGCTAAACAACTAGCATTCAGAAAATAATCCATTTAGTTGCTTAAAGAAAGGATCAATTATATTATCACATTCTTGTCTGATCTGCTACTAAAACTGTCCAGTGACATATGTTCTCGTATGTATACTCATCTCATTGTTTCAGGATGATTTTGACCAGTCTTCTGCTCAACAGATATTGCAATTTCTGACTCTGGACATCCATGTTCTGCTGTTGTCCAATGTTCCTCTTTATGATTTTTGTCAAAATTTTGTGCTTCTGATTCTTCTGAAATATTTCCAAAATTTTTGTTCAATTGAATTGACAACAACTTCTGAACTAATTCTGATCTAACTTCTAATCTTTTGTTACTAGTTTCTTAGTTTCATCATTAATGAGCAGCATACAATCCAGGGATCATTTATTTAAAATTTGTTCCTACTCCTGTTTGAAAATCTCATTTTTAAAAGCCAGAGGTGGAACAGTTGTACTGTCTTTTAATGCTCATAAGGTCCTTTGTTCTCTCTGTAGTCCACTGACAAAGGAACTCTATGCCAAGAAAATCTAATTTTCTCTCCTCAAATGTTCTTCTAAATGGTTATAATATTCCTTTCACATCTTTTTAATTGATTTAACTCTAAAAAGATAATTTGAAGGCTATATGGGGCTCTACTGCCTTATTGGTTTCTTCCTTAAGAAAGTAAGAAGTCCATTCAGTCTGTTTGAATTTTTTCAACCTCTTTTTCCAGACTATTTTCATTCCTAACCTATAGCATTATGTTTGTGGTAATACTATCAGCACCATCACTGCAGAGAAAAAGCATTTGAAGGCTTCTGAAATATCTTTGTAGCAAGAAACCTACTTAGTAGCAAGCAATGCAGCTTTTCAGTACATAACATCATTCAGATTATTATTTCATGTCCATTACTCTCATGTCCAGTAAAAGGACTATGTCATTAAGAAAGAAAAAAATACACTTTCCATTATGAGCAATGTACATTTAGTTCACAGCAAGCCTGCTTCAGAACGAGATAAAGCCAAAAGAAAAGAGGTGGATGAAAATGACATTGATATTACGTGGTTAGCATATTCTAGCTTTGATAGAGATGATATATCATAGCCAGGATGGAGGAGAGGAGAAGGGTGGATTATTGCAATTGATATTTTTTGTTTAGTATTTGTGGGAATTGTCTCCTTGATTTTTTAATTTCATCCTTATCTCAAGCCACAGGTTCCGTGATTTTTAGCAGCAGACCCAGGACATCCATGACAGCATTCCTGCCTTTTTATTAGAGCAAATGTCACTATTTTTTAGTGCTTCGAAAGAGAGGAAGACTGTTTGTCAGTGTGATTTCATCTCCACTTCCTCCAGCTCAACTAAACACTGGCTTCTTTCCAGGTGGTGCCACGGCTCAGGAAACTTTTTCAGTGCTAAAGTTAGCCTAAAATCCATTGTTTCCAGAAGAAAAATATATTCTAAGTTCAGTTGCTGGATTTGCTGGAAATATCCATCCAAGGTAAAACTGACTAGTCTCTTCAGCAGCTTCATGAGACAGGATTCAGCTCTGGTGCAGATGCCGGCTCTTTCAGTGAGCAGCTACCTGGAGCTTACAGGTTTCTAACTGTGGGACAGTTCTCTTCCCTAGGGCTCTTCCTTGCATCTCTTCCTTGGGACTGGACTCTCATGGTCATTCCCAGTTGCCAGTCTCTGTGTAGACCTCCCAGAAATCCAATCATCATTCTATACTATCTGCTTTAGACCTGCTTAAATCTTATTTAATGAAACTTTTCAAGCCTAAGCAGCCATCATTAGAAAACACCCAAACAAAAACCAAAGCCAAACAACAGACAAAGAAACCAAAAAGAACTTTATCAATGCTGTCAACAGAATCTCTGAGGGGAAATACAGAATCTAAAATAAACATCAACTTTGTGTTGGTTTTGAGTTCATGATATTGGTGTACAAAAACTGTGAAAAGGACTAATATTTTCTAAGAAAATGAAGAAGTCTAACATTCTACAAAACATATAAAAATAGGCTTATTATTTTCAAGGATAGAATTTCTACTCTTACAGTGTCAGGAAGAAGCTCTGCAAAGAAAGACCTGGGTGTCCTGGTGGGCAACAAGCTGGCCATGAACCAGCAGTGTGTTCTTGTGGCCAAGAAGGCCAACAGGATCCTGGTGTGCCTTAGGAAAACCATTGCCAGCAGGTCAAGGGAGGTGATCCTGCCCCTCTATTCAGCCCTGGAGAGGCCACATCTGAAGTGCTGTGTCCAGTCCTGGGCACAGAGACATGGAGCTCCTGGAGCGGGTCCAGTGAGGAGCAAGAAAGATGATCAGGGGACTGGAGCATCTCTCCTAGAAGGAAGGGCTGAGAGAGTTGGTCAGTTTCAGCCTCGGGAAGAGATGACTGAGAAGGAACCTCATCAATGTCCATAACTATCTGAAGGGAGGATGTCAAGGGATTGGAGCCAGGCTTTTCTTGCTAGTGTCATGCAATAGGACAAGTGGTAATGGGCAGAAACTGATGCACAGGAAGTTCCACCTGAATATGAGAAAGAACTTCTTTACTGTGCAGGTGACCGTGCACTGGAACCGATTGCCCAGAAACACTGTGGAGTGTCCCTCACTGGAGATATTCAAGAAGTGTCTGGACATAATCCTGTGCAATGTGCTCTGGGATGACCCTGCTTGAGTAGAGATGTTGGACCAGATGACCCACAGTCATCCTTTCCAACCTGCTGTGATTCTGTGATTCTGCCTGTTTAGAAGAACAGGCATGAAACAACGCCTGTTGTGGCCAGACTCCCCTACTGTTGCTACCCTCAGTAGGTCTACTTTGATCCTATGACAATATAAATATCCATACTTAAAATGTACTTACTGTGAGTAATTTCTCTGCATTGAATAGGGCTACTCACATAGTGCACATAGACCATACTTGTGTCTTGGCAAGTCTGAGGCTTTCTAGTGTAAATAGCTATTTGGATTTCAGTAAAGCCAAACTTGAAATAAATACCAATTGAATAAAAACAAAATAATAATCTCTAAATATGAAATTCAGCCCTAGGAATAGATATTGTTTTACTTTGTGAGTACAAGTTTGTAAAGTAATGTGTGCCAGAAGATTATCCAGCCTTATGGTGCTGCAGATGGAAGAATTCTGAAGTTCTCCTAACTGTTGAGCTGAACGTGCAGATTCTCTGGAACACCTATTCTGTGACTGTGACTGGAACATCATTTGCTCCCTGCAGATTAGTTTGATGTGATGGAAGTGGTGTAAACAGAAGTAAGCCCCATTTCTGAGATGCTAACACAATGGTTAGGAGGTTCTGTTGCTCTCCAGACTCCTCAGAGTAAGGGTACTTGTCCTTCCGAGATGCTTGTGCTGAAATGCAATGTTTTCCTCAGGGTATCTGTATGCAGGGTGACTAAATAGTTTCAGCAGTTTGGTGGTGTCAGAGACAGACCTGCTTTCTCCTTTGTTAGCCATTTTCTCTGATATTGATGAGTTTTCGTGTTGCATCTCATAGCTGAAAGTCCAGACTAAAAATTTAGCCATTAATAAGCAAGGATTTCAGCAAATGCACCATGGAGCTGAGACATGATCCTAGACATCCTTTATTTCTAACAATGAGGGCTCTGCCAGGAATGGTGGAGGAACAACACAGCTATTTCTTTTTCATAGCCATTAATAGGGAGTGGCTAAGAGTATGCTGCTTTTTATCCTTTGATTTTTAATGAATCATTCAGTAATGCCTCGCATACATCTAAAAATTCAAGTTGATGGCTTCCTAATTCAGAAAAGTAATTTTAAATCTCATTTAGAGCTTTTCACTGTGTCTATCACTGGTGAATTGTAATAATTCAATGCATTCTGCAGCCTGACCACAGTACTGGAAATTAATATTTTCTTCTGACTGTCTTCTAATTGGGGAACAATCAAGGTTCCTGCTACATAATACACGCTTGGTCTTTTCTCTGAGGTAATCTGTGTTACTCTTCTACCAGATAATTTTCACTAAATGACATGAGATGAAGCATAAATAAATTGATTTTCAAAAGCATGCACTCAAGTTGATTTTTTTTTCAAACATACCTCACAGCTCCTGATCCTTCCAAGAAGAATGAAGGTACATTGTATCCCAGCAGTGTTGTGAAAGAAGAGAATGTCTAACTTTGTTTCTGGTAAAATAAACACTTTAATGCTACTGAGACTTTGTAACATTATTAGGGAAATAGGTTAGGGCATATGGAGCCTGAGAATTCTAAATAAATATGAGGAAAGGATGAAAAGTAGTCCAAGTCCTAGAGGTACTATAGACTAAATATTATGTATGGTTATTCCATCAAATTCATTACTTCTGCAATGCAAATCCAAGACTACTATAAAGAATTTGGAGTACCTCATTCATTATTTGCTTTAGCCAGCTGGTGTTTTTTATAATACTTTTGATCATGTCTACTTTTTTCTGAGCAGAAAAGAAGACACAGCTCATCAGAGTGTGCACTTAGGACCAAACTTGGGAAAAAAAAAAAATCTCTCTTGGATCTGGGGCCTAATATTTAACTTGGCTATCAGTTAAACAACTAATTTTCTCTAATACTTGACTGGATAAAATCCCTTTCCCAGTCTTTTTTGCATTATCCTAACTAGCTCAACATTTTCCATATATAATTAAACTCTTCTTTGATACATATAGAGAAAATGTCATAACTATACTTGGGATTATAAATTAACAACCTGTACAATTTCATTTTAAAAGATGAAGGTGTATTACTTTATCTAAAAAATTGATCCCACATTGCAAACTTTACATATACCAATGCTCATGACAGAGTGATTTTTTTTTTAGAGGCAAGATAACAGTCTGTCAGAAACATTGTTTACAACCGAACCCTTTTCAGAGCTTTGAAATTCTGGTTGACTTGCAAATACAGCTGTAGGGAAGTGTCTGTTGTGCACTGTATTAACTGGAAGTTTGTGTTTGCAGCTGCTTGTATGTTTAAGTGTACGCTGTTGCCTAAAAGACCGAGGAAAAAAACCTCCAGGCCCAATTAGGTAGGAGATAAGATAAGAAAGCAGAAAGCTTTAATGAGCCTCCATGCTCCACGAATAAGAACTACCGCGCGTGCGCTTTCCACCCAGGTGCTACAATTTTATAATGATGTCCATCCAACCCCACTTGTCCACCCCCAGTTCTGCCCCATTCTGCCCCTTGGCACACCCCTTTGGGAATTGAGTCTGGAGGAGTTTGGGACCCCTCTTTCATCATCCTCCTCTTCATTACAGCACGTGCAGTCCTTGGAGACCTTCCAAAGTTCTGGGCCTGAGGGCCGTTGTCCATATTTACATCCCTTGCAGCAGGTATTAAGGTGCTTTCTGCAAATCTATGTTGAAAAGAAGACTAAACAACTAACGGACTTAATGCAATTTTGATATGGGAAGAGGCTAACAGTGTTGGGAAAATATGTAAACTACTGTGCTAAAGGGTGAGGTATATAATACAGCTACTTTAAAATCTATATTCACTACATAACTATTTCTAAAGTCTATAAAAATTAAAAAATCAAGAACTCCAAGGCAACAACATATATATCAGTACTCTCATGTAAATCCTTCCCCTTCTTCAGGACATCTTTTGGAAATAAGCTTCTAAACTAACATTGCTACATTTTATGCTTATTAAATTGAAGAAATAAAACCATCCTTTAAACCTTCCATTCTTCTTACATTTCCAAGTAAAATCATACATTGGACATTTTATTCTGCTTCAGTTATTTAGCCCAAGTTTTCTCTAACCCTTATGAAAGCTTGAAAATGAAGCAATGAGGACACAGAAAATACAAATATAGGTCAATGAAGGGCTAAATCCAGAGCACGTTACTATTGTTCTGCCTTTTTTATGTTGCTAAGGAGACATAGCAGCCTAAGCAAACTCAAAAAGATCACAGTGAGTAGTATATAGAACCATGATACTACCCCACGATTAGAAGTTTTATGTGTCTGAACTGCTGCAACACAGGGTCTCGGATCTATGAACAGAAAATTCATTAGCTGTTCTGAGTGAAGTGTTTTATGTTTCTCAGAACTTTTTAGGTCCCTGCCATTGGCACCTAGCTGGAAGGCAAAAAGTGAGGAGTTGCAAGCTCTAAAAAAGGCTCTCATTAACCAGTCTCACCGTGTTGGACAAGGTAATTCACAAATGATGATTAGTTACAACCAAAATAGTGTTATGCCCCAAACATCTGTCTGGAAACAAAGAGCAGTTTTACTCCATTTTATCTCATCACAGTAACCCTTGGTAGCTTCTGTGTTTTCAGTGCAAATCAGGAACAAGGTAAGCAAGAAAATAGAATCATTTTAGGAAAATATCAATTTCTAAACAAAAAACAATGTTTCTGAATACTGACTTAGGCTAAGGCCAAATTGCAACACTTGCAAATAGATAGTTTGTGAACAAGCAGTGCAGTTCAATATAGAATCACTGGAAAATGAATTACTGTGATGGACAGTGATTCCTGTGCAGTATTCACAAGAGTCCTCTCTATCCCTGTCCCTGCTAATACTTGATATTCAGAAAATACAGCCAGCTAAAAACAACTACTACTGTAATTGACAGATATGGATAGATTTGGAAGTCTTGCTACTAACAGGTTTGCATGTGTTTAACGCACAGCTGGATCATGTCAAGAAGCAGCCCATCAACTGATAAGCTCTGTCTTGTTGCAAAGCATTCTGTTCTTTGTAATGATTTAACATAATAGGAACTAATTTGATGATAATATATTGTATTGCATAATGGCATAACAGTTAGATCACTTACAGTTGAAGAAAAATTTTAGGGTATTTGCACTCTTATGCTAGCAATTAGAAATATTAATTATCTTTTGCTGTCAATGTTATGCATGCATGTGTATGTGTGTGTATGGCTCATTGTAAAAGATGTATTTTTGTTCTTAGTCTGCTATGATTATGTGAAATCAATTTCGACCAGGTATTAATAAATAATTTTGTAGAAGTATAGCCTTCATTCTTCATGGCAGAATAAAGGAAGCCTCACAATTAAAATCTATACAGTGAAGATGGGTATAATTAGTGTAATTTATAATTTTGTGTGTAATTATTATTATGCTATGACATTTTCAAGACTTATACCAATTTTTAATGTGAAAAAAGTGTTGTGGTTTTTTGCTCTTTTGTTTTTTTTAATTCTGGTTATTCTGAAAAATAGCTCATGATGTAAATTAGATTTCCACAACCATTCATCTCCTGTTATTCAGACATGCACATAAACTAAAAATAATAATTAAAAATCTAACAAAGTAGTGCTACCATGTGAGAGGAAGCAAAGGCATGCTAAGAGTGAATGAAGTTCAAATAATCAATTCTGTATGGCTGCCTAAAATTATTTGAGTGACAAAAGAGAGTGATTGGTAGGAGTCAGTAGTCTCAATAAGACAAAGACTGTGTGTATTACTTAGGTACTTCTGGCCTAAAACTGGAAATAAGTAAGAGGTTTCAGAAGATAATGCAATTAAGTAAAGATCACCATTTGCAATCAACAAGTATGGGTGCCTAGGGGAGTGTTGGCAAGGCAAAGAGAAAACAAGTTTCAAAAGTGTCTTCAGGGTCAAAAGGCAAAGCGAAAAGGCACAGTTTTGATTCAGGATCCAGTCCTGAATTGTAATTTGGGCTTTATTCAGAGTGGTACATGAAAAGAATCACAGAATCACCAAATGGGTAAGATTGGAAGGGACCACAGTGGGTCATCTGGTCCAACATCTCTGCCCAAGCAGGGTCATCCTAGAACACGTTGCACAGGATTATGTCCAGACACTTCTTGAATATCTCCAGTGAGGGACACTCCACAGTGTTTCTGGGCAATCGGTTCCAGTGCACGGTCACCTGCACAGTAAAGAAGTTCTTTCTCATATTCAGGTGGAACTTCCTGTGCATCAGTTTCTGCCCATTGCCACTTGTCCTATTGCATGACACCAGAAAGAAAAACCTGGCCCCATTCTCTTGCAATGCTCCCTTCAGAAACTTATGGACATTGATGAGGTCCCTTCTTAGTCATCTCTTCTCGAGGCTGAACAGGCCCAGCTTCCTCAGCCTTTCCTTGTAAGACAGGTGCTCCAGTCCCCTGATCATCTTTGCAGCCCTCCACTGGACCTGCTCCAGGAGCTCCATGTCTCTGTTGTACTGGGAAGCCCAGGACTGGACACAGCACTTCAGATGTGGCCTCTCTAGGTCTGAGTAGAGGGGCAGGATCACCTCCCTTGACCTGCTGGCAGTGCTCTTCCTACTGTACTTTCTAAGGCTATCAGCTATCAGAAAAGTGTACTGAAAGAAATCTGCTATCAGTCATGGCCAATGGCACATAATGAATGGGATTGCTCTTTTTATGTCATAGAAACTCTCACAAGAGTACTATATTGAATTATTTTCTTTTCTGGAATATATCAATTATACTGGTGGGCTGTTTGCTCAAGTCTGCCTTCATAACAAATATGTGTGAACACAGACTGAATAGACACTTTTACAGCCAATAATATTCTTTGACTGACTAATTACACATAGTGAATACAATGAATTCTTGTGACCATATCATTAAAAAAGTCTCTTGACTATCTATTTTGATGACTAAATATGTAAATTAATCTACTTGGGGAAAAGATATCAGTTTGGTCATTTTTTATTTCCTATTGAAGGTACTTGAAGAAAATTAAGGAAATTGCTTAAGGGAGGTTTATTTTTGTCAGGAATACAGTATTTATATGTTTTCCAGAATTTCAGTCCTGGAACCTCATGCTAGGCAGATGAAATCCTCTCTCTCTTAGTGTTGTCTGGATCACCTCTTTTGCGAATGCAACCCCTTTCTCTTAGATTTTTTTGGCTGTAATTAGTTAAATACCACCACTAAGACAGTGGCCAGTTGTAGTATTCTTATCTTCTCAGACACTGCAAAGCAGCAGATGGGAGGAAAGTTCAGTGTAGCTCTCTCTTGTGTGCTGACAGAGCCTGGAGTGAGAAATCTTCTATGTGAAAGAGGTGATCTCTTCCTGCTCAGTTCAAAGCTCCACTGAACCCCTATATATGGAATGATCCAGTAAAAATAGTAAAAAGTGAAGAAAGAAAAGAAAAAAGGTCACTCTGAGGACTTCAGGTAGAACTCAGAATAGCCTAATAAACAATCACGGTTTTGTCTGGTTTTTTCTGTTTCTTTATGGTGTTTGTTTATTTAGGGGTTTTTATTTGTTTTGGTTTCAGGTTTGTTTCTTTGTTGTTGATTTTTTTTTTTTTTAGTATTAATCTACATAATAACATAGGTCAGAATTTTCTTGGGTACTATTGAATGCCTAAACTTTCAGTGTTTTTGGTTCTTTTCCCACTGAAGAACTCTGAGTCTGAAGCAGGAATGTTTGTTTGTGCCATAAGAGCATGCCTTGCATTGCTGGATTTCACAATCCTGTTAGTGCAGTCCCTAATACCAGTCACATCTTCTTGTATTACAGCTGAGTTCTCTTTTGTCTTGATGATGGCTCTTGACTTCACAGTATCAGTAAATTTCAAGAGCATACTCTAGTTTTGGTGACAAATAAGTTAAAAGATTTTAAAAAGTTCTCTCTTGATAGCTGAATGGAACTTTTTTTGGAAGGTTGATAGATTGCAGCATATTCTATATGTACCATTTACTGTACCTCAAGGGAAAAAGGGAAGAAGTGAATGCTTGGGATGACCGAATATATTGTATCTACTCTCCTGTTGCATACACAGCTCATCTGAGATGATTTTAAATATACAGTATTGTGCTGACCCCTAAACCTGATTCTTGATCTACAGAATTTCATGCATTACCACAGGAGCTGATCTCAGGGTACTGCATGTACTATGCCTTTTTAGGAAGAATGCAGTTTTTCAAAGGAGGATAAGTTGTTTTGTGAAAGGCTGACAGAACAATAATTTTTACTGTATAAATGATCACGTGGAGTGCTACAGAAATCTGTAAAACAGTTCCTGTCATACAGGTGTCAAGTTTTACTTACTTGGGCTTTTCTTTATCAGGTGTGTGTTTATATCCCTCAAAATATATAGAAATTTCTCATTAAATTTTCAAAGGACGGTGTTAGCTGGCCCAGCTTTTGATCTTCACAGTACTATTCAATGTGGATGTTGTTTATGAGGGGGTAAGTGAAGAATTTAGGCTTACAGCTCCTGTGAGTATTAGTGATCCATTAAACATTCTATGTGTTATGTCCCAGTGTGTCTTGATTAGAACAGTATGCATGAAGTTCAAACCACCTGGAGCCAACTCTGAGATATTTTGATTTTCGTTCCCCTTATGTTTCATAGAGCCTATGTCTCATTTGTGATATGCAGATCATGGCTTCTAAGTGTCTCTTTTGGTGTAGAGCTTTCTCCCTGGTGATCTGTTTGGGAGATCTATTTGGGCGTTCCATCTGACAAAGTAACCTCTTTTTAGTGGAATTAGAAATAGTCATGAGAGGAGTACCTCTACACAGCAGGAGAAGAGGATGGCAAATTAGGAACCCTGTCCTACAGGGTTAGGACAAACCTAAGCATAAATAGGGAAAGCTTCTATTCCTATTCTATCTGTATTCAGAAATAGACACATCAGAGCATTTCCTTGTAGAATTCCTTTTCATTTTTGACCCATTATTATGATTGTGTTAGAAGAGTTTCTGCTCCTCAGTGCTAATCTTGGCTAGCAGTGAATTTTCTAGATGGCTGAGAATTTGTCCAACTTCTGACATGAATAAGAGCTAGCACTCAGCTGCTTAATTTATTCCAGTACCAGTGAGATGTAAGTACCTCCCTGCAGCCCCACCCTGCCTTGATTCTGAGGTTTCTTGGGCAGGGGAGACTGCAAGCAGCAATGCATTGACCTGCAGCCTGGTATTGAATATCCAGTATCAAGAGAAAAGGAAACAAATGACTTCTCATTTAAAAAAAAAAAAATTAAAAAAACACCTCTTCCCTTTGGTGTTAGTTCAGCTATGTATCAGTGGGGCCTACTGAATGTCTGTCTATTTCTCCTTGGTATTCTATATCCCAAAATATGGTACAGAGCCATCATTCCCCTGAGTACAGTATACTGACCTACACTAGTGAAGAGAGACTCAACCTTTCAACATTGTTTCTTATATGAACAGAATTAATTACATTCATCAAGATAAGTGAAATATTTTAGGAGAACAACATTTTTAGGTTGGGCTCAAGACAAAAGATGGGTTTAATTAGGCCCTGAAAGCTAGGTCTAAATCTGCAAGCCCTTTATCCTCCAAGAACATGAGTACTAGCAATTAAATACATATTTAAATTACTACTCATTCAGATTAGCAAGTAGATTTTCTTACAAATTAGAACCTGTCAGTCAAAAAAAACCCCAAACAACAATTTAGTGTACATGCCTTGGTACTCTGTCATGAGTTCTTATAGATGAGAAGAAAGCTAACCAGTAAAGGAAAGGCAAGTAAAATGTAGCTTTAATACTCCTATTAGCTCTTACATATGTTAAATTTTACAAAAACTCTTACTCTTGTAGAGTTACAGCTCTCTTTCTGAAGTGAGAGAGAGTAACCTGTTCTAACTGAAAACAGCCTGGCATATCCATGCCAGTTAGTAACATGCAGAGAGTCCAGACAAGTAACATACAGATAGTCAAGTCAAATGTATTAGACTTATATAGCTTTTAACACCTACACAGTAGACACTAAACCTGAATTAGTCATCAAATTCTCAACTGCAGAAAGGAGAGCAGTGGGTACATTTACAACACAGTTCATCTGGACTATTTTAGGTGTTTAGCTTAGGATAAAATTAATTGTTCCTTAAATATCTCTATATCTTCTCGCTGGCTATAAAGTGAAATGAATCATATTCGTCATGCCTGCTTATTTGAAGTTCATTACAGCTTTCTCCGTTTACATACACTTTAAAACTCCTTCACTCTGCCACTGGATGATAAGAATGATGACCTGAACCACCAACACTGAAATAATTTATCAATACTGATAAAATAAGGCATCAGTAATGTAGGATAGAGGTTTAAACCCATTCTCTAATAGTCTCAACATTTCCTTTTACCTTCTTCCCTATATTTTATAGTCCTCAGTGAATATTCAGTGAATAACTAACAATTATGATAACCATAACACCTTGCTTCTCAAAATAAAAAAAAATATTTACAGAGGAACATTGAAGCATTATGCTTATTACTATTATTAAAGTCCAGATTCAAGATATCCATAGTTATGGAATGGTTTGGGTTGGAAGGACACCTTGAAGACTTGTAGTTCCAAGTCCCCTGCTGTGGGAAGGGACACCTGCAAATAGACCAGGTTGCTCAGAGCCGCATTCAAGCTGACCTTGAACACCTGCAGGGACTGGGCATCCACAGCTTCCCTGGGCAACTTGTTCTGGTGCTTCACTACCTTCACAGTAAAGAATTTTTTTTCTAATATCTAATCTAAACCTACAATCTTTCCAATTGAATGCATTTCCTCTTGTCCTGTCACTACATGCTCTTGTAAATAGTCTTGCCCCATCTTTCCTGTAAGTTCCCTTCAGGTACTAGAAGGCAGCATATAGGTCACCCTGAAGCCTCCCCTTTTCAAGGCTGAATATATTTGATGTAGTATTTTTGGAGATGAAAATGCAGTACCAAGTATCTATTGCCAGCCTCTTGAATGAGCTACAAGAAAGCTGTTGTTGGAAAAGACACAATTTCTGTCCTATTGCCTAGAGTAAATGGTATCACGATAATGTTTATTCAGAGAGAGGAACAAGTTATTTTACTTCACACTGAAGGAGATATGACCTGGAATGATGGTTTGGCTTTCTACAGTTAAGAAGAATATCCAGTCTAACGAACACACCGCCAGGCTATTTATGTACAGAGGGGTAGTTCTTCAGGCACTGTAATGGTGTAAAAGATCATTAGATAGAAAACTGGATGTTGATTTGCTTATATTATGGACGAAGGTCTTTGAAGGTGTGCTTCGCAGCTTTACAAAGTCAAAATGTCATCCAGCCTTAGATCAAAGAAATTCAAATACTTTTTTTGATAGTTGCACTAGGCTAAATTTTACTCTTTGAAACTCTGTGTGTTTAGTTATGGTTGACTTCTGTGCCTAAGGCACAAATAGCCAATTCATGGGTATGGAGTTGCATATGGCACTTAAGCAGATGAAATATGATTTCTATGCTGGAACCATATCATGCAACTGCAGCTTTCTTTACTGGCATGAAATCTGCTGCATACACTACAGTGCTGGCTGGAGGAGGAAGCAAGCCAGCAAGATAGCTCCAGAAAGTCACTTTTAGCTCCCAAGGTTCTCCAGGACCATCTGTACACTTAGTCCACGTCCATGCTACCTGCAGTAGTTCCCCACTACTGATCAGAATCAGCTGTGATCCTCCCTCAGATCTCCTTTTCCCCTCAGAATACTAAAAATAGAAGGTGCTGCATAAAAGAACTAGGTTGTGGAGTGATGTTTTAATCTGATTAAAATAGGACAACTGCTGTTAGTATTTTTAAAAGTAAATTTCATAAAGAGATGCCATGAAAATAATAAAGTGTTGAAATTGAAAACATTCATTTAAAAACTGGAACAAGTTAGAAATGTTTTCACTTTTCCAGTTTTCTTATTAGGGAAAAAAAAGAATTATTTTTTTCTTCTGTTCCAATTACAAATACCTGTGAAAGATATACAAGTATAAATGAACCAAGTAAATAGCTAGAACCTGATTGCAGCAACTTTTATCATCCTGGTTTCCTACACTTATAATTTTTAATATATGATGATAATTAGTGTTTCTGTTGATCATCAGCTTACTAAACAACAGACGCATCTTTTGCTTACAAAACTAGAGAACAGAAGATAATGAGGATAATACCTTTAAAAGTGTATTTGTGTTCAAAATAGAGATAAGCTCACCTTTGGGCCTTTAACTAAATAGGTTTTCTAATGTAAGAAATATTTCTGTTTATTTAATTCTTACAAATGCAGGAGTGTATCAACTGCCCATCCGAGCTTCTTTTAGTGAGATTCAAAGGCAAGGAAGTCAGCCTTCCACTTCTTTGTACTGAATGCACTTTCTTACACATCCAGATTTAGTAAAATAAAAAAATATTTTACTCGTCTCTTTCAGTTTTAGATATCACTGTGCACTTGCTGTGCAGCGTTACTGAGAAGATGTTAAATTCTAGTTCCAGGGTTTTAATTGCCTGAGAGTCTGTAGGTTCCTACTGTCCAATAAAGATCGTGTGGACTTGCCTAAATGTTATTAGTATGACTCACAACGTAACTGAAATACTTCTGTTCCACTTGCATTCCCCTTATTTATGTGATATTCCAAAATATTTTAAAAGTCTGTTGTTTTTTTTTAACTTCAATTTGCTGAATGGTGATAAAAATGAGGACAAAAATAGAAGATCATGCAGAACAAAAAGCCTTATTTTTCAGGTCAGAAAGTCCAGTCCTCCTAAACCTGGTATTATCCCATTTCTAAGCTAGTTCATATACGAAAGTACCAACAGGTAATTTTCTCGGGTACTATCTGAAGTCTCATCTTTTAATCTTTACAGTAAATTTTTGTGGGCATTTAACCTGTGCCACAAATGTGACATTTAAATCAGCAGAGGTTTCTTATTTTGATCTGCTTCTTGTACAGCTTTTACAAGAAATACCTAAAAGCATTAGTGTCACACGGTCCTCATGTGAGAGGGAGATTGGCAAATTTATGAGGACCTATACACACTCAGTCAGCAATTGATTGCTATTAGAGTGGTTGAAGTATGTTCACACAGATGTGGAATTCAGAACTGTGTAGCAGAACTGCTCTACCAGATATGTAATTTTAAAGCTGTTATTATACATTCTTATTTCAAAGCATTTGATATACAGCAGCAAATTTATTGTGTTTGGTTGTTTTGTAAATCTTACTCATATAATAACTCCATGTGTAGTTCCTTGTAACATAACAAGGAGTTAAAAACAGGAAAAAATACCTCTGTCTTCTTCATAATTTTCTTATTTCCAAATATCTTCAAGCATTTTATAAACATAAAACAACACTGAGAAAATTGCTTTAAGGCTGACAGGTTTTAACCATTCTACAGGCAGATAAATGCAGACACAGGGAAACTCCATAAATTTTATTAGGAGCAGAGAAGACATGGCAGCTTATATTTCAATGCAGTCTAGTTGAGAGCTGAGAGTACACCTCTTCTCTGGCATGCTGGAGAAGTCTATGAAAAAGCCAAGTAAGCCTCTGTCTTTTTTTTTTCACACCTATGGCTGCTAGTTAAGCCACATTAACACCCTCTCCCGTATGTGTATATCCATACATGTAACAACCACCCTCCAAAACCCATCTAAACAGCCACATAGAAGGATGCACAGCGGAGGATTTGTGACAGGCCAGTGTCACACAGCAGAACAAGTTCTACTATACAGTGAGCTTATGCCTTTCCTTTCTACACAGATTCCCAGATTTTAAACTAGCAGGTGCCACTGTGATAATCTGGCCTGATTTTTCACTCAGATGTTCCAGCTCATCAATAGGCATTTTAGGGCTGGAGTAATGATCTGAACTGGAACTGGAATCCTCCTAAACCATCTGTGTCAGAGACTGCTGGACCAGAACATAACACTTAGAGATCTGATGAATGCACAGGCATGTCATCCCACAATATGATACCCTGAAGGACCATATGGAGTACCCAGTGATTTTTTTTTTTGTGCATTGTTTTGTTTTGTTTTGTTCTGATATATTCTCTCAATTCCACTTGTACTGTGGCTACTGAGTGCTCTACAAGGAGAAATCTTTGAACTGGAATCAAGAAGCTTAAGGTAAGATTCATTGTACATGTCTAGATCTGGGCTTGTCACCTAAACACCCCTTATAATCAATGAAAAGACATAAGCACTTGCATGATGTGATTGATTAAAGCAGGAAACTGATGTCTGAAATATGTCAGATGAACCACTGCTTTTTTTCTCTTCCCTGATTGTAAAAGGAACATGAGTCACCTATAATCAGACATCTACACTGGAGATTTTTGGTTAAATGGGTTGAATCCCACCCTGAGCTTCTTCTGAGGCTGTCAGACCACTTTCTGAAAAATTTAATACCTGAAGATGTTGGATTCCAACATGTTGACATATCTACAGAGAGAGATTTGTGTAGTCTCTGCAGAAGGCCATGGGCTACAGAAACTGGGAAAACCCCTCTTCACTAACCTCATCTCTGTGGACTCTTCCTGCCTTCTTCAGCAGGATGTAAAGAGACTCCTTACATGATGTTATCACATGCCCTGCCCAAGCCAGAGAGTCTACACCCTGATCTCATCAGACCTGTGCAGAAGAACCATTGTACCTTATCTCTTCCTTTGTGTTCCCTGAATCCTCCCATTTTGAAGACCCAAATACCCGCTTCCCCCTGTAAAATCCCCTAAGATAAAATGGGTTTTTCCACATGAGGTAATTCCTAAGACCCCAAGATTTGTCAACCTGGGTTTTTCCCTATTGCTTCATCCTTGTGAAACCCTCCAATTTTAATAGAATGAATATGTAACCCCCCAATGAATATGTAAAACCCCTGTTAAATATGTAAACCGTAAACCCTTTAAATATGAACTTGTAAGTCCAATAAAGCATTCCAGTTTTTTCATCTCCCTGGGATCATCATAGATTTTGACTCGCTACATGAAGATGAGCAGACCTGTCACCTTCCATGTATTTAGAGCAGTGGAACCTATCCCTGAGCACAGTCAACAGACATGGGCAATTGTCTTTTGCTCTTAGTGAAGAAGATGATTGACAGGTCAAAGTAAAACATTTGAAAAACTGTTCTCCCAATATTACTGTGGCAGGGACACAACAGTCTACATTTTATTTGGGAAGACTGGCACATGTTGACACTCATGCATTGCAGAAATAAGGAGCACACAAAAGTATTTCTGTATATGACAAACAGAAAAGACCTGAATTCATACAGAAAAAGCATCCTAATTTCCTTGGTCTAAATGAACAAATGGAACTCCTAAGAAAAGGAGTTTTTTAAAAAAAGGTTTTTTTACCATAAATTACTACCAATATAAATTAAACATATATTTATACTAATGCCTCTGTGGAATTCACTAAAATTTTTTGCATGTGTTACAACAGTCTGATTAGTGGAAATGTTTTCCAATATTGTAAGCATTTCAGCACTGTCTTTCCTGTTTTACCTCCCATTTGTTTCCATTCCTGTGTATTGTCACAAATTTATACCATCTGTATGACTGTAAATTTTTCAACACTGGGAAATATGAGGTTGCTTTTAGGACATTTATTAATTTTCTACCATCTTTTTAATTTCCTATATTTTATTTGACATATTAGATTATTTATTAACTGCTTCTTATTGACATTTACTTTAATCTTGTTTATTTCTCTGTTTTACTTTAATTTAGGAAAAAGCTCAGCTGGTCAGGTCTAAAGGGTACCTATGACAAATTGTTAAGAACATACATCAGCACCAAGACAGCTGCTTTTCAGACATGGAGTAATTTACTCAGTAATAGTGTAAATGCATCACAGCAAATAATCTAGTCAATAGGGTTCATTCTCTTTTTCCTCACATTTACTGAACAAATAACATGTCAAAACCATAATATCCTGCAGACTGATAGGTTTGAAAATCTGAGCAGTGCTGCTTGACCAATAATGGTCATGTGAAGTTATTCCTGTTCTTTTACTTAATAAACCAACTCACTTTTCCATAAGCCTGCATTTCCCCTCTTGCCTCCGATGTGCAGGGAACAAGACTGCACTGTAATTTGGATGGATGGCTGCAGCACAGGTTGCTGCAGTTGATACCTTTAGCTCCACACATGCTCATTCAATAACTGAGGTTGTGCTTTTACATAAGCACAATGTAGCACAGAGGCTTCTAAGTGCAAAGCTGAGGTTTGATTTCAATGATTCCTGAGAGGTGCTGCTCTGAAATTTTTTTTCCATGTACTTTTCTGGAGATGAAAAGGAGTCTGTGGAGAAACAGTGCAGTACAGTAGGAAAATAGCTAAAGTAAATCATCTTATTGTTTAAAAAAATCATCACAGACATTTTTTGCACAATTGGCATCATCCCAATATGGGTCTTGTTGTTCTGTAATTGAATTAATTTCTTCAAAAAAACCAAATATGTGTTATATAAAAAACCCTAAAACTCCAGATTTATTTGGAAGGATTAAAATACAGTCATCATCCTATTCTCTGTGTTAACTGATAAGGATGTCTGAAGGGTGTCATGGAGCTACTTCACAAAGATGTGCTTTTAAATTAAAATCAAAGGGATGAACTGTGCCTGCTTAAGAAAGGGCTGATGTTTTCTGTCAGACCTCCAGTTGGGTACAAAGAGAAAGAGCTACCCATGATGTGAGAGTTTTGATGTTCCATGTTTCGGTGCTGTGTCCTGTAGATTTTACTAACAGAGATTTTACTAACAGAGAGACTGCCAATGCCAAGCAGTTTGGGTTGAGATGAATGTGGTCTTGATAGTTGAAAGTATGTTACTAAGTGTGGTCCTGTGCTTGTAAAAGGAAGGGAAGCAGTTGTGAGATTTATCTAATTCGGTGTGCACCTGGTGGAATAAACTTTGTCACTGATGGACTGACAAAACTGGAGGTATTTCTGTTAAAAACTGTTCAAAGACAAAAGGAGTGAATATGTGCTGTTGGTGTTTTACAGCACTGATCAAAAAAGGCATATGTTTCGCAGCTCTCAGTCTGAACTCTGCTGAACTCTGCAATTCTACATTCATGTCGACAAACTTTTTTGCCATTTAATGTCTAGATTCCCACTTTTTAAATTTACTCTTTATTTTCCAAAAAGAAAAGAAAAGAAAAGAAAGGAAAAGAAAAAAGAAAAAAAAATATTTACTCTCTCACAAGTTACTGATACTTTCTAAATTCTAGTTTTGATATTTGTTTCATTGGGGATGGTGGTATGGCCAAACAACAGATGCTCTCTGATGTTATCAGGTTACCAAAAGAATTCACAGACCTTGTGTCAACAGACTTGACTGATTGTATAGGAAACATAGTAACTTGAAATATATCACAGAATCACAGAATATGCTGAGTTGGAAGGGATCCACGTGGATCATCAAGTCCAACCCTTAGCCCTGCACAGGACGATCCCCAAGAGTCACACCATGTGCCTGAGAGTATCATCAAAGCACTTCTAAACTCTGTCAGGCTTGGTGCTGTGACCACTTCCCTGGGGAGCCTGTTCCAGTGCCCAACCACCTTCTGGGTGAAGAACCTTTTTCTAATATCCATCCTAAACCTGCCCTGACATGACTTCAGCCCATTCCTTTGAATCCTATCACTGGCCACCACAGAGATCAGTGTCTGTCCCTCCTCTTCCGCTCACGAGGAAGTTGTAGACTGCAATGAGGTCTCCCCTCAGTCTTCTCTTCTCCAGGCTGAACAGACCAAGTGACCTCAGCCGCTCCTCCTATGGCTTCCCCTCAAGGCCCTTTATCATCTTTGTTGCCCTCCTTTGGATTAAACTAACAGCTTAATATGATAGATGTAACATTATTACATCTTTCCTCTTAGAACTGCCAAATATTCTTATGTTTTCCTCTTGCTACCATTAACTCTGTAATCTTTCAGTCACCTGTTAGATTTTTATGTCATTTGCACTAAAACCCAATCATTTTGTTGTGTCTGACTCTATGCCTTCAAATGTAAATACCTGCAGGTACAGCAGAAAATGGCTGGGTGGGCATTTTTGTGGCTATATAACCTCATTACCTCTCTGTCCATTACCTTCTTTCACAACAAGCAGCAATTGCTGCCCTGCTTTAGCCAGGCATCTCTAACTTTGTGCCTGCTCAGCCCCTGTCCTGGTATGCCAGGAGCCTACCCTTGTGACACAGGTGTCTCAGTCAGCTCTTCATTCTGATTGTTTTTCCCAGGTAATAGATACCAGTCTTGAAACGATAGTTTACTTCTTTTTCATGCCAGATATTCTCATCTTCTGCCTGGTATACCAGTGCCTGTAAATACGTACCATGTGCTAATCTACACCAGAAATGATTTTTGGAGATAATGTCTTATAGAATATAGAAAGCAAAATTCAGATATCAGCAGAAGTACAACCCTTACAAATGCTTTTGAAGTATGAATATTCATTTGATCTGCATTTTTCATATTCTCAAGCAAAAGTTGCAGCATCCATCATTTTATGAAGTGTAAATGGGAAGCCTTCTCTCAGGAAAACCCTATATATATGACATCAGAACTTGAACTGGAAACCTTCCACTGGGTCAGTCCTGTCAAAGTCACCAAATTTCATAGTAAGCCAGTAAGGATAGTATTTTAGAACATATAGAAAAATCAACCTTTAAACCAAGAGTATTTGTTAGTGTAAGTGCCTTTGCCAAAATTTCAGCTGGCTCCTCCTATCCAACTGACTCACCTGTCTGGGCAGATATATCCTAGTAATGATTATCAATTTCCACGCTGTGAAGTTGTGGACACCTATCTGTGGTAATTCAGCTCAAGTTGTTCACAGCATTATCTACAGCTATTGAAAATATAGAGCCGTATCATGAGAAAAAACACTGCATTCTGAGCCTGCACAACCTAAAAGTGAAAGATTTTGCACTCATGAACAATTCCTTAATACTGAAGTCTTTATTATCCTTTGAATATGTTCCATGTTTAGGTCCACAGAACTCTTTCCTGAAATGAGGGCTACAGAAATGTCATCACCTTTGTGCCTGGAGTGAGTATAACTGTCATTGCTTGTTCGTATGGTGAAAGCTTAAATTAGCTTTATGCAACATCTGTAGTGGAAGCACAAATATGGGATATATATCTACAGTAAAACTGACTTAAAAAATCATATAAAAATATAGAAATTATGGCAAAACTAATTGAATAATATAGACAACTGACAAAATCTGATTAAATATCTTATGTAACTTTGCTCTTTCTATCTTAGTCTCATTTAGAATATTTTTTATATTCTATTCCAGGATTGCTATTATTTGCTATCTAATTATGTAGTTCTTTACAGTATGCAAGAAACTCCAGAGTTGTAAAAAGCTGTTCACTGAATAATTCCCTACTTTTTATGAATATCAGTTTATTCAAAGAATCATACAATTTCTCATTAAATCACGTAGGTAATGACTTTCTTTTCATTTATTACCACTTTTCATCAGACTACAGCAGCATCTTACTGGATAAAGTAAATTTCTTCAAGAAATCCCCCCAGTTAGCTTGTAGAAAAGTAAAAAGATCATGCCAGTTTTCAGAGAGTAAGCTTAACATAAATGAAACTTGAAACAAAGTTCTTAACATCTCTGCTTTATTTTCTACCCAGGCATATCTTTTTTTATTCTTACTATCAGAAAGAATCTCAAAAACACATGTAAGTTATGTATATATCCTCAGGTTTTTCTAACAGTAGGGAAAGCAAATCTTCCACAGCCTCCAGTGGAGGGAAATTGAAAATGGAAAGCAAATTGTACAGCAATTGGACCATCAAATATTTTCTTATTTGTCACCAGAGTAGCTCTATGATCCTAACACCTCATCTGGAGAGTTGAATGCTACCCGAAGACTGAAGGGGTGTGACCATTAGAATTAGTTTGGAGAAAACCATTTAAGTTCTTTAAAGTTTCATTGATGTTAGTCAAAGCATATGAATTATGGGAAAGGAGAGGATCAAACTTAGATCCCTGCATTAACATCTGTAGTCATATTCAAAATTAGAATTAAAGTTTCTTAGATTTTTTTTATGTGCATCTCTCCCTGTTTTTGCTAAAGAGTAGACTCCAAATCTTGAGTGAGGCATGAACATACCATGCCTGACAGATACTCTGTGTAGGTAAAAATGACTGGGAATGAAATTCAGAACTAACCAACATACTGGGCAGCACCATAAACCAGCATGTACAGAGCCAAGGAGCCTGGTTGGCTGGCTAGCCTAGCTGGCTGGAATAATGAGCAAAAGCAGTGAGTTGAAGTTGTCCCTATTTTCAGACCTCAGGGAGGAACTGCAATGGATTTTGGATACTTGTCGACACTGTTTGCTCCCTGGTTGAGTGAGAAATCACTCTTGCCTTTTAACCATGGTCAGGAAAAACATTTTGGCAATCAGAGAGCCAGGGCCAGGACAGGGATGAGGGATGGGCGTTACTGCACCTTCCATTGCAGCTCTTGTGCTGTGGTGCAGAAAAGTGTCCTAGCTCTTTTATAGCCAGAGAAAGAAAAAAAATCAAGAGGATGATTACTGTGCCTCTGCTGGTTAAGGTGTGTTAATGGAAGGTGCAGTTATGGGTTCAGGCTTGTAGTGGGGGGAAACAGTTTCCCCCTGCAGTTATAAAATGGTAAAACCCCAGGGCATGGTGACCCTGGAAGTTTTGAAGTTTTAACCACCGTGAGTGAGCAGAGACAGAGCAGTGGCAGAAGCAGCATCCAGAGACTGTGGCTAAGAGCCAAAAGATAAGAAAGCAACAGTATGCAGCCAAGGAAGACACCGAGTTGTCTGGGAGAGCTGAGAGAGAGAGAGAGCAGAGAGAGAGGAAGTTGGGGTAAGAACTGAAACAAACTCCCCAAACCCGTCTGAGACCTCCGAGAAAAGAGGATGATGGACTCCTACTTAAGGAGAGGAGTCTTGGAGTGCTGCAGCACCAGACAGAGAAGAGCTGAAAAGCTCAAAGCGTCCTGGAAAGCTAGACCGGGATGGAGAAAGAATGCAGAGGGGATGACCTTGGCTCTCCCCTCGCTGCTGCTGACAAGCCTAGCAGCCTGAGACAGAGCACGGGAGCTCTGGTAGAACTCTTGAGGCAAAGGCTTTCAACTGAAAGCTGCCGAAGATGTTCTGAATCGGGGTGAACCCCCTGAGGAAGGGACTTTCATGAAGATGCCCCTGCACTTCGTGATATGACTGTGGTGAAGCGAGTTTTGTCCCTGCTACACAGCCCATGGAGGAAGACCCTCGTTTGAAGACGGGTGGCTGAGGGGCTTGGATACCCCTCATGTGTGCTGGCAGAAATCCAGCCATCAACTGCTGCATGAGAAGAAGATAGATGACTGCTGCCTTAGACAAACTGCTGCTCTGAGACTGGAAAGGATCTTTCCTTCTTCCCTCCTGGACTTTTATTTGGAGGGGAGAAGAGATTTGATCCATTGTAAATACTTATGTCATGGTAGGGGTAGTTGTGATCGTGTATATAATGTATCGTAGTATTTATTTGTATAGTCATTGTAATATATTCCCTTTCCCCCATTTTGAGTCTCGTGTGGTTGTCTGGAAAAAAAACCATATCACACTGAGTTGAGATGTGGGAGGGGGTTTGAAGATAGGGAATTAGATCTTTGGGGCTCTCAAACCATGACAAGGCTCTTCAAGAAGTGTTTATGCATTTTACACTTACTTACCCTGTTCTGACAGTAATTTAGAAATACTTTTGGCCAATGAAGCCAAAACACAGGTCCTCCAGCTCCCAACCAAATGTCCTACTTCCCAAAATAAGCATGGTTTGTTTTACATTCAGGGTAGGACAATGCATCTAAAGCAGGACACTGCAGTCAGCTGGTTGGTTTTCCCCACTCAGTGCAGCTTCATTCGCTGCAGATTTCTCATCCCCCTCTCCTGAAGCATTCCATGAATGGTAAAATTGTTTCAAAGGAATAGACTTGTCAGTGGGACAATCTCTGGAAAGTGTGGGATTGGCCCCTAAGCATGCCAGGGCTTTATTTTCCCTTTTGCAGATGAAACTAGCAGCAATCAAGTGAGAGTTTTTTGGATCACATTGTCTTTTTACATTGGCACCTTAATTACCCACGAAGAAGTTCAAGTTTAGCAAAGCTCAGCTTTAGCCCAACTCTGGACCTGATTCTTAAAGGTACATTTATGCCTAAATACAATGCCCTGATCTAAAAAAAAAACTGAAGAGGTTTTGGTTAACAGTTGCTAACTGGATTTTGAGATAGGTTATTTATAAGTCTAAGTAGAGGAGATTTGAATTTAATAGTACTTTAAGTAAAACAATCTGCAAAAGCTGAGATTCCATGGACAAACCCATTAAATGTTTCCCCCGCCAACTTAGTAAATATTCATCCAAGTAAATAGCTTGGAAAAATTATTTGGCCCATGAGGAGCTGTCATGTTAAATTTGTATTCTAGAGTCAGAGTTAGAAACTGTAAAATGGAGAGTTTCTGTTCCTTTTTAAGGCCAAATCTAATGTATTCAGGAGTTGGTGAAGTGCCAGAATAATAAACCAGTTGTCAAAGAAGTAATATTACCTATTTAGATTGGTAAGGTGCAGGTTGTTTGTCTTAATCTAAAATTCCTAACAGCACCTGCCTATTAATTGAGGACATGGAACATGTACAAGTTAAAATGAAATGAAACTTCTGTTTATTAAACATTTACACAAACTTATGCTACTGTTAAAGGTGGAACTGAGTGGATGATTGATTTTTTTTGTCAGTGAATGAAAAGAATGAAAAAATGCAATCCATATAGATCAATAAGGTACTGATCCTTGAGATCCCACTCTGTTCCTGCCTCACTAGAGAGAGTGAAAAGGGAAGCTTGGGCTCGCTGCTGTCTTAGCACAATGAGTTTGGAAGCCTGACTAAAATGAATACACTGTTTAAAAGAAATAGTAATATCATCATAAGTAGAGGTTATTATAATTTGAAAATAATCCATAGTATGTTGATAGTTTCCAGAGCAGGACAAGTATTCATCTTAGGAAGAAGAGGGAACCACCTATTGCGCCTGCTGTTCATGCTCCAGTTGAGGCAAAATCTGATCACAGATTTGTATTGGGAACAAATTCTTTCATAAAAAAGAAAAAAACCAAGAATGGTGATGGTGTAATGAAAACTGAAAGTTAATCAGGTATCTCCCACAGAAAGCAAATCTGTTATTAATAGAAAGTGAGTCAGTCATGCTGTGACAAGGTCCTTAAAGAGCTGCCAGGGCACAGCACAGGATACGCTAATCCCATAGTCCACAAGTTTGGTTCACAATTTGGGCCAAACTCTGATTTCCTCCTATTTCATGGGTTGTCAGAACCTTATCATACATGACAGCTAGGAGCTATTATCCTTGCATTTTTGAAGAAATAAGATGTGACAGTTCCTTTTATCACATTGATTATATTTTTCTCCTTTACTGTAACAAAAGGAAGTGCTTTTACTTTCAGGCCTGATGGTGGTGTCAAAATAATCTTGGATGTTTTAGTTAATTTAAAGAGAAAAAGGTGCAAAGATGAATGCATAATATCCCTGGGAAAGTAAAAGTTTTTTAAAAACTTTGGATATATCCTTCATTAAATATTACAGACAAACTCTTTCAAGCTATGAAGTAAATGATACAGAATCATATTGCAGATCCTCCTAGTGTATGGTACTCAGCTGAATACCTGTATCTAATTTTAGAATTATTTGAATCACCACAAAAATCCTTTGCTAACATTCATTTAAGTTTTAATAGAGTTTTTATTAAAATAGATCTGCAAATTCTGTAATTTTATAAGAAGCTTAAATCAAGGCCAGTGTGGGAGAGGGAAAATATTACATTGCTCTGGGATATATATTACTTTGGGAGATGATTTTTTCTCTAGTGATTCTTGTCTCACTGCACATACTCAGCTACTGCACTTCGTCCCCTGAGGATGTCAAAATTACTCATTCACATCCTTCCAATGTCCTCTGTAATTTGGTATCAGTCACCAATAGTAACTAATGTTAGGTATTTCATTGAAGCATATATGTTGCTATAATAAGCCTATCTAGGTATTCATCAGAAACTTATCTGACCACATCTAGTTAACAAGGATCTGTAAAACCAAGACTGCTAAGTGCTGTTACCTGTAGAAGCTGACTCCCTATCAGATGCTATCAGATACCAAAATGACCATGTTCAAACAGTAATCTCTTGAAACTGACTATCAAAATTCTTCTGATCTATTCTTTAAATAAAGGAAATATATTAACCTCTCTTAATAAGTAATATTTACTCCTTATAAGTACCATGTTTTTGTATCCACAAAGGAAAAAAAAGAACATGGTCCACAGTAACATTCAGGAAAAACCCTAGCAACTGCATAGGTGTATATTTAAGTAAAACATTCTTCTTTGTGGGAAAATTTGGAAAGTTTTGTTCTGCTTTTTACAACATTTAATGCATTGAATTCTTATTCTATATGACTCCCACCTATTGTCCACTGTCTGCTGCTGGTACTCAGGAGGTGTCACAACATCTAGAGGTGCACTTTGAGAGAGATGCTTCCAATATTGTCAGAAGTTTCAGTGGATTTCGGTTTATTCCTTTGCAAAAATGTACTGATTTCAGCTTCATTAGTAAACGGGTACAAATATTCTCTTTAGAGTCTACTATAGTTCAAATCACTGCTACCACTGACCACAGATGGTTCATAAACTGACGAGGAGTGGCTGAAGGAGCTGGGGTTGTTTAGCTGACAGAAAAGGAGGCTCAAGAGAACTTATCATTCTCTACAACCACCTCAAAGGAGGTTGGAGCCAGGTGAAGGTCGGGCTCTACTCTCAAGTATCAAGCAATATGGCAAGAGGAATTGGCCTCAGTTTGCACCACAGGAGGTCTAGATTAGATATTAGGAAAAATTTCTTCACAAAAAGGTTGGTCAGGCATTGGAATGGACTGCCCAGGGAAGTGGTTGAGTCATCATCCCTGGAGTTCTTTAAAATATATGTAGATATGCCACTTGGGAACATGATGTAGTAGTGGACTTGGCTGTGCTGGGTTAACAGTTGGACTTGAGGATCTTAAAGGACTTTTCCAACTTAAAAAATTCTATGATTCTATGTTATAGGCACTTTAGAAAATCTAGGTTAAAGTATGAATGAATATGCATGTATTGGCTTTTAACTATGAAGAATTTCCCCTGTCATCATGTTTCTGAATTATTCCAATATTTTGTGAAAGCAACATTCAGTAGTATTCATTTATCTTGGTCATTCATTAGTGACAATGAGTATGATCGTGCATGTAAGGCCAAATCTGAGTCATCATTCGCATAGCTATTCACGAACTATGAATCATAATTTAGGAATGAAAGACCAATTTTTTTATCAGTCTGAATCCTAAAGGGAAAACCAAAGTCAAGTATCATTGCATGCCTTCCTCAGTTTTTCACAGAGTCACAGAAAGGGTAAGTTTGGAAGGAACTACATCTTGTCCAACCTCCCTGCTCAAGCAGGGTCATCCTAGAACACATGACACAGGACTGCGTCCAGATGGTTCTCGAATATCTCCAGTGAGGGAGACTCTACAACCTCTCTGGGCAATTGATTCCAGTGCATGGTCACCCACACAGTAAGATTCTTCCTCATATTCAAGTGGAAATGAAACTCTATGTCTCTCTTGTCCTGAGGAGTCCAGGACTGGACACAGTACTCCAGATGTGGCCTCATTAGAGCTGAGTAGAGGGACAGCTCTACTCAGGACCACTTCCCTTGACCTGCTGGCAGTGCTTTTCCTAATGCATCCTAGGATACCATAGGCCTTCTTGGCCACAAGGGCATGCTGCTGGCTCATGGACAGCTTGTTGTCTATCAGATCCTTCTCTGCAGAGCTGCTTCCCAGCAGGTTGTCCCCCAGGCTGTACTGATGCATGGGGTTATTCTTTCCCAAGGGCAGGACCCTGCACTTGCCTTTGTTGAATTTCAGAAGGTTTTTCTCTGCCCATCTCTCCAACCTGTTGAGGTCCTTCTGAAGGGGTGCACAGCACTCTGGGGTATCAGCTACTCCTCCCAGATTTGTGTCATCAACAAGCTTACTGATCTATTTATCATTTGTTAGGATCTTGAAAAATAGTCAACTTACCTCGTTGCACACCAGTTCCCTTTTTATGTATGCTTGCTCCATGCAAACTTATGCTGTTTCATGACTGTTTGAACAAGGTGATCTGTATCTTTTAACTTGATGTATAATCTCATCTCTGACCCCCTTCTCAACTAACAAGGACAGTTTACTTACAACAACATTTTGTATTTAATGAATTTTGAATTGTCCCTAACTTCATGTTCGAGAGAGCTTCTATCTGTCTTTTGTCTGAAAGCTAAGCCTTCTTCCGCAAATCCATATTTGTTTCCATGCACAGACTTCTATCCTGTCTAATTGATTGATCCTGAGAGAGAGCTACTATCACAGAACAGATGTTTTTAAAGCTTTTATTATTACTTGTTTGGTTGAGGAGGATTAGGAATTAGGTACTTCATTTCTCCTCTATTGTTTGTTGATGTCACCCTAAATGACACCTTGGGGGTTGGTTACTGTAATGTTATTTTTTGTAACATTACAAGTTATCACTACCAAAATCATATCTCAATACAGGAAGGGAAAAATTATAAATCTCTCCCATGATTTCTTGTTTCCACCAAGGAATCTTGTGCAATAGAATTAAATTATGTTTTTAAAGATAAAGTGATTTTGATTATGCTGACATTCTTTAAAGAGATATACACACATTATGTGACATTTGACATATGCCTTTTTGTTCTGTGGAGATAGGCCACCTCACACTTGACCTTGAAATGCAGCGGAAATGGCAATATAAAAGAATTCACAGGAGTTTAAAGGAAATTTACACAAACCTTCTGTGATTCATTCATAACACAAGAGCATTTGAAAAACAATGCTTATTTCATGAAGACAGTTATAACATGAACTCAAGAGAGTTTCAAATTCCTTTATGAGTCCACACACATATATCCATCTTTTGTGTATATGCCTCCAGATAAAATTTAAGACCGGTTCTATTAAATTTATTGTTCTCATCCTAAGGAATCTCAGATCAAAAATTTTCTTCCTGGGGAACTAGTAATTTATTCTTACTCTTAATTTTCTTCCTTTCAACTATTTTTTAATCAATATGTCACCATATTATGTTATAATATATGTTAATCACTATATTAAATGTCATCTGGGGCTTACCATATTTCTCTGAAAAGGACTTTAAAGGAATTTTTGAAAAATATTTTAAAAACCTGGAAAAAAATTACAAAGACTTCCCCCTTTTTTATGTATAGAATTTTATTAGCTCTTTTAAACAGAGTTTAATAAGCAGGTACAATTCTTTGTTAGAATATACACTAATTTTTTGCTAATTAAGCAAATAACCTTTGAGTCTCACTTCACTTCTGACCAACCATAACCTCAGCCCTTTTCCCACATCTTCTTTGTGCTCTCTTTTCCAGCTACTCAGAGCAGACAGTTCACTATGGAAATGTTTGTCCAGGGAGCAGTGCTTACTGCAATGGTTTGGGACAAGCCAGAGGGAACAAGGTGAGAAAGTATTATGCAGCTTGCTGAACTAAGTGGTTGGTGTGGCAAAGGAAGCTGCCAAGATGAGGAGCATGCTCTGGTCTCAGAGAAAGTTATTATGGTTTCATGATCAGATCTGACAGTTCTATTCTGACTGATTTCTGTTTTTCACTTTTACCTCTAAAGTCCTCCCTAACTCACCAGCCCTTTTATCTTGTTTTGTAAAATTAACAACAGCAGTTTTTCAGATTTTTTATCTGCCTTCTATTTTCAAACTTCAGCAAAAATTTGAAGCAAAATCTATTCAACTCGTGCACCAAATGATCTCTATAGTCAATAATAAGTTACATAAATAAACTATAGAACATTGTCTTTATTAGGAGTCATTGTGGAAGATGTTTCTGTGCTAGGATACAGTTCTTATATACTCTGACCTCTGCACTTTAGAAGTCCAAGTTGCCATTTCAAACTGCAGTGGATTATATATAGTGAATCAAAATCAATAAAACATAAGTCCTCTGATACATTTAACCCCTTTAGTGATTTTTCTCATATTATTTAACTTTGTATAAAAGAAACAGAATATCATATCTACTTAAGTCTCTACTTTTTTTTGTTGCTTAAATTACAAAATTATCAGGAGATAGAAAAGCAATTTTACATTTTGTATCACTATTTTTCCTTGCTCACTTTGTCTTAGATATTATGTACATTTTTTTCAGGCAATATCACTCTTGCTACTCATTTCCAAGGATAAATAACTTCAGCTTGAACTTTATGCAGACCTAGACACAGGAGATTATATTCAAGGTTAAAAATGTAAGTATGGAATTCATAATTGTCTCCAGAGATATAATTATGTGATGAGGAGAGGTGTTTCAATTGCTGTCCTAGATAAGGATTGCATATAACTACTGTGTTCAAAGGTGCATGTAGAACAATGAAATTGTACAAACTACCCCTGAACAATTTCAGAAATTCTTTTTATATATATGGTACATGATTCTCTTTCACTTCCTTTGGCTTAAAAGTCATTTCTAGAAAATTTCCTCAGTCATTGAACATTTGATTTTGTTGCTTATGTTTCCAAACTGAACAACTCTCTCATGGTAACATATTACTATGAGGCCTCACAAAATTCAATTCAATATAGGCAATTTTGTTAAATGAAAAATATAATTTTCTTTTATGGTTTTCCTATTTTAAGCCTTGTTTGCATTCACAAATTCTGCTTTCTTATTATTTTCAGTCTTGAATCACAGAATATTCTAAGTTGGAAGGGACCCACAAGGATCATTAAGTCCAGTTCTTAAGCAAATAGTCCATTCTGGGATTGAACCTGCAACCTTGGCATAATTAGCACCATACTCTAACCAACTGAGCTAATCTCAGGATCTAATATGTTTTGCTTCTATGGGACATCCAGGGATGCCCTCTCTACAATGAAGTGGAGAATTCTGTTTCTTTTTCTTTCTTTTTTTTTAATTCCCTGACCTAAAACTACAGAAATGCTGAATAATGGGATGGCCTTTAGAAAGGCCTGTACATTCTGGAAACACCAAACATGCTCCTTTTTTGCAAAGAGTGGTGAAAGTAAAAACTAGTCTTGTGAAAATTTCCTATCTCTCTAATTCAACAGTCACAACAGAATATAATGATTTGATACTGATATAGTCAGTAGTTTTCACTTTTTCTGAAGAATACTAGTGAAACATACAAACAAACAAAAAAGGTTGACTAGAGAAATCATGTAGAAAAATCAATGGTATGTTTTACTTAGTCCTTCTCTATCCTGCCTTTTTCATAGATTCAAAGTACATTGATTATGAAGCCTTTCATATCTATTTCCTTAGATAAACTATTTCATTAATCAGCATAGTCAATTACGCCTAACTGTTAGCTTCAGTGATTAATGAAAAGGTTTATCTTAGGAAATAAATATGAGAGGTGGGTGTTCTTGTTTGATTGGTTTTTTATTTTATTTTATTTTATTTTATTTTATTTTATTTTATTTTATTAATGACAGGTCAGCAAATGCAGGTTATTGCCATAAAAATTACAAACACTGAGGTGTCATACTTTTTTTTATGATTTAGTATTCATCAATTCCTCCTGGCTTGAAACACACAAAAAAAATCACTTAACTAAGGTTCCTCATTAAAGAAAGAGAAAAATCTAAATGCTTTATTTTTGCTTTTTATCTTGCTAGTGGTATGAAAATAAATGCAAATCGAAGTTGCGTTTTTAAAGAAATTACTTCTTGTACAGCTTTGTCATTCTGCATGTGGAAATACTGTGGGTGCTACAACTAGTAAGTAGCTTGGTTTGGATAAACCCTCAAGTCTTTCTAAATGAATCATCAGTTAGGAGGGAAGCTCTGGGAAGGTGGAGGCAGGGAAGAAAGAGGAGAAAGGAGTCAGGCTCAGGATTCTCAGGTGTTTTAGGAGCTCAAAGCATGAAGAAAATCCTGGATCATTGAGTCTGGTAGCTTGGTACCACTAGCATCATATATTCTACTCACTAATGTCTTGTACTCAGTCATCGTTAAAAATTGTTATTTTTCTGCCCTCCCTTATTCTTGTTTGAATGTTTTTATACTTTCTGTTGTGATAGTTGAAAACTTTTAAATCACCAGCCTAAGTTCCTTACAATAATTTTGATCACATTTTCTAGACTTCTACCCGCCTGTCTCCATAGACTGTCATTGTATACTAGACTTCTTGGTTTGATAGATCAGATGAACCCACATTCTTTTCATCTCAAGATTTTCTGCTCTTGATCTCTTTCTACACCACCTACCTATATGAAAAAATCTTTCAGGAGTAACAGCATTCAATACTACGTTCTCCAACAGCACTAGACTTTGTCTTGTGCTTCTCTTCCTTACTCTTTAACTTTAAACTCTATCAATTTAGCCTGTGTCGATACCGAGTTAGTGTGCTGTGATACAGCTTACAAAACAGTCAGTGCATAAAAAATGCTTTTTAGACAAATACAGGATCTATTCCATAAATGAAAAGACAGCATAAAACAAAAATTACAGAGTCAAATTTAGATGCTTACAGCATAGGTCTCAACTGCTGAGGGGATTTACCTATGCTCCATTTATGGGCAATTTTAGGCAATGACTCATCTGATTTAATTTGGATACCTGCTTACTGTAGGCCCAGACGTTCTTTTCTCTTGACTTCAGTGATGAGCTTTCTACTAACTGTAAAAGGAAACTCAAGTGACTTATTCCCATCTAAGTATTCTTATTATAAGCATGTAGATTTAAATATTTAAATCTCACTCATTAGTTTTCATGCAATGAGAGAGTAGAGAATTAGTTACACAAACGTTGAGAAAATATTTAGAATGAAAGATAATTGGGGAGAAAGTAGTTAACTATTATAATTATGTATTCAACAATAAAACTGTTCACTAGCTATGCAATGAAATAACAATATGCACATGACATCAATATATTATGCTTGCACATGACCTGTTGAAAATCAAACCAATATCTGACTAGTTCTTCCATCAATTTAGTTGTTGACAGGCCCATGTTAGAACAGATTACAGTGAGTAACTCTCTGGCTTGTATGAGTAAAGATATTCTTGAAGACACTTTGTCTTGAGCAATTCTGGTCTTTGGAAAAACAAGAAAAAATGAAAAGGAAAAGCTTTCCTTCACTTTAGGTGAATCTTCCCTTTTCTGGATCTCTAGTTCTACGAGAGAAAAACAGCAGTGTATTTTGTGAGCTTCAGCATCAGTTTTTCCTGAAATACTTGTGTGCGGGGTGAGTCCCAAGCAGAGATTAATTCAAAATTTATCAAGAATAAAAGGAAAGTGAGTGATAAAATATTAGTAAGACTTATGAGCAAACAGATGAAACACTCCTAAGAATCCAGGCTAGTACTAAATGTTTGCAAATTTTGATTACATTACTCAGTGTTATTCAAAACTTTCACCCAGCTGTGGCATCCCAAAATGTTCATCACCCAGCTAGTGTCTAGATAACTTGCCAGCATGAGTGAGAGCAACATATAAGTGCCACGAGTGGTTCAGGTTAACTGATCTTATTGTTCAGAATAAGGGCAACTCACTGGAAGGAGCAATTTGCACACACATTGCAGGACTGCTGCTCCGAGCCAGACAGACTTGTCTGCCCATCCATCTGAATGATGGCTATGGGTAACTCCAGGCAGTATTCCACAGTCATTGGTCTTGGGTAGTAACCAAGGACTGCAATTGGAATCTATCAACGCATGACAGTTAATGGTTGGACTCGATATTCAGGGTCTTTTCCAATCTAAACGATTCTGTGATTTCCGGGAGTATTTGCTGTGCCTGTTACAGCAATATATTCTACTTAATATGACATAGTGTTAATATCATCATGTATCAGGCTTCCACACTGTACAGCTCAGTTGGTAAGGGAAAGTTGGAGGGTCTAATCTGGAATCCAGATGTTTCCAAAGTCCATTTTTCTGAATATATTTTCAGTGTTCTGATACAAATGCTGATGGGAACATTGTTTTAAACAGTAGTTCTACTGTAGCGTTGGTAAGGCTGAGCCCTGTGGTGAAAATTTGGAGATATATTTGGAGACTAATACCCTTCTTCTCTCAGAAATATTTCTTGTATAATTAAAGTTATTCTAAAAACTGCATGTGCATGGAAAATGGTGTAGAACAGAAGTTTGCTACCAGAGTTAAAAGAAAAATGTTACTAAAGGGCTATGAGTATGGGAGTGCAGATGGAAATATGATCATAAACTCTGAAGACAGATCACCATTTGGAAAGTCTAGAGACCTTTTTTCCTGGAATAGAACAAAAGGTACAGAACACTTCCCTCTAATAATTATTTGCTCTGCATTCAAAACAGTATAAAATACAGAGATTGATTTCCTAAAAAAATACTTTTGTTGAATTTTTGTCAGGTTGTCAAACAAAAATTAAGCAATGGGGCCAAGCATCCTCTAAATTCACTATCACTTAGCACATAGGAATAAATATCTTTTGCAACACAGACTGGAAAAGTAGACGTAGTCCATCAGCAATTAAGATGATAGAATTTTGCTTCTCTGAGGGCTTGTTTTCATCTGGTATGTCAGCTAATATTAATCTGAGAAGTAACAGGTACCTAAGAATTTCTTCATACCTGTACATTCAGGAGGATTCTTGCAGTTAGAATTTTCTCATTTTCATGCATTAAATGGAAATAGGATTTCAGTCCCAGCCATTGGTCAATCATCTTAAATAGAAGAGAATCAGTGGACCTTTATTTTGTCTTGGCATGACTGGAAAATATTTTGAATATTGTGACCTTCAGTGATAGTTCGTAAAATGTTTGGTTATTTGATGCACTGATGATTTGGAAAACCAATTGTTCATCTGGCTAATAAGTAATTTCAAGTTTCTGGACAGTGTTTCACCTGCTGCACTAGATACTTCCAGATGGAGTAAATAATATAACTGGGAAGCTAAATGCTTTTTTAGCCCCTGTTGCTGACACTAAGTACTGCACTTACATAGTTTTGCTGATTCTTTGCTCATTTTTCAGAGCGACATAATTTTTAATAATGTTTATTTCAACATGTAAAAATTACTTTGTGCATCCCATCAGTCACATTCAATCAAAGAAAGAAAGCTGTCATTGCCTTTCATGTGGTTACTTTTAATATTAAAGAGCTATTTCACATAAGTTTATTATATTGATGTCTGTAAATGCCTTTGAAGAGAGATTTCCAACATGGTTAGTTGTTCCAACGTATACTTAGTCCTCTATGCAGAGAAGGTAAAATTCATTTTCTGGTAGGACATAACACCTTTTTCTGTGAAGGTTAACCTCACTTGTGGATTCCTGTGCCTACATAGTCCATCCAACTGAAAATATGATAATACAAAACAAAAAGTAGCAAAAAGCAACGCCAGAACACCTTCAAAAGCAATTGTTTTACTTCCATGTTTTGCTGTCATGAAGTGCAATTCTTTTTGCCTAGCACATGGAAATTCAGACAAAGCACATGTACTTTCTTGGCACTTAAATACAGCAGTAAGTCATTATGCCTTGCACTCGGGAAGTGCAAAACACAAAAGATCTAAATCAAACCATATGGACATCACTGGGAACCACCTTCAGCTACTTAGGGTTTATTTGTTTCTGTGTAAACCCTGATTCTGAATTATTTGGTTATATTTCATTTTTTTTTTCTTCATGTCATATTCATAGTCTGAAGCATGTAATAGTATTAGAAAACTATGCATATTCAATAGTTATTGGTGGGAATCACTCATATGCCAGGTTTAAAAGTCTGCAATGCTTTACTGTAGCCAAAACATATACTCACACCTGTCCACAGAGCAGATGCTCCTATTCACAATCTAATCTACATTGGGAAATACAATGGTAAAGTAAGTTGACAAAGACATTTGGCTCAGACCACCTCATACCTGGATATTAATAGTTAGAAATAATATTTGCTGAGGGGAGGAAAAGAGACCATACTTAATTGAAACTTCGCTTAATATTTCCTTAAAATTAAGTTTTGTGCTAACTAGTAGGTTGCAAATCTGTTTACCAGATGATACCCTAAAAAAGCTGTGGTCACAACTTTAAAAAGCAATCTGTCCAGCATATGTTCCCTCTGTTCTCTATTTGGCCTCTTGCCAGAAGGTTGATCCTTTCAGGTTGTTGGTTACTGAGCTTTCTCTCCTGTCTTGCCACCTGGAATATACTTGGGACAGGAGTGCAGAGAGATCAAGAGTAAGGCAGACTTATCCACTCTTTTTCCACCTCCATCTACCCTTAGCACTCTGGGACTAGGAAAATTAGAATTAAGGTAATATCTTCTACACCATTTTCCTGCATTCTACTTAAAATCATTTTAAAATGGAATTGTCTTGATATTTAAACATTTTCTAGAGAAGAACACAAGACCTATTTCCCACAGTCTTTATTACCTATATTCTTTGTTAGCTACTGTTCAGCTCATGGCAGTGAATTTAATTTCCCTATTGGACTCTGCAAGGTCTACCAAGTAAACTAGCAAATATGTATTTGGCAAATGCGACCAAAATATTTCTCCCTTTTTTTCCACTCCTGTGAACTATAGATGGTTAGATTGAATAGCATATATTTGAAAGTATGATCACAGTCTGGTTTTTACCTTTTTTTTTAAAAAAAAACAATCTCTTATTCTTCAAGAAAATATTTGGCTTTCAATTAAATCAAACCTGACATAAAAGAAATCTGTTGTAAAAAGGGTTGCATTTTTGTTTCTTTTTTTTAGGCCAGTGCTCTCCTGACTGTTTTTAAAACTGTGTAGAAAATAACAGGCTTATGATGTTGGTGTAATCTCTACAGTTTTTAAAGCTTAATGACAAAATAATCTGTTCAAAAACATGGTCCACAGTCATTGTCCCCTTAAATGCATGTTAAGGACAAACTGTAACAAGCAATCCAAATGCCGTCTGACAGCTGAAGGTTTTACCACCTATATGCATCAGTGGCTGATTTTTTTTTCCAGGATGTTGTATAGGCAGATTATTTTTAATATGCTGGTAGCTAAATACTAGCCACCTTTACCTAGTTTTATAAGAGAATGAGCATTTGTTTAGTAACTTGGAGACCAGGGATGAGTGCCTTTCCTTGAGTTAAAGGCCTAAGTCTCACTTCTCCCTGAAGCATATTGATTACCAAATTAAAGAGTAGGTAATAATGACCGAAGGATAGATTAGATCATAGTCTTCATTACCTTGTCTTTCATCCTTAGTAGTTAATCCAAGACTTGTGGAGCTAGAAAAATGAAGCCGAAAGAAAGACATACTCTGTAGTTTTTTGCTTAACTTAGTGCCTTGAAAGAATAAAAACCTGAATTCAAGATTCTTGCTTCAGGTTTGAGTTTTTGTGAAGTGACTGATTAAAGTAAAATATCTTGTAGGGGAAGCCTAACTGAGTTTTAGATTACATTCTACCTCCAAGAAGAGTCAAATGCTGCTGTGTGGGTTTCTAAATCAATTATATGCCTTCACCCTTTTCTAAGTACTCTGTTCATAACTTGAAAGGAAAAAGCAACAGTGTATGCTTTAGTCAATAGGTCCTTTTCATTAGTTTGTCAATTCCCGTGGTGTTTTATGTAGAAGGTGGCAAATTCTCTTCTGGAATACTGCTAAGTAACAAGGCTGGTGGAGAGAATAATATATAGAGACAATATATAGTATTGTAAAACCTTTCAAAATTAAGACAACTCAGAAAGAAGTGCCTTCTATGGGCAAAAGAGATATCAAATATTTTCACCACCTTCAAATAATGCAATACAAATTTATAAAGTAGACAGAACAATTTTGGGAAAAGGTCTTTTCTACTAAACCTACTTTATATTGTAAACCTTGTTAAACTTTGTTCAAATTATGTGATTGCTTAAACAACCTTTCTTCTCCATTTCATGCTGTGTTTCATAAATCACTAAGGAGATTTTTTATTGTAGATACTGGCAGCACACTAAAAAATTCTTACTTCTTTTTAAATACCTTTCTTGTTTTAGAATGGCATATAATTATTAAGAAATACTGGATAAAACCTGTATTACATTTCATCCACTGATGAGGATGGATTAGTATATTCTACCTATAAGTTATGAAGTTGTTTTATTCATTAGAAGCTGAATTTTTCTCTAATTAATTACTATAGTATATTTAGCTCTTTGGTGAATAATTGGATTTATACTGAATCAAATGTTGAGTTCTACAGGAAAGAAAAACTGGTGCTAGTGGTAAGAAATTGTCACTGAAAATGTTACTAATCTATTTGGAAAAACTTTATATCCTAGAATAATTTAAATATGGCTCTGGATTAATCAAGTTATCTATGCTGTGCAACTGTGAATAGATCAATTAGGTTTCTTGGCTGTGGATTTGCAACAGTTCATCTAATTTTACCTGACCAGAGCACGTTCAGTGCTCCGAAGCTTCTACGAAGATTACTTTTCATGCTAGTCACACTGTCTCACTGTACCCCAAAACCACAGAAGTCTGGGGAATTAGCTATGTAATAGGATTTAAGTGTCTCATACCCCAGTTAAAAACTGTTTGAGAAATGACAAACAATTTATACTCTTTAAAATGGACATCAATCTGTTATTTTTTGCCCAGAGGAAAGCATGAGATCCCTCATAAGATTGTACAGTGACTATGTACAGATACTTTCACTTCACATTTCAATTCAAGGCTTTGATAACTGATAAAACCTTATGCTACTTAAGCTGTAGTTCCAGGTTAACTTCGTATCTCTCCCAACGAAAATGGTAATTCTGCCTTGACTCTTGTGGGATGCAAAATGATCATGGATTTGACCTAAACTAAAAAGTAAACATTTTTCCACTCTGGATTAATTTTGCCAGGATCAAACCCCCATTCACTTTGCCATGAGGCTGTAACTCTTGGCACCAGTACATAGAAGGGACCAGGACAGAGGTGGTATGTCTTCATATAATGGTTATGTCAGCTCAGGTCAGCCACAACTGATGGAGATCCAGGTAGTATCCACGCTTATATATTATCCTTGAAAATATAGAAATTGCCATCTAGCATGACACTGAACATTATTCCTTCCTTGCATCCCGATGAGCAAGAAATCAAGCAAAGGGGTCAAGAGACCTACATGGATGAATAAAGACCTCCTGTCATTACTCAAGCATAAGCAGAAAATACACAGGAGACGGAAGCAGGATCAGGCCACTTGGAATGAACAGAGTATGTAGAAATGAGCTAAAGGAGGCCAAGGCCCATCTGGAGTTAAATCTGGCCAAGGATGTCAAGGACAACAAGAAGGTCTTTTTCAAATATATCAGTAACAAAAGGAAACTATAGATAATATGGGCCCATTAGTAAATAGAGGTGGGAGGGCAGGGGCTGCTGGCTAGTAACAGAGGATACAGAGAAGTTGGAGTTACTGAATGCCTTCTTTGCATCCATCTTCACTGACAAGACCAGCCTTCAGGAATCTCTGACTCAGGAGACCAAGGTAAAGGAATGTTGGAAGAAAGACTTTCACTTGCTCAAGGAGGGTTGGGTTAGAGAACACCTAGTCAAACTTGACATCCAGGAGTCCATGATGATTAGGGGACAAGCATATCTCTTAAGAAGAGAGACCGCGGGAGCTGGGCCTGTTCAACCTTGAGAAGAGATGACTGACAATGGTCTGTAATATCTGAAGGGAGGGTGTCAAGAGGATGGAGCCAGACAGGTGGTGCCAAGCAGTAGGACAAGAGGCAATGGGCAGAAAGCTATGTATAGGAAGTTCCACCCGAATATGAGGAAGAACTTTACGGTGCAGGTGACTGTGCACTTCAACTGAGTGGGCAGAGATGATGTGGAGTCTCCCTCACATTCAAGAACTGTCTGGATGCAATCCTGTTTAATGTACTCTAGGATGACCCTACTCGAGCAGATGGGCTGGGCCAGATGACCCACTGTGGTCCCTTCCAGCCTTACTCATTCAGTGATTGACTCTGTGATTCTGTGGTTCTGATGTGTCAGTTTAAATTGATAAGGCTTGATAGGGACATACTTTGGCTCTCCAACATGGCTGTCCTATCATGGTTAAACAACTTCATTTCCTGCCTTCTACCTTCAGACTGTGACAGAATTTATCACTGTATCTGGTCACAGTCTACTACTTTTTTTTTTTTTTTTTAAGAAGGTTGCAATTGTTATAAGAAAACAAACGAAAAAGGCAGGTTATGCTTGAAAGCACTTGATTCTGTGACTTTCTATATTCTTGGGGAAGGATTTAGGTTTAGAAATAAACATTTAAATCTCAGATTTGATCTTGCCCTGTGTCTCCTTTCCTAAAATGTCTTGGTGTTTTGAAAACATAAAAACTCAAAAATATGTTGGCCCAAATCCAAAATTTTCATGAATTAACCAGTGAACAATTAAAAATTAATTTTTGCAAGGAAATTTTTTTCCTACACATCATTACCCATTTTTCTATCACAAATCAAAATAATTACTGATCAGAGTGCCATGCTGCAACAATCAATTCCATTGTTTAGCTGTATATTTAATATTTTTAAATTTTCCCTTTCAAATTAGTTTCTCTTTATTCTTTTCATGTGGGAAAGAGAGAATGGAATATTCTTCTTTTGTTTTCCTGGAATAATATTTACTAGTTTATTAAAGTCCTTACAGTTTCAGTCAAACAATACCACAAGATGGATAATAACTTTAATATTCATTAAATTATTAATAACAATTACATCATTTAATCAAACCAACAGTTTATGATTGAAAATATAGTTTAGCTCAAGGGAAGGGTGAAATCAAGCTTTTTAAGGAGTTTTGCACACTAGTTAAATCATTATGTACTTGGAAACTGTGGATCTGAATGACAGAATAATACCCAATGCGTATTGTGTGTGAATGTGTATGTGATAGGAATATGGGAAGGGTGTGAAGGATTTTTTTTGTACCGTGCAAGATTTTAAATAACAAGCTTCTTTGTAAAACCCGCAAAGCTCAAGAAAGAAAGACAAGTAACATGTAAAAGTTACCCTTAGGAAATTATTCATTAAAGGGCTTCTCTGTCCTGGGTGTTTATGATAATGAAAACACGACAGTGACAATTAGTTGTGAAAGCTAAAACTGAGATATCATCACTGGATATAGAAACAAACAAAGAAAAGAAAAAGGAAGCTTGAAGTTAATCAAGAGAGGACAGAGAAATAAATGAACTGTGAGACATATTTAAGTATCATAAACATTTTCCATAGTGTTGATTTGCTAGGAAAACTTAATCATTGCAGGGGCTACACCCCAGGCATACACTTGAGACTAAATAATGAGTACATTTAGTCAATGAAACAAGTGAAAATAAGGTTTCCCCAAGAGAAGAGACAGGAAATCTATTCCTTCCCAGCAAAATGATAAATAACCTACCATTAATGTCCCAATGGAAAATGCTACAGAAAGGTCATAACGTAATAGCTTATTGCTGGCTTTCCAATAAATGACAAAAGAAAAATAATATATACAGATATAAAGAACTTTGACCAAAGCAAGGAAAAAAAATAGAAAAACTGGAAAGGAAACAGAAAAGCTGTGTATACAAGATATTATAATAATCCTGTGCCATAAAAGTATAACGCTTCAGTGAAATTGTTGGCACTGCCATTCTGCCCTTCGTGGAAGTGCAATTGCTTCTTATTCCTAAAAAGAAATTGTTATTACTTCAATAAAACTAGGTTGAAAATTAGAAGTCTTTCCTGCACCTTAAAACTTGTGTGATTAGAGAGCAGGCTTTCCAATAAAGTAATGAGAACAGCCAACTTCATTGGTTTTCAGAGGTATACAATCACATTTCTGAACAGGATTAATTACAGGGTTCCTCAACTCAGAGGATACTTTCCATCTTTTTAAGAAGTTTAGCACCAGTTGTGGGGTCATCTCCCTCATTCTCTGTAGCCATTTTTCCTATTAACTAAAACACCTTGTTAGTAGCTTTAAAAGTCAGTACTCTGTACAAAGAGCGAAAATAGAGAAGGCAGATCTTTTGATTTTAGCTTTACAGAAATGTAAATGGTACACATATTCACTAGAGAACTCACATTTTCAGATTTGAAAAGAAGAAGGAAAACATCATGAATAGGGGGGCAGAAGACAGTGCAAGGAGCTTAATTTTCAGAGTATGGTGGTAGTTATAACAGCCAGAACATGGTGAAGCTGACCTCATAGACGATGCCCTTGCTAGCACCACTAATTATAACACTTACGACAGTGTTACAAGAACGATGATAATTGGAACTGCATGATGCATTCAAAAGGGTTTTTTCCTAACTTCACGCTGTACTAGCTGCAACCTGAGGAAAAGGGACATTTTTGCAGTTTCAGTGAACTGCCCAGTGAAACTGGAATGTCTAATTTCTCTACAATTATCAAGAAAAGTTTCTCCTGAAAGATTTTGTTCTTTTAACTTTGGTAGACGTAGGTACATGTGGTTTCTAAAAGAGAGTTTTCCATCTTAGTATCCAGTAATTTCAGGCATTTAACAGTATACTTTCACAACAGATATTTGTGATTGCTTTGATGCATAAAGGAAAATAGTCGTTTAGCTAGGAACAAGCAAGCAAAAAGAAGGGAACCTTATCTTCACTTAGAAGGTTGACATCCCTGTTTCATCATTGGTGTGTATATATATATATTTAGAGAGAGAGATAATTTGATAGCATTTTGTTTTCCAGAGTATCATTAACCATTCACATTTGCCAGAAAGGTTCTGAAATACATGCAGGCTATCCAGTGACTATAGATACACTCAAAAATTATTTTCTGTATTTAAGGGCTTTATTCCTACCAAATATTTGAAGAACCCTACAGAGAGCAACCAAAAGCCCACATAATCTTCAGGCAGGTACTTATGAGAGTAAGACTAAGCTAAGTGAGAACAACATTTCACAAAATATTTGGTATCAGCTTCTAGTTATCAGCTTGCCTATATGAAACAGAGGTTGCATTTTCTGAGATGTGTTTAATAGCTCTTGACAGAATTTCCTCCATGAGAGACATTTTTTAATAGTTTATGAAGCCATTTGTACTTGTGTTATAAAAAGCATTGAATGGCAATGAACTCCCAAATTAAATTTGCTGTGTGTGAAAAAATATACTGCATCAATTGTCTGGGTTTTGTACAGTGAGGAAAAGCTATCACTATTTTCTAATACCTTCTCTGTGTCATCCATGATTTTATAACCTTCTGCAGTATCCCTCTCATCAGCTGGCATGTCTTCAGCTAGTGAGTCATAACCCAAGTGACCTCTTCTCCTGCAGTAATGTCTTCATCAGATGGTCCTTTTTTCTTTATTTTACACCTTTCTGCAAGTGGTTGCAACAGGTTGTAATGGAGGATAACTCAAATCATGGAACCATGTAAAGAAAGAGGCAGAAGAGCAATCTTCATTATACACCTAAAAGGAAAACTGCTTTGCCACCAGTTTTGAAGAAGCAACTTGTCTACACGTCCATTATATATCAACAGAAACCACACTTACAATGTCACTGCATTATTTACCTGTGGAGTATACACTGTCTGCATCTTATCTAGCCATATTAAAAATAATAGCAGACTTTGTGGTCAGGGAGAAACTACAACATTCTGACATTTGTTTCAACTGAATGAAAAGAAAAGTAGGAATTGAAATAAATATTTTCTGATGAAGAAATTTCCTTTTACATTATTTCAGAATTCTCAAAAAGTTTCATGGTCTTGCTTCACTTTGATGAGATTAAAGCACTTCTTTGATGCAAGGTAGCACTTCCTCTTGACTGTAACACTTCAGCTTTTATTTATGTTCATGCTAATTATACATAACAATGTTAAGATCAAAACGCAAAAGAGAAAAGTACTTTGACCTTGTCAGAATGGAATTTTTCAATGCTGTCTAAAAAAAAGTTAACATTTTTAATAGTTTGCTAAATTTTCCATTAAAATTCATTTGCACAAAACCCTTGGACTTCCATGAATCAATGTACTTTTGAAGAATGCTGTTCACAGATCAAATATTTGACAATTACTAATCATTATTCTCTCTTTCCTACATATAGGTGTTGTCAAGAAAAGCATATTTCCTATTAAATGAGATGCAGAGAGACTAAAGCACTTAAGGAACCCTCAAGGACCTTATGCTCAAAATTTAGATGGTGAAACCTCCATCCCAGTTTCTGTCTAAAGATTAAAATGCCTGAAAACTCCAAGAGGAAAGGATAGGAAAACTTTGTTTACAGGTTTTACATACTATATTATTAGTATTTAATTTCACCCCTAGCCAGAGGTGACTACTGGATAATGAAACTGCTAGAAGGGAAGGCAGATCCTTAACTCAACTACTTAAATTCTATATTATTTATATTAGCTTGAACTGATGCAGGAAATGAGCCTGAATGAGCAGCAGTATTCAATGTTACGTTGCCTCTAATACAGGGTTGGTGTGGGCCACTCCAGTGTCCCTTACTCCTTTCCACAGCCTTATTGCTGAAGCTCACAGCTTACCCTGAGCTATGCAGAGCAGTAGCTGATTGAGCTGGATGGTAAAATATATGACCTAAACTATCTCTTGGAAATTGAGAGTAGTAGGCTGGGATAGTGGGAGGGCTAACAAAATCTGACACTCATATAACTTTATCCTATGACACCAGACTGAAAAATTCAGGGCTTTAGGGACTATTTTTAACCATGGTCAGGTATGTGCAAAGCTGCACAGACTTCTTGTAGCAGCACACCTGATGTGACAACTATAAAATCATAGAATCAAAGAATGGTTCAGATTGGAAGGAACCTTAAAGATCATCTAGTTCTCCCTCCCACACACAGTGGGCAGGGATGCCACCCAGCAGATCAGGTTGTCCAGGGCCTTATCCAGTCTGACCTTGAACACTTCCACACCTCATCCACCAGTTCTCTGGGGAACTGTTTCCAGTGCCTCACCACCCTCTGAGTAAAGAATTTCCTCCTAACATCTAATCTAAATCTCCCCTCTTTTAGTTTAGAACCATTTCCCTTATCCTATCACTATCTGCTCATGTAAAAAGTCACCCTTCCTCTTTTTTTTTTTTTTAAGATCCCATTAAGTTCTGGAAGGTTGCTAAAGGTTTCCTTGGAGCCTTCTCTTCTCCAGGTCGAAAACCACCAAATCACTAAGCCTGTCTTCATAGGAGAGATGCTGTAAAAACTAAGATATCAGAAAAAAGGGAGCAGAGATTTTTGCAGCAGATAGCACACTGAAAAGCTCAGGTAAATTCAATGTATAAAGGGCAAGCAAGGAGGTGATGGGTTGGACCCCAGCAGCCCCAAAGCATCCTACTTTCCAGCCCTACAGTTGATCTCACAAGTAGATCAGAAACTACCTGATCTGCAGCCAGTAGTATAGCTCATAGTTTTTGGACAACATACTCTATGAAGCATTTCTGAAAATGTTATGACCTAATCTGTTCAGTTGCTTTAGCTCTAAGAGTCTTACTGTCCATGTCAGATATTTAGTGAAGCCTGAAGGGTTGTAGGATGACCACATTGTCCTTTTTATAGCCAAGAGGGAGAGGGTTTCTAGCAGCCTGAATAGAATATGTTGATACTTTTTTGGCAGTGTAGCATGACAATATAATATAAAAAAGCTGAACAGCAAAGCATTAGATGATGCTGATATAATTTTTTTTTTGTTTTCTTAATTAACTTTTCCTGCCATACTGCATAGCAAGAAATAACATATGCTCTGTGAGCTCCAACTGTTCTCCACCTACCTTCTTTCCCATAGTCAAAACAAAGGAAGGAAAGTGTAGAGCTATTTCACTTATGCAAAACACATATTTTGGATATTGTCCTAACCTTAGTCATACAAGTTTCTGAAGTGTAATGTTGAAGGTTTTGCTGAATTCTGGAACTTTTAATAAATGACTTATTTCTTCCTTCTGAGGTTTAGTGGTGCATACATCTGGTTCCACTTTATTCACAGAATCACAAAATATGCTGAGTTGGAAGGGTCCCACAAGGTCCACCTCTTAGCCCTGCACAGGACCATCCCCAAGAGTCCCACTATCTCCCTGAGAGTGTCATCCAAATGCTTCTTGAACTCTGTCAGGCTTGGTGCTGTGACCACTTCCCTGAGGAGCCTGTTCCAGTGCCCAACCACCCTCTGGGTGAAGAACCCTTTTCTAATATCCAACCTAAACCTCCCCTGTCATAACTTCAGGCCATTCCTTTGGATTCTGTCACCGGTCACCGTAGAGAACAGATCGGTGTCTGCTTTTCCTCTTCCCCTCAAGAGGAAGTAGTAGACTGTAATGAGGTCTCCCCTCAGTCTCCCCTCCTCCAGGTTGAATAGACCAAGTGCCCTCAGCTGCTCCTTACACAGCTTCCCCTCAAGGCCCCTCACCCCCTTTGTTGCCCTCCTTTGGACATTCTCTAATACCTTAATACCTTTCCTATATTCTGGTACCTAAAACTGCACACAATATTCAAGGTGAGGCTGCCCCAGTGCAGAGCAGAGCGGGACAATCCCCTTCCTCGACCACCTGGCGATGCTTTGCCTGATGCCCCCAGGACACGGTTGGCCCTCCTGGCTGCCAGGGCACTGCTGACTAATATTCAACTTGCCATTGGCCAGGACCACCAGCAGAATGTTCAAAGTATAATTTGAGCAGCAAAACATTTTGTAATTCTGGGGTAAATAAAAGTCTTCTAATGATACCAAAAAAGTGAAGAGATGTCAGAGACTAGTGGAGCTGTTCCAACTACTTGTTGCTTTGCCAAATAGGGTTTTGGTGAGCTAGATAGCTTTATTCTATGATGGCAGAAGACTGGGTATTTTCTAATTTTGACTGGTGCAAAAGAAGAAAAGAGTTAGCTTTTTGGGACTTGACTAGACCTCACACATTATTTATAACCTGTCTACATAAAACTGTCTCTGCACAGTTGGATAAAATTCTCACAGAGTATATTTGCTTTCTTCTGCTCAGACATGACTGGAACAGATTATTCGGAATCACTCTTGGTTTTAACCATGTTGTTACTATTACTTTCAGTCAGTGGAAACTTCCAGGGCAAAACGTCTAGCTAGAACAATTGCTAAAAATTTATTCATCACAATCTCAAATTTTTCTTGGGGGGAAGGGAATAAAAAGAAAATAATATATTATAAAAAGTTCATCCAGTTGAGTATTAAGTATCAGGTTTTGAAAAACAGAAAGAAACACTTCCCTCCTTAGAGAGATTCATTTTCACATGATGGGAAATCTGTCTTACAGGCATTCAACCAGGCATTTGTGCAGAGAGAAAAACAAACTTTCCTCCTGCTTAGTAAGATCCTTGAGAGTTTCTGCGCTGTATTGCAGTTCTCATTTTGCACTGACACTGTCACCGAAACACATTTTTCCAAGGATATTATTAACCAGATCTCTCTAGGAGAATAATATCTCTTGATACTTCACATATCCTCGCTAATTCTTTCATGTTTGATGCTTGTGTTTGCTTTCTAAGGTACATAAAATAAATTAATATATTTTTCTATTATTTTAGTACCATCTAGCAGTTTTCCTCAACTATCTCAGTCCTACGTGCATGTCATGCTTTACCTATTTCTGTACATAACTGTATCTTTCACCACACCTTTTATGTCCTTTTATCACATCTTTGAGCAATGTTCTGAATTATTTTTCTTCATATTTCTCTAGCTCTACTTTGACTGCTAAGAAATATTTATGGTGTTTGCTTGCATTGCTTTTGTAATTTTTTCTCCACAGTTTTGAATGTACCTCTTTTTCATGTTATGAAATGTTCTTCTTATTAGAAAATAACTATGATGTTTATGTTGCCATTAATGATAATCTCAACTTGGAAAAGGCTTTTGTACAAAAGTAGGTAGATGTATTTGAAAAAAACTCTAGCTATTCAAATTACAGTTCATAAAAGAAAATTTCTAAACACTTGTTACATTTTAAGCTTATTCAGAAACATTAATGTAAAATGTGTAAAACTGCCAAACTTAAATGGCTTGTCTTCTAAATAGAACAGTTATGTGATGCCTACTTAGGAGACAGTACAATTTAAAGGCCCCCCAAAGCTAAATATTTGTTTATCTTTTCTTGGATTTTATCAGTATGGCACAAATATATTTCAATTAAGGGTGTATATTTATGTGAATTAGCATATGTAAAATGCTGTACTGTTAGAAATATCTGATGCAGGGCATTTAGGCTTGTCTGTAATGTAGTGAATACATCTTGTCATTATGAAGTGTTCAATGGATATCTTTATGCATTACAATTATAGCTTTGTTTTCTCATTGGGAAATTCATACAGAAATGATTCCTGGATATAAGTGGCTGCTATATTAAAGTGCAGTGCAGGTATACTTCAAAACCAGCAAGATTTATAGGAGGAGATGGTAAAGCTGCAGCCATAATATACTTTTAAATTCTTTGACCACTTTCTATCTAAGCGTATCTTTATACTTGTTTTGCAGTAGCCTATCAATATTTGGAAAATGTGATGAAGTTTCCTGCTTATGCTAGTAGTTTTTTATCTGGGAAATAGATGATAATATCTCATCGTAACAATACATTTTTCTATGCAGTATTATATCAAAGACATTACTTTTTAATCACTGTTTTTCTAGTTCTTCATTGACAGCCATTGTGAACATCAGGTCAGTTACAGTACAAAGCAAAAAAATGGTACTCTACTATGTATGCTTTATATTCTTATTCTGAACATTTATTCCCTACCTATTTTTAGACAACTCTAGTGAGCAGTAATCACTAAAGATCTCATCCAGTATCCAGTGATGTCAAGGAACAGGATTCAGTGGGTTTTAGAAAAATACATTTATAGCAGAAGTCAGTTCTTTAACATTTATTCATGTTAGTAATAATTACTGGGATCCTTTTATGAGCTTTATGCATTTGAAAAGTTTTTGGATGAGGCCTCTTACATAGCAAAGGCTACCTCCTTTATGCTGAAACTGTTGATTTCTTGAGGTTAGGTGTATCCCTTTATGTAACACTTACTCAGAGGACATTCTCCAATTCTGTGTAGGACAAATGAAAGTTTGTATTTGACAATATATGAACAGTCTTTCTGTCGGTCAAATAACATCCCACTGTTTCTAACAATATGTACTTTCAGCTTTACAGAACCATCCAACAATATTTGATGACCAATTCAGTTCAATTCTATTAAAGCTGTTATTGTCATTGTCACTGTTGTTTCTCCCTTCCCCTTCCTCCTCCTCTTCTTCTTCTGACAAAACACAAGTATTCAATATTCTTAGTTAACGTTGTTTTATTTGTTACTAAGGCAAAACTTGTATTTTTCCTCTGGCATTAAATCTGTATAAAAGCTTCGCAATTTCGGAGTTTGATTTATAAAAATGGAATCTGTTTGACTGAAGATAGTACACATGCTCCCCATCTAATGTATGAGAGGGATTAGGTATCTACATGTTGCATTCATTTGGAAAAAAACCCAATTCCACAGCAAGTTGAAGGAGCATCCTCCTACCTTAACCCACTGAGAAATGAGAAGACAGTAGGACAGTAGACATGTAAAGTAAGTAGACTCACATCCTTTTAGGGTCTTTTTTTCTCCACTGACACTACAGAGGTCCTGTGTTACCCTTTTCAGAGATCCATGTAGATACTGTGTAATGTTCAAATGGCTTCTGTCTGATTTGCTACTTTTTCTTTCTATTTCCACTTCACTTTATACACTGGTGCAACCTCATCAGTTGTTTGTTGTCTTGTCACCTGTGTTCACCTACAACTTCTAACTAACTGCCAGCATTTCATTCTGTAGGATGTTCTATTCTTAAAGCTATGATTCCTGGAATTTCAGGAATTTTACCTCCAGTTAAAAGGATTATTGTTAAAAGCAAAATAAAGCAGCTAAATTTTTGTACTCAACTTTAACCCCTTTAATTAAATGGTCCCAACTTTATGTTCACTTAACTGTAGTTCTGCATTGTAACAGAGATTTGATTAACATAGTAGGAGTGGTAGTTCCTGAGAGTGATCTTTAAATTGAAAGATTTTTTATATTTATGGCATGGTAGGATGCTTTTAGCAATTATTTTATCTGCTAGAAGACCTTTCTAAAATGAGGCTTACAATGAACTCACAAATGAACTTATTTTTATTGTGTCTCAAGTTAGCTGAAGATGTAGTGAATATAATACCACTCCACTTGCACTAAATAATACGCATCATAAAGAAATCGATGTTTGTCAATTTTGTGGATGGCTCCATAAGACAGACTTCAGAATTTGTAAAAGGACTGGTGACAACATTGACTTTAGCAATATATATTGGTGTGAAAATAGTAATGTCTATTTTTTAAAAAAATAAACTATTTTGTTATTGAAAACTGCCTTTTTTTCAAGAAAGAAGGCAATTCAGTATTTTTCACAGGAGTAAAAACACATGCAGACATTAGCTGTCAGTTTCAGAAGTGTTATTCAAACATCTAAAAGCTTTGCAAATTCCAAGTCCATAACATATATTCCACAGTCACTTAATTCTGCAACAGTTATATTAATCTATGCCATAACTGCATGTCACTGAAGTGTCCATTTCAGATAGCAGTCTAGGCTTCCTTTGGAGTCAATAAGAAAGTGAGTGATCTCCAGAGAACCATTAATCTTAGGAACCATTCTTAAAATAAGATTCATTACTCCTCTTGGAGGTCTGTCCACTGCATGCAAAGGAAACTTATGCTAAACACCTAAATCTCTGTGAGATGGAAGGAGTGTTTCAGTTGTGTACACATATGTAGCCAATGATGTCTGAGACACTTTTGAGTATATGGGATGACTGTCTATAGCTGGAAAGTTCAATATGCACCTTACACAATCTGGGTCCTTTTAGAGTAGTAGTCTAAAGATTGATGCAGATGTTTAAAGCTGATGACTACATCTGACCATATGGCTTTATAATCTGTGAAGAGAAACATGAATTTTTATAGCACAGTTGTTCCCAAAGGAGACAGTAGACTAATTTTTCTCTGGAGGTAACTATCTTTTGTTAGTGAGTTGTCAATGAGAGAGCCAAAAGTTCATAGCCAGATGTGGGCAGCTACACAGACAATGCATACAGTTAGGCGAGACCCTGGGTAATTACTCGAACTGTAGATGGCTCAGCATTGTGTGAGCTAGAACTTGGCTAAAATAATATGTCTGAGGGATAACCTTCAGTCCAGGTCTCCAAAAACATGTAGATGTTCTGCTTAGGGACATGGTTTAGTGGTGGACCTGGCAGTGCTGGGTTAAAGGTTGGACTTGATCTTAGAGGTCTTTTCCAACCTTAATAATTTTATGATTATTTTTGCACTTCGCAGAACAATTAATTATTCTGAATAACAGGTTGCAAACAATTCATTAGCATCACCATTCATGCCTGAAATAAGTGGATTTACACTGCATGGTGTAGGAAAGCATCTGGGTTCTACGTTTGTTTAAATAAGTTTTGGGTACTGCTGCACTTTATATGAAAAAAGGTAGAAATATCCTCTGCGTTGGAACAGAAGCTGTGGTTTGTAGTAAGCTCTGGGACTTGATCTGATTTGAGAAAGTTCCAGTGTGCTTGAGAAATGTAGTTATTTGTTACAATTTTCTGTTTGGAGCACTAGGTGGTATGTTGCAGTTGTAGGAACCAGGCCACTGAACAAAGAGGAGAGTGAGATCTTTGAGTTCAGTTTATATATTTTACAGAAGGCAAGAGAGTAAGTAGAATGACAGGTCTAACATTTATGTTGTTTCCTGCCTTACAGAGAACATACCTCAGGGGGCTCTCTCCCAGTCCCAATTTTGTAAAGGGTGCTGCTTCACTTACACAGACATGCTAGAAAGGACCTAACAATAATGCTTAGAAATAGCAGAGTATAGATGCTAAGCTGTATTCAGTGAAGTTAGAAAAAAATGGGTGTAGAACACTGTTCTCAGTTAAATTAATTACTATTCTATAACACTGTGTTTTCCTGAGATATGCCTTGGTTTTAGTAGGAATAGATTGGCTTACTCATTTTAAAGTGGTATGAATATATTAATTTATGGATGATAGTATCACATTCCCAGTGAGTAAACTTGGGTAAATAAAAAGAAGACGTGTCAGCGTTGTCTTGTAACAGATTAGAAAACTGCACTATCTAATTAGCATTGGCTAACCCAACATTCATTCTTTTAATAAATATAAAAGTGGGTGGAATCCATTGTACCTAATTTACGCACATGATTTATAGAAAAATTTTAGAAGTTCTTAGGTCATTCACAATAAAAGAAAATTTTTTGGTTATCAAGAGGAATGAGTATGTGTGGTGCAGATGTAAAGGTAAGTAAACATATTTACCTCTGGAGACTTTCTAGAAATCTGAAGATTATGAAGAATATAGAAGTTGGGAATCCTCTACAAAGACTCTGAACTTTAAAACTGTTTTGGGTACTGAAGATAAAGAGACAGATCCTACATGTAGGATGTTTATATTTACTCCCTTCCCAAAAGAGAGCAAGAAGGATAAATACTGGCTACATTAAAATGTTTTGACACCCTGTTGGAGTTCGTGGAAGAAATACCAAGAAAATTGTCGTTCAATTTCCTCCTTGTGATGTTTTCTCAGTGGTTTTCATAAAGGTTCATTACATGAGGCAGCATCCTTTTAATCACTAGTTCATAGTTATTACATTTATAGAAATCCAGTACAGAGATATGTGAAATACCTCTCTGGAGAATGTATAAACTAGCAAGTTCCTCTAAAAGACTCATATACAATAATTACAGTACCAAAGCTGCTATCAGTAAAAATTACATATGGAATTTAATAATATTTGGAAATGAGAGAAATAGGTCAAAGAGCATTTAAAAAAAATCGATATTTTTATTGATTTTAGTTTTGCTAACTGTGAAGAACCATTATTTACCTATCATATAGAAAAGATTTAAGAATTTGATTCATGGTGTACTGAGTTCAGATGAGTAAAAGTTTAACATTTTCCCTTTAATGAAAACTTGCTACAGTTTTTAGACAATTCTGAAATGCTAAAATCTTTCTTCTGGAAAAAATATTATCAACGTAATGAAATCACCAGGTACAAAGAAGGGATTAGAGGAATTGGTGGTTTTGAAATCTGATTTTTAAGCAGACATCTCAAAAAGACAGCTAAAAAGACAAAAAATACAGTATTAGTACTTACTATATTAGTGAACTTTACAGGTCTACTAGAGCCCATTTTTAAACAAGTCTTGATGTTATCTTAAGAAAATTATTAAAATTATGAGTAGTGTTGCACAAAAAATTTTGTATGTTTCACTTTATTTTTTTTAAATCAGTAGGTGGAAAACTGAAATAGGAATTAAAAAAAATTGATTAAGAAGAGAGAAAACATTCATGTCTCATTCTATGAGTGGTGTATAAGATGTGCTATTGAAATTTAATGCATTACAGACACAATCACAGAAAAACTGCAGCACGATATATTCCATTTGTGCTCACTTTTCAAGTAACTTCCCATGGGCTTGCTGAAATCAATCTCCTTTAACTCTTTCTACCCTCTGCATCAACTCATCATTGCATACCCCTTCTGCTTCTTTACAAAGTTTGACATTTCTAGTAGAGCAAGTTCCAGGTAGTAGGTTCTTTATATATCTGCCCCTTCTTTAGTGTTATGGCTTTTTCTGATTTCAGTGAAAATATTACTGATCTGGAAAGCATTCAGCTTTTTTTCAGCAGGGTTTTTTATGCAGACTCATTTTTCTTCACCTGCAAAACTGATCTTTATAAATCATTTTGTATGCATATTTCAATGCACTGAGCTCACGGGCAGCTGATACTGCTGACTTATGGAGTCTACACACTGAGATGAGTCCTTTGAGTTCATTGTATTGAAATCAAATGCTTTGAGATACTTATAAAGGACTTAAATTTCTCCTACTTTCTCTGATTAGTGATCAGAGGTAAAGGTATAGTGCAATGAAAATGCACATGTATCCATGAGTGCAATTCTCCTTTCAGATAAAAATATAAAATATGAAAATAAATTTTAGTGACAAGAGTCTGTCACTAATTGTTCCAATTGTCTGAATTCTGCAGTTATGTCAAGGGTCCCCCAGCTGTAAATCAATACAGCACTTTTGTACTCATGACTAGGCCTCATTGTTGGACCAGAGAGTGAGATGAACATCATAATATACCAAGGCCCTGATGAAACAGGAAACATACCATAATGTGTTTTGTGTGTGTGTGTGTGTGTGTACGCATAACTCAGCTGGGATTCTTTCTGCATAATGCCTACGGACTTAGGGTTCTTGTTCTTCTGTCATGTTTGGACACTCTGCTTCTGAAATATTACCTCTTACTTCTTGCAAGAGTCGTGCTTGCTTCTTACTCCTGGAACTTACTTGAAACATTACATCCAAAAGCGGTATCACCTGTCAGTGTCTCCCAAACAAAATATGCATCTGGGTAGACTCCTCTAGTGCACCTCCTCATAGTTGGTAATAGTAGTTCTGCTGCACTGGAAATTGTTCTGGGAATAATTTCCTTTTGTTTGGGCAATGGTTTTTCCCTGCATATTATCTGCACGTATCAACTAGCCTGTAACAAGGATTGTCTTTAAAAGACATAATTTTTATTAGCTTTTACTTTTGCCTACTTATCCACTTGAAGCTGGGATTCAAAGTGTTAAACAGTTTGTGCACTTTTAGTTTATACTTAAAAGTCATGTGGTGATGACTCTTCTTGATTTGATTTTAACTATCTCATGATTACTTCACCTGAAATAAATAAATAAATATTTTATAGATTTCTTACCAAGCAAGTTTTTGACTCAGTAAGATAGAGAGTGATGTTTTCTCAGCAGTTATCCTTCTAAGTCCATGACTTTCACGTTCCTCATACATCTGCAGCCAATCTTCAATAGGACATATGACACATGCTCCCATTTTATTTATCCTGTAATTGGATTGATAGGTAGCTTTCAGGGGATTTGAAGCTATAGATTCAAATTCCTTCTAGACGAAGACAACTGAAGTCTGCAACTCCTAGGAAAGAAGTGGTCTCATTACATGATTATGGCAGCAGTATTCTGCAAATTAATTTGGTATTGCTTCTCTGCAGCAGATGGGATGTCAGGCACTACAGAATGCTCTAGCCTGGCTTTCAGCTGCTACTCCAAAATGGTGTACATAAATTCTGTATTATATCTGTCATTCCTGTATGAATGCCAGATACCCTAAAGCTTTTCAGATAGACCCAGATGAAAGCTGAGTTATCTGGCTTAGCTAAAGAAGGGATTCAGACAGCCGTGGACATCCGTAAAACACCTGTAGACAAGGAGCTTTAGCATGTCTTATGCAGTTGAAAAAGTGTGGGTCATTTTTCTTTGCATTAGACTCTTAAATTTTGTATAAATATCCTTTCTGACATTTTACGTTTGTTATGTGTCTGCCTTGACTTTCAACTACATGCCCTTGGTGAAAGAGAGAAGTATATCTGAAAAAGAAAACCATAGATTTGAAAACATTGGTTCCCTAAATTGGCTGTTCCTTCATGCTTTAGAATACATTCTTCTAGCTTTCAGATCCAGATAACACTCTTTTTCTTCCTCCTGCCTTACATGTCAAAGACAAAACCCTCTCACTTTCTATTAATAAAGTTGAATTGTGACTATTTAATCATCAGATTTTTGCTTTAAACCATGGATCTTCTGTGACTGATATGAAACTACTGGAACATGGATAATCAGGGTGCTGTATTAATCACTGTTGGCAAACTGGAGGAATGATTAAGGCAAAAAATGGCTAATTTCACAGTTTATCTGTGACATAAAATTCTCAAAGAGGGTCATTCGTATTGCTGAAAATATCTCTAGATATTTTGTTTTATTTTTCCTGTAGAACAAAGTAATAAGAAAGATTAATACTGGCTCTCAAATGGCCTATAATTTATTCCTTTAATCAAAAAGTAAATACAGAATATTATATCACTCAATTGTTGGAAAAAACCCAACATTTTACTGGATGAAAAGCAGACCTAAACAGAATTCTTGCTGGCTGCTACTACTCTTGCCTTTGAAAAGCAAACCCTTAGTGTTTTATAGACCCAATGCAGGAAACGAAGACTGTGTCTGACTTTTCCTTTGTTTCTTTTTCCCTGCAGGAGAACCAAAGTCTAAATAACCTGTTTCTGCTAAACAGTGATGGACTCCTGTGGTGGAACTCGCAGAATCCTGTGGGTCCTTCCCTGTGTTTTTACCACATATTTTAACCATACTTTATGAAGCCAGCTGTTGAATGCAATCTTAGCTCTACTTGACATAAGGAGTTCTTCTGCCCCCTGCCATTGTTGCCCAGAAGAACCATTTATTTTTGCAAACATTCATTGCAATTTTCTTGTTTATTGTAGCATCCTTCAAGAAGAGAAGCATTATAAGTCATTATAAGTCAGTTTAGATGATGTTCAGTAATAGCCACACAAAGGGGCTGAAGTGCTGAACATCTTTCAGCAACTAAATGCAAGTCTTACTTTCAGAGGGGTTCTAGGCTAAAGGGCCATTAATGTCAAGACCGCAGGAAAAAAAAGAGACCTCAAATCATGAATTCAGCTGCTCATGCATAGGAGAGCACTCAGCAGTCTGGGCACTATTCATTATTGCTGCTTCCCTCTAATAGCAGAAGGGTTGAATGAAACAAGACGGGTAAATTGCAATAGTGTTTTTGTTGTGATTCCTCCATCTCTGACCAATTTCTCAAACATTTGGATGTTAAAATCATGCCCATGCTTAAACAAGAAAATACAACCTTTAGTATTATAGAAAGAAGGAAAAGGAAAATGTACGCATGGGGGAAACATCATCATGAGATCCAGAACTGGGTATTATAGTTTCAAGAAAACAACTCTATTCTCCAAATGTAAATAAATGTATAGTAGTACTAGAACAGATTAGTCAAAACTGTCTTAAACTCATTCAAAGCTCTATTAAACACCTATTTGCAACCTTTCATCCTGCTGTAGGACTAAGGGTACTCCATTGCTGGACAAGGTGGATCTCAGTTCTAATTCATTCCCAAAAGCTGACACCATTATTTGTCAGAGTTAATCTATATTTTACCTTCATTGTCTGTTAAAAGATAGGATAGGAAGAAAGTCAAAATGAAAATCTAGATGACTCTAGAGAAAAAAAAATAGCTATGGCAAAAACACCTTTATTTGTAAGAAATACATACCAGCATTTGTGTAATTTTCTCATAGTTGACTAGAACAGCCATGTTGCAAATCATGTGAATATGTATTTATAGTTTTGTTTTGATATTTATTGTTAGAACAAAATAAATACAAACAATTATTGGGTTTTATGGAGCACACATTAAACAGTAAAATCTGTAAAACCATGCATTAAAGTTTTATCATTTAATCCTGATGTGTCACTTTTCCTTAACATTTAAAATCAAACTTTTGTTTTGTTGATAAATACAAGCAAGAATACAAGTTATATACCAACACTTTAGGTACAGAGCAAGTGAAGGAAACTGCCATTATTAGTATGCTTTGTCCCTGCCTAGTTGCAAGTTCTTTCAGTACCTTGTAGGGGGAGTTGTACTAACAGTGGTCTTCATGAATGGACCTACAAAGCGTGAACTTCATCTTATTTTAATTAGCCACCTAAAAGTTAAATCCTCTGCTACAGTCAGTGGAAAAAGATAGTCACCAGTGACTGGTTCAAATTGTCTGACTTTAAGGCAACACTAGGGGAAATAAACCCAAGTCACATGGAAATTCCGATCAGCTTCTACTAACTTTGAGACTATGTTTTGTCAAAGTACTTCTAACTCAGTTTACCGCTAGCATTTGTCTCTCTGCTAAGTGTCAGCATTTTTACCAAGTTTATATCAGTTAGATAAGTTTGTGGGCTATACAGGACAGACATATACAGCACAAGCATTTATGAGCTCCAAATTCCTCTGCAACCAACAGTAACAGCAAAAGAACAGAAACAAAAACAGAACCAAGGACAACAAAATCAGCAACAACATAAGGAAAGAGTCAGAGCCTGAATGAACATATAAAAACTGTTACCTGATCACCCATTAGGGTAGCAATGGTAACAGTAACAGCAGGAACAAAATCTTTCCTGATGCTATTCTGGAGTATTTAGCAAATATTATCCCCTCTTATGTCATAGACACAATCTAGAAAAAAGGATAATCCATTAACAATTGTATATGGTCTTCCCTGACTGTTTGCACTTTCAGAACAGTTACATGGTTGCTGTTTTCTGGTTTCAAAAATTCTAGATGGCATGTAAAATTTTGCAAACACTTCTGAAGGTTGAGAATGACATAAAATTTTAAAAAGTAATATCTATCCTCTTTTAATGTTTTTGAAATTCCATCCCCTTTCTCTTCCTCACACCTCCTCCCTGCCCCCTGCCTCCTCATCCGAACAAACAAACAAACAAACAAATAAACAAAAAAAAGGAAAAAAAGAAAAAATGCTTCCTACTTTTTATGTAAACATTTGAGGGTGATTTATGTCATAGCAACTGCTCTCAAGTGCAAGCTGACAGATAGGACACAATATGACATAAATCCTAAACAGCAAACATACAACTGCTGCATTCAGTTGATACTGTACTGTTGATTTCACATAGATTCTGTGAAAGAAGAAGGATAACACCTTATGGCAGATATGAATTTTTATATTATCCTTTTTTTTTTTTCTTTTTTGCACCTTCAGTCCTGATAAGGAAATATGTTGAAATCTTTATTATTGTTCACCTGGTTTTGCTTTTCCTGCTGTTTGATTCCTTGTTCCCAGGGACTTTTCTTTCTATCACTTTTAACTTTGTCAGTTTGTTCTCAAAGTTGACAGCCCAACAGACATCCCTTCACACCATGTCCTCTACTGTTAAGTCAAATGGCCCAGAACAGTTCAGTCATTGTAGTAAAGGAATAATGAAATGTCTATTGTACAAGGTATTCAGGAAATTACAAGACATCGATGGGTGGATAAACATGTACTTTGAACTTAGGAAAAAAATAGAGATCTCTGATGGCACATAGAAAAATTGAATAAAACAAATAAAGCAAAACACACAGTCAATAGAATAATGAGAAACTAATTCCTCATGATATTTAAATGGAGGTCATGAATTTTTCTATATTGAGAGCTCAAAGGTACTGAGAAACAAATCAGAAAATCAGGTCAACCACCCTACTGGCCTCTTCCTTCAGTTTGTACTGAAGGGAAACCTTCATTTTAAAGCCAACACCAGGTATTTGTAATCTTTATTTTATAGCTTCATAGTTGACAATGCTACTAATAAGGAAACCAAATGCTGTTGAGATTTTTTTTTGTTTGTTAGAATTTAGCCAGGGAAAATCTATTTCAAATCCTTCCCCCATCTTAAAGTTTTTCTGTAAGTATACCTGAAAGCTCTGAATTTTAGCATGCTTGATAAAACATAATAAAATGGCTAAAATCAATAAACAGAATGAGATGGTCATTGTTATTCCAAACTTGTTTCTTCAAATTGACAGTTTTTAAGTCTTTTTAAACTAAATTGAGACACAGAGTGGATGACATACCATTGGCCGGGGCTTACCACATGACAGGTATTTTCTTTTTAGGCTCCTGTGAATTTTGCAGTAATTTGGAAGCAAAACTTAAATGCAGCTATAGTATTGCATCAAAAAAAATTACTCTCTAATGTCAGTGAAAGGAAAAATTTGCTTAGTTGTTCTTTTGGTGACTAGTGATGCTTTTAAAATGTGATTTAAACATATTCAACTAAATATTGAAGAAATAAAATTTTCCATAAATTGAAAGGTTGGTGGGCATTGTTTGATGCCAATATCCCTGTTCCTAATGTGAAGCTTTAAAAAAAGTCTGTAGTATTGTTTGTAAATCTATAGCCCTAATAAATTTTTTCTGAAAATGTAAAATTTACACTTTCTCATCACTTTTGCATTAGTAATTCCCCCTAAAGAATTTGGTAGCTTACAAAAAAAGGCTCAGGGGAGACCTCATCACTCTCTACAACTCCCTGAAAGGAGGTTGTAGCCAGGTGGGCATTGGTCTCTTCTCCCAGGCAACCAGCAGTAGGACAAGAGGGCATGGTCTTAAGCTCTGCCAGGGGAGGCTTAGGTTGGATATTAGGAAGAAGTCTTTTACAGAGAGAGTAATCAGACATTGGAATGGGCTGCCCAGGGAGGGGGTGGATTCACCGTCCCTGGAGGTTTTTAAGAAGAGACTGGATGTAGCACTTAGTGCCGTGGTCTAGTAACCACGGTGGTAGCGGATCAAGGGTTGGACTTGATCTCGGAGGTCTTTTCCAACCTGGCTGATTCTATGAAATTGAAAATAATTCTCTTAGTTGAAAATGGCTGATGGCAGGAAGGGGAATGATAAACCCTCTAGGGTCATGTTATGTTTCTGCATGTGTGTGTCTGTGTATCCTCAGGAGAGGCACAAGTGGAAGGATGTGCGAGGGATCCTGAGAGAGGCTGCCTCATGCAAGTCCATTTGATCCAGGGCTCTATGTAACACACTACTTCTCTCTCTAGTCTGCAGGTAAGAGATTATCGCTCTGGGAGAGCTCTGTATCCTGCAGTTTAGGCAGTGGGTTAGAAGGATCAAATGAAGTACCTGGAAGCCTCCAGGCTTCTTTTACATACGGCGTGATTACTGACTTCATAGCAGTGAAAGGAATTTCACCTGTGGATTGCACTGCATCTAATCTTAATCAATGTTTTAGACTGATGGTCTATCATTTTAATCCTTCAGTAATATTGTTACATACAGAATCCCTCAAGAGTCTATAATACATACTGAAAAAGAGTGAATGCTTTGTTGTTTTTTTGACTCCTCTTTGAAGGTAGTGGTAAAAGTGAATGACAGTAAGCTCAGCATTGCAAGAGATTTTCATTTTCCCATTAATTGAATTCTTTTGGAGCTCAGAAATACACAGCATTTAATCATCACCCACAATTTGTGAAACAGTGTGAGTATGCTCACAAGTGAGTGAAATAGTTTTGTTTGTGGCATTGAGGCCAGAGAAAAACCCTTTGCATCAGCCTAATACTTAAAGACTAAGGCCATAATGTAACGAATGAAGAACTTCTTAGTAGCCTGCAAGGTAGACAAAGGGCTACCCTTAAAACCTGCTACAGGTCAGGCCACAAGCTTTTGGCGATCCCAAGTCGTTTTTGCACCACTGGCCAGAGCAAACAGGGGAGCTTCCTGTCTGAGAGCTGGCTTTCTCACAGAGCTGGCAGTGTTTAGGTAAACTCCCTAAAGATAACAAGGAAAGATGAGCTAATCTAAATGCAGCTAGGCAGGCTTAGGTAATAGTCATTGCCAGGATAATTTATAGTTTTAAGCTTTTCTCAGCATTACTGACATACCAGATCCCAGAAATTGTATTAAGCCATAGGCTGGCATGAGTGCAAAGTAATTTACACAGAGCATGAAAGAAGAATTGCAAAGAACTTCAATATTGTTAAGTTTTATTTTAACTTTGTCTTCACACTAGTTTACAGGCATTAATCCCTATCATCATTTCTAGTAGACAAAGATTAATTGGTCTTCTTTATCAGAACATTTGGTGATTAGGAAAGTTCTTCTCTCTCACGTATCTTTCTCACAAAATGTAGCCGCTCAATAAAAAGATGTGCTCCAAACCAGAGCATCCATTTTTCAATATAGCAATGTACAGCAACAGGTTACTGCTTTTGTAAAGCTATTACTTTTACTGTCAACATGTCTGCTGCTAGAAGTTGTCTCATTAGACAGGATAAATTGGAACTGCATAAGAAAATTTGACCAGGCAAGAAATTAAGTTTTATTATATACCTGTATATACCTAAACACACACACACATATGCATGTGTGCACACACATACAAGATAGTATGACTGAAAGAAAAATCATAATATGAGTGGTAGGGTACATAGGTGGATATGACATCTGTGAAACAGAAATAATTTTTATCTGAATAAAGACAGAGTAATAATGTAAATATGTCACCATCATCAGAGACATTCAAGTGAACCATGAAGCAAAAATGTTCAGGGCTGTGGTGGGTTGACCTTGTCAGGGTCCCAGGTGCCCACCAAGCTGCTCTATCATTTGCATTTCTCAGATGGTCAGGAGAGAAGAAATAAGATAGAAAACAGCTCATAGGTTGAGATAAGGTAATTTTCTAAAACAAAAGCAAAAGGTTGTGTGTGTACAAGCAAAGGAAAAAAAGTTTATTTTCTACACTCCATCAGCAAGCAATGTCTGGCCACTTCACAGGAAGCACTTCACATCTCGGCCAGACCCAATACAATCTTTACCCCTTATTCCATACCATTTGCTTCATGCTCAGATCCCATATAATTTTATATAGTACATATATATGTGTGTGTGTGTTTATATATATCTCTTCTAACTATTCCACTGTATTTACTTCTCAATACTGAAATCCCTTCTTACCAACACTTACAACTTTAAGTACATAAACCAGCTTTATAGCCAACATACAGATGTATACATTTTCATTAACTATTTCCTGTCCTTTCACAGATAGATATTATTTTCTCATTCCATGGATTTCCACCACCACTCCAGATGGTAAAAAAAGGGCCATGACTTAGGCTTCACTCCATCATGGTGGGTGCTCAGGACAGGAGAAACAGCACACTCAATCACTGAGCACCAACACCAGCCTGTCCTGGGTCATCATGGCACTGTCCTTGCTCCTCAGAAAATCCACTCTGTTGCTTCATGTTATTCCTTCTACTTTACTTACTGTGTCATACAATAGGTTCTTTTACAGCAAAGTGAAATCTCCTTGAGGTGCACACCAGGTTTCCTCATCCTGCTGCCTTACCCATCTGCTACATCCAGGCCTTTGAGCAAACACAGTCCCACAAATGGGTTTGCCTTTTCCCATAGGAGGAAAAATCCACACCGCCTTTCCCAGCCAATTCCCTATGTGTAGTATGGGTACCTTATCTCCTCCCACAGTACATAAGAGGTTTGTTTGGGAAAGACCAGGATGGTTAGCCAAGATTCTCTGGTATTAACCAGCCAAGTGGCTTCTGCTGAATTTGCATCCTGATGCTTCCATACCCCATTGCCTAAGGCTCTTAACATAGTCTTTAGCAGTTCATTGTACCAGCCTTTCCAGAGGCTTGTGGGTGACAAGGGATGTGATATATCCACTCAATGCCATATTTCTTTGTCCAAAAGATATATTTTGGGACAAGAGTAGAAAAGTAGAAACAGATATCCTAAGAAAATGAAAAGTTAAAGTGATATTAAATAATGTTGTAGTTGTGTCATTTCAATATGAAGTCCTGAAGATGGCTCTGGGATGTCAAAATGAACTCAAAAATTTGAGGAGTAATTGATTTCCCTATGAAAGCTAGTTTAATTGTGTAATTTCCTTAGCAACAGAGGCATTGGAATTGTAATCCCTGAGGGTACACAGATGAAGGAGTGAAGTGAGCCAGCACTGAAGTTCTGGCTTGGGCTGTCACTCATAATTAAGGCTACAAGTGCCTGGGTTGATTGCATGTGGACCAGTGGTTCAATCCTAAAGCATTAAGTATTCATGCAACAAAAGGAGATTCTCTGTACAAGGTCTTTAGGAGTTGAGAGCTGGCAAGTGAAACTTGTATCTTCAATCATTTTTCTGACCACTGATTCCACTATATATAGACAGCTTACATAAGTGTAAATTTGCAGGATACATAAATGAGTAGGCCTCTACTGCATTCTGAATTTTCCCAATTGAAACAATATTTGTGTATATGTATGAAAGAATGTTCATGTGCATATATATTAATCTGTCTATAAAAACATGTATTTTTCCTCACCATTCATTTCTCTTATGTTCCTATTTGTATTTGAATCTAAACTGTTGTTCTTGCATGAAACATGGGAAACACAGTCTGCAAATTCTGCCACTTTCATAATTACATTTAAATAGATCTTAAAAGCAGCAACAACAATAAAACATTCCCTTTCCCCTCAGTGGCTAAAAGCTATCTAGGACAGTTAGGGTGACATTTTTTGAACACAATTTCAATACATTATTATAGGAACTAGAAAACTGGGGCAGTACCAAAATGGCAACTGCAACTTCATGTCAAGGAAGGGCAATCACCTGCAGAGGAAAAGCAAAATAATGACAGCATCTCCCTACAGACAGCATTCATGAAAGAAGTGCTTAATACTATTGACATTAGGGAATTATCTTTGTTATCTTTGGAATTTCATTTTTTGTGAGGACTTGTGTCACGCTTTAGGAATGCTGCTCTGCAGTTTAGTTCTCCCGCTGAGACTCTCCAAACCACACTGCCAGTCTCTTACTCTCCCCCTCCCCTCCCTCCCCTCCCCTGCAGGTGACTGGAGAGAAGAACTCTACTAGAGGCACAAAAGGTAAAGAAGATGGGTTGAGATAAGAACAATTTACTGGAAACAGCAATGAGATAAGAAAACAAATAACAGCAACAATATTAATAACAAAAGTGTACGAAAGAGTGATTCACTGCAGAGCTCAACCTAACCACAGCTGTGCCACCCTGACTGCTCCCTCCAGCTCATGACCAGCATTACCCCCCCGACTGCTCTGTCTGCAGCGCTCACTGCACTTGCTCGACTGAAATAAACCCCTTTTCCTCGGAAGAGATTTCCTTCCTCTGCCCCTGGCAATGACTGTGAGGTAGTACAGAATATTCTCTGTGTCATGGTACAGAATATTCTCTGTGTCCTAGCCATGCGCTCCTGGCTACTGCAAAAATTAACCCTAACTGGGTCCAAAACAGGACAACTTGAGCAGGATCTCCGTGATGGCCAAGTATTATACCTGTGGGTCATCGTTTGCAGTTTTGGAGTGGGATTTCTATCAGATACAACAGAATTTTGTAATATTTGATTTGTTTCAGTCCAGATGGGCATTTTTCTTTTGGACACTTACGTTCCTATTTCAGTTGCACACTACCAGAAACTGTGGCAGTTCCTCAAGAGACAGAGCTCTGGGTACCATAAGACTTTCCAGGCACTGGATTGTCCAATTATAAAGAGGGTAAGTCTATATTGGGAAGGTCTTGGGAAGCCAGTGGATTCTGAAGCTTTGTCTACTCGGTTTCAGCAACCTGTGCTTACTTGGCAGCAATTCACGCACCTTCTCTATGTACAGTTCTTCTTACACTCTACTGTTATATCTTTCATTTATTATGTGAAGTGAGTTTGCACTTCTCATTCTTTTTCTAGTTCTGTATCTACAGATTCTATACTGCAAACCAGTATCACTCACAATTTCATCTGTGCTTCTTAGAGCAGTTGTCAGAGCAGCTGGAGACCATTGTATGATGAATTAACTTCCATGGAAATAAATATAGTAGCTTGGTGCTTAAAGACGCCGCGTAACAGCCCTGGGTGGCCCCGGGTGCGTGCACGCCGTGGCGCGGCCTGGCCCCGGGCACTTGGGCCCGGCCCAGCTCCGGCCTTGGGCGCAGAAAGGAGCGAGAGAGGGGGAGCTTCGCCAGTGCGGACTGTGCCATGATGGGAGATAAGAGGGGGACCCCAGAACACACAGAAGAGAAGGACAACTCTAAACCCGGGCAGATGGAGCTCGATCAGCCCTGTAAGGCCATCCATCTAAGAGAATGCCACTCTAACTAAACCTACATCCTGAGGACCTCGCTGCCACCGTCCAAGCTTGCTCGGCCCTGGCAGATGAACCTTAGGGTTAAAGAGTGGGTTCAGTTCCGCGCTCACTGCTTCTCACCTAAAAAATCCATTGCGCAGGCTCAAAGGCCTTACCCACATTTGCAAAGCCCTGTATCGATATCTTCTACAAATGCAGTCACACAAATATCAAAAGACAAAGGCATATACACCTGCCTCCAAAGCTGTACACAAATTAACTCCAGCATGCTGCAATATCAGAACCATGCTCAATTCTGTGGATAGCGGATGTGCTGAGCGTCTGTCTGCTCTGGTTGCCCATGAACTGTCACGTCTTCCCAAATCTTCGTTTGCGAAGCCTTGCCATGATGATGGTGCTTAAAGGTGAGTTTTACCCAGTGGAAGAACAGAAATTCTTGCCTGGTGGTACTTTGACAGAACTCAGCTTTTTTTAGTGCAGGAAGGTCTATGTAATTTTTGCATCCAACAGCACTTACGATACTGCTTCCTGTGCAACTTAATGTCAGGAAGCAGTCGGAGTGGGATGGCTACATGGAGAGGGGCTGGGGTCCATCTGGGCAGCCCCGCTGGGCTCAACAGGGCCTAGGCTGGGCACGGGGCTGGGGTCCCAGGTTGAGCCTGCCCTGGCCTCCTTGGCCTGCAGACGGGGCTGCCCTGACAGGCTCCTTGGGGACACACAGCCCTGTCAGTGCCCTCTAGGTCCTGACACAGGAACCAATGGATTGTCTCCAAAAAAAGTAAATTTCTCAAAAAATAAAAAAATTTGTTAACCACTAGATTTAACCACTGTCTCATTTGACTAGTGAAAACATTATATGATATAAGGTAATAATATTCTGAAGACACATGTTAAAGTTCAAATATTTGTGTTTATTCTAATAGGTTCGATTAAAAAAAACTAGACAGAAACATTAGATTATATTGTTCCTAGAATGGCTTACAAGTGGATAGTTTTATTTACTAAGTATAGGACTGCCTTTAACTGCAGCAATTAGTTAAAATTTCTCTGGCTTTCTGGTCTAACAACTTTTATAAAGAGCAATGGCGTTGCAGTTTTCCTCTTATAAAATACTGTATTTGTTCAGCTTGCAAAATATTGACTGTAATACTTTGAAATTCATCGACCTTTCCAAAACTCTTTTTTCCATGCTGAAAATGCAAATGTTGATGACATGCTATTAGAAGAAAACTTTATGCATCATATTTATAGCTAGCTACAGTAGGGTGTAACTATCTTAAGGATTAAGATCCCATACAAACACAGTAAATTAAAATGTAAAGTGGATTTGTGACTGCACATGATGGCAATTATTTCTTCCACTTATTTGCTAAAAACCAGTCAACAAATACACCAGTCCACTTAATCTAATGCTCAATTAGCAAAACAGTACATGCATTGCCAGCCTCTCTGTAGGCAGATGTGAAGAAAAGGCAAGAAAGATATTCTGATCTCCAATTTAGGCTTTGTCATTGAATAAGTCTTATACAGATTTTGAGCTTTTTACTGAAACAGGGTAAATTCATACAATCATGGACCATGAAATACCTGGCTACAGTTAACAGTCTCTTCAGGAGAGAGAAGTAATTTCCATATGAAATGACTGTTGTAAATTTAATGAATTTCCAAATAGTTGCAAGACAAGACAGAGCAATTTTATATTAGACTTAATCTTTAAGATGAAAGAGTCTTCTTGCAAATGCTTGCTTTGACATTCTTTTTTAATCTTTAAAAGAGATATTGACTGGTGATGGGAAGATATTTATTTTGCTGCCATAAATCAACCAGTGAAGAGTGTGTCTTTACATTGTATAAAGATGTAAAACCTTCATGAAAAAAATCTGAATTTCCCAGGGGCAATTTTTTTTTATCAGAAATCTGATCCATGACTGTTCCTATTTATTTGACATTGTTTGCACTGCATTATAGATTCTCTTTTCCCCTGCAGGCATCAAAATTTGATTAATTTTGAATTTCTACACAAACATAGGCATTTATATGGAAATATGGAACGTTTTTCCTTTTATGGTAATAAATTATGATTGAGGGTTGGCAAAGATATTTTTGCAATTTTACAGTCAGTAGTTTACTGTGCTTTTGTATGTAGATTTCCCTCCCCTTATGTTATAGTGGTGAATATGAAACACCCTTTCAGTGACATTTTTTCACATAGGCTTTTGAAACCCATTTTTTTTCTGGTCATGACTCAAGGAATTCTTCACACTTTCAATTTAAATTGAAACATCTTGGTTCTTCTTCGATGTATGCAAAGTTTGGCTATGTCTGCTACCTCCCTGTTATGATTCTCTTCCAGTTCTGAGATTATGACAAAGAGAAAAAAGCTGCAAAAAACTTGTTTTCTGGTTAAGAGTGATACCTGAAAAATTAACGAGGAAACACTTCCTGCAATAAAATGTGTATGATCAGATCCTTGTTCTCATGGAAATTCTGTGCATGTTTAAGTCTGCCCAAGCTGCTGAACTACAGACTGGAAGGTTTTATTATCATTACTCATTACATTTAAATAGATTGACTAAATTCAGATAAATATCTGAAAGTTCACCTGCTAATCTGAGTTAAATAAGATTTCAAGTCTAGTGGGATTTGACCATTATTGCTAATTAGGTTTTTTTATTGTCACATTAAAAGGGACATGATGGAACTGTTTTGACAAACAACTTTTTGTTTCCTTAGGTTGGTGTGATCCTGTGCATCACATCTGGGTGATAAAAATATTTTCTTTGGAAGAGCTTTTTTAAGGTTTTTGAAACATTATGGTATTGTCCAGATAGTAGCTTGTAATATATATTGTTAAAGACATTTGTCTTATGAAATCAGCAATCAAGTTATGATGTAAAAAATCTTCTTCAGTTATGATACAAAGTATCACTGATAATTATTTTCCATACAATACAAAGAAGATAAGTTCTTCTCCTTGTTTCCAGATGGAAAAGATAGAAGGTAATTGTAATGGTGTGCAAGCTACAGCAGACATAAAAGTAATACTAAACAAGTCATATTTTATGAGAGCATCAATACAGTGATTTAAAGGTAAAGGAGCCTTTGAGAAACTAATAATTGGTAATTGTCAGATATTTTTACTGACTAACTATCTACAAAACACATTGTAAAGACTTAGAAATATATTATATGATCTATAACCTCCTGAAAGATTGAGTATTTTGACATGTAAAGATAAAAAAGACAAAAGAAATTGCCTTCAGTTTTGTTTTATAGGGTACATATGCAGGTTCATATTCTTATAGTCTCTAGGACCTCCTACATCTCCCAGCTCCCTCTTTTTGTTGGAATGGATGACCACTTGAGCTACAATCAGGAAATGGTTAAAGGGAAGCTTCCATAACTTGACAAGTCCTCAGACATAGCTGGTATAAATAACAAGATCAGAGGAGAAGTGTAAATTTTACTGTCATTTTACAAATACTTAGGCTCTTGTTCTACTGTGTAATCCACTCACTGACTTCATAAACCATAGGGAAGGCAGGTTTGAAAACTTTTCTAAATAAGAGCAGAATTTTCATGATCAATATCTGGATTGTTGTCTGTGGTGACAAATTAGTCTTTCTGCAAAAAAGGAAAGCAATGTGGTTCTCCTAAAGAAATACCTTTGCCATTTACTCTCCAAGTGTGCATCAGGAAGGGTTTTCCAGTTATAAATTCAAACCTTGCATTGAAAAATGATGGAAATGTCGGTCCCTGCAGCTTTGCCAATGCAATTAGATAACTCCATTCCCATTTGCCAAAACACCACTAGATATTTGAGTTTTAGAGTTTTAAAGTTTGCAGCAATGGAGCATTTTTAATAGGTTTATTCATTTCCACTGTAACAACAACAACAGCTGATCTGCCTCTGCCACATTGGGCAGCAAGTGCCGTTGTGGCAGTGGTCACATTAGAGTGAATGGACAATGAATCCTCACAGCAGTGGGCTGGCTCCATAAGTCAGAGAAGCATTGCACAGTGGTGCAGTTTGCTATTCCTGTTGTATCTTGAAGTCTGTAGCCAGTGATCAGTCCTTTTCCCCTGAGTCTCACCACTAAAACGAGAAGAGATCCTAAACAAAATTGCTTGTGAATCAGCACCTCCGGATGTGCTGCTTCCTTGCTACTCCTTTCTTTTCATTCTCTTCATTTCCCAGCTGCAGCTGGAAAGAAAATGTAAATGTAACTGCTGCTGCTGCAAAAATTGCAGCCAAAAACTATTGATTAGTGCAGTAATTGCAAAGTTGCAGCTGTCCAGATAAATATATCTATCTACGCTCAAATCTAAGCTCTACAGTCATGACAGATGGTTTTCCCCTCACTATGGCTGCCATATTTTAGACTATGATTTTTCAGAAGGAAATAGTTAGCTGTGAGCCAGAACGTATATGCCAAGAATTCCTGGACAAATAATAGAGGCTCTCAAATTCCTGAACAATAAAACTTCCAGCTGGAAAAGACAAACTATCATGGAAAACCTAGACATATGGTAACCTTAGCTCAGATGGTGGTTAGGAGTATTAGAAAGACTCTGGCTACCCAGAAACAGATGGGCTGAAAGAGAGGAATGATGGGACTTTAGAATTTTTCCCCATATTCAAAATGTACTGACTTCTAGTTGGTTTTCAATAAATACAACAACATTTAATTGAGCATAAAGCCTGGAAACAACATAAATGAATTTGGGATACTATTCACAGTATTTAATGCTTAATATGGAAGAAGACTCACCGTGGGAAGTGGTTATTTATTAGGTAGGATTTATCCCATCTGATGTTACTCATGTAAAAATTACCTGTCTAGTCACAGCTGGTCCCTTTCTACTCAATATTCAGGGCAAAGGAAACTCCGTTGAGATTGAGGTCCACTCAGATTAGAGTGCCTGAAGTGTCTGAACAGGAGAGAGAAATTTCTCCGCTCTCTTTTTATGAGTGGTTCACACTTGACAAATCATAGAATGGACTTATTCTAATTGTTCTCAATTAAAGGTGTCCAGACAAATTTTTCTGGGTTTGACTGCTATGCTGTTCAGCTCAATGATCAAAGTACATAGACATGTGCCAAATATAGCCTTCAATACTAATTAACTTTATGGCAGCAAAGACAAGAATTACCATACTCATATCATATGTTAACCCTGATTACCCTTTTGAATAACATCTAGATTTGAAGAGCTGAACAGAATAAGGAAAAATCTTTTGAATACAGGATAGCAATTAACTGTGTACAGAAAAATATTTTCCACCACTGGTGTGAAGTCTCAGCTTCTTTTAAGACTATCTTAGTGAAATAAGTGATGACTACACTTACACCATCTGTTGGATTGAGAAAGGGTTTGAATTATCATCACATATTTGGAAGTATGCAGGGAATCTAATTTTTTCAAATTATGCAATTTTCTTCTGTGTGTCTAAATGTGATGCTATGTTTCTGTGATTATGATAAGAGCAGATAAGATTCCTCCCTGTAACATTATGCTTATCTTACCCATAATATTTTTAATTACCCTTCCCTTGCCTAACCTTCCCTCCCCAAACCTTTCCTTTCCCTTACCTAACCTTCCCTCCCCAAACCTTCCCTTTCCCTTCCCAAACCTTCCCAAACCTTCCCTTCCCAAACCTTCCAGTGGCCAATTTAGCACCTTTGGAAGAGAATTTCAGAACAAACCTTTCATGTCTTTCATGAAAAGAGTGATAAAATTGCAAAACAGAATATTAGATAATTTTCTAGAACTCTGAGTTTCTTATTTTACAGTGATGAAACACTAATTAGACATGGTTATGTAAACTACTGTAAATTTTATTAATGAAAGCTTTCAGATTACTCTCTCTAGATGTCTTAATTACTGCTTAATTCTTTGCATATTTATATGTAAAGAAATTCTTCACTGTCTTAACTGACTGTTTGGCATGGAATTGTGTTAGTCTAAGGTTTAATCAAAAATCAAAATACAAATATCTACAACTAACAGGACATCCAACACCTCCTTTTCTGTGCTAGAATTGACTACAGAAAAGAATTTTCCCCCATCTAAATGACTAGTATTGATCGACAAGTTGAAATTTCAGTACAATTGTTTGTCAAGGTCTAGAGTTAGCTTGAAATAGTTGAATAGCTGCATTTTCACTCAATAGTATGTTCCCACAAAAACAGCACAATAGTTTAAATTACACTAGCTACTTCACTGCTAAATAACTTTGTTAAGTAACAGCCCTGTTTTCTCAAAAAATAGAACAGACACAGCCATTTCTCATGGTCAAATTTTTCAGCTTCCTTAACCTAGAAAAAACTTCCAGGTTTCCCTAAGGACAGCTTCCATGAGCACTCATGCTTTGCCAATACACAACTTTGGAATGTACTAGAATTTGTAACAAGATCAATAAATTTGAATAACATGCTTAAATTAATATTTGTTTTTTGAACTTAATGTGTAGTCCAATAGCAGTCCACATGTACTTGTTGTTAACCAAAAGTATCAGTCCTCTTTAGAACTTACCAACACATAAGTATTTCTTGTTGCATAACCTAATATGAATCCAAGGGATCTTGTATTTAAATTACTAGGTCAACAGGAAAAAAAATTATTTTATTTTTAAGTGTTAGATGAGCTTATGGCTCCCGTATGTTTTTCGTTTGGTGCCTTGTGGCTATTTTCCTTTATGTTTTAACTGCTTATTCTGAGCACAAAATAAGACTTATGAGAAGTTAAACCACATTTTACAGCTATCATATCAAGATTGGGCTGAGAGGATGGAATTAAGAATCTACTGTAAATCTGAAGAATATCTCCTATGTCCAAAATTTTCCATGAACTTTAACATAATTGTGCTTTCTACCTACATTTAGAAATCTCATTGGACATCTTTATATGTAGAACAAGCAATGAAATTTAGCAATTAAATACAACACATGGATAACACTGCATACAACTACTCGCAGAAAACCGGAGCAATGAATTTTCTAGATGTGAATTTCTCCAAACGGTTTTCCTTTTGAAAGTTTTATGGCTACTTTGTCAGAGAATGGATGTTTAAATTAACTGCTTTACAATACTTCCAATTTTTCTGGATCATTATTAATTATATTTATAATATGTCTAACTTCTTGTCTAGGAAGAAACTCTCCAAGGTAGTATGCTGTCATGACTATTTTAATACACACTTTAAGCTTACCAATGATCCATAAACAAGGCTCCAAAAATTTTTTTCTCAAGTGCAAATTCAGAAACCGTATTCCAAATGTTTGACACAGAGCTGTGCAATCAAAGCATCTTTATAAACTCATTTCTCATAGGAAAATGTTGGTTTTTGAGTAATATATCATCAAATATAACATTCTATTTCTGAAGTCATCTAACATTGTTGAACATCTAAGAATAAGAAAATAGCAAGATGTGTAAGGACACTTATGTGACTAGAATGCAAACTGTGCTAAAGACATCACACAATGGCACCTATCTCTGCAATATGTGTTTAATTTTATCTAAACTGCAGTACAATATGGAGGAAATGAAGATCCCAAACTGATCATGCTTCACTGACCCAGGTACTAAGAGATCTATAAAAGCATAACTTTTTCTAAGACACTAGTTAATAACAATAGTGCTCTTTAAGTGGTTTGGCTGTGAGTTTATATTTAGTTTGGCTCTGGATATGAACTTGGTTCGCACTTCATCTCTTTAATACTCACTTGCCATTATGTCCAAATCCACCTTCTCTGACTGGCTAGTTACATGGTTTATATACACTAGTGCCTAATGCTGTGAATCAGCATCTCAAATTAACAGAAAAGCAGAACCATGCTATAATGGTTCCCTTCTCCTATGGATCTTTCCCTATTATTATTACTAGTGGTATTTATTTAAGGCTGCATCAGTTTACCATGTGTCATACCAAGCTGCAGAGTGTAAATTGATTGGGATTATTAGATTTTGTTCATTACAAGCAGGGATATTACTCTACAGACACTAGAAATTGTGTTTTCTAGCCAGTTTTTGTTCCAAACTCCTTTTAGTGAACATTAAAGCATATGGCAATCTAAGCTATGTATGTGCCCTTCCTGCATTTAAAAAATTCTCCAGGGAGAAAAAACAAATGCACCGCCTCATTTTGAAAACTGTAGTGGTAACTCTCAATGATGGCTTCAAATAAAAATTAATTTTTCAAGTTCCCTGTAGTTATGAGTGCAACCATTAGCCATGGCAGTATATACTGCCTAATAACCAGTATGCCAGAAAACTGAGTTTTATAAAACTGTAATTTTTCTACTAAAAGTATAAAACTTCTCCCAGAAAAACTGGCAAGATACAGATTGGATGGGTGGTCTTCAAGACGGGTAGGAAACTTGCTGATAGGTCATGATAGTCTATGTTCAGTGTCTTCATAAATAATCTGGATAACAGAATTGACAGCCCTATCACCATATTTCCTGATGACATCAAACTGTGTTGTGATGTGCAAACAACAGAAGGGAGAGACATCTTAGAGAGAGACTGGACAGGCTGGAAGAGTGGGCTAACAAGAACGGGATGAGATTAACACAGAGAAGTGCAAAGTCCTACCTCTGAGACAAAATCACACTAGAATCTGCATGGCTGGGGAGCAGCCTTGCTGAAAGGGACCTGGGGGTCCTGGCGAACAATAAGCTGAACACAAGTCAGAAGTGTGCTGCTGCAGCAGTGAAGGTAAATGAGATCCTTGCCTGCATCCACAGGGACATTACTAGCTGACATGTAGATATGATCATCCCACTCTGCTCAGTGCTTGTCATGTTGGACCTGGACTGCTGTGTCCAGTTCTGGTCCCCACAAATCAAGAACAATGTGAACAGAGAACAGAAAGGGTCCAAAGGAGATTCAAGAACATGATCAAAGAATCTGCCCTCTGGGCAAAGATTGAAGGAGTTAGGTCTTTACTCTCTGAAAAAGGTCTTTACTCATGGAAAAGACAAGAGAAAAAGGGTACAAGTTGCATAGAATAGGAGTTTTATCTTGATATGGGAAAGAATTCATTTACTGTGAGACAACTAATCATTGGAAGAGTGTAGAGTCTCCATCATGGGAGGTTTTAAGATGTAATTGGGCACTGTATACTTTTATCCAGAGACAGTTGCTTCCCAATATTTGTAGGAGATGAGTTTTTTAGAAATCATCTTTTTTTTTTAATCTTTTCTATGTATATGAAGGCATATTCAGAAGTACAATGTGCAAGGCCTGAAAGCTATATTATCCCTGTACATTTTGTGTGTTACCATTATCAACAAAAATAAAGCCATCTTCTGACTTTATCCAGAAATAGAAAATTATCTAATTCTGAGTTAACCTATTATTCATTCATGACAAACAGAAGTATCACAAAGGCAAAACAGTCACACTGACAACTCCCACAGTTTCCACATATTTTTTCAGAAGAACAACTGAAAATGCAACAAAGGGTCATGTATTGGAGAGTATCTTAGCATAGCTAAAAACATCAGGCTGATCAAGTGTATCCTTAAACTTCTCAAAATTAAAGCACAGTGTTAGTCAGCTGGACTAATGAAATCCTAATGAAGTAATTGTAAGTTATTTGTTTAGACTGATTGTGACCAGGATCAGCAAAATTTGCACCTAAGTTATCTCACAAGACTCATTCAGGAAATCTGTGGCACAGTTCAGGACAGACTGTGAAAGCTGCTAACCTCACAGAATTCTCCCTTGAGTGTAGCCCTGACAGAGTATACAGCCAGAGGGGTCAAGCTATATCACTTTTTAGTAATTAACTTTTGAATAGAGCTTTGGAAATACAAACTGCTTCTCAAGTGCTATAATTACCATTTCCCTATATAGCAGCATAATTTAGTTGCAAAGCATGAAGTAAGGAAGTAATATTGACCAAACATTTAGCACTTGGTTATAGAAAGTATTGCTGGAAACTATAAAACAAATTGGATTTCAGGTTAAGCCTGCTGGTTTATTCTATATTTTTCAAAGTTTGGTCATCTCTTGATTACAGACTGAGAAATCTTTATATCACCTCCAGCAAAGAGACAAACCATGTTTATCAAGTTCAGTGATTGTTACAAATGAACATGTTGCTCAGCAACTAGATATCAAAGCCAGATGAGTGGACTTGTGATGGTAACTTTTGCTTTAAATTTTCTATATTATGTTCAAAGTGCTTCTCCTGTGAGTATGCTCTTCACCGTGGCATGTTATCCCTTATTTTCCACCTTTTTTGAGCACCTTCTACTGCACTGCTCCATCTTCTATGCATGGAAGAGATGCAAGATGACTATCTGAGAAAAATCATGTGGTCACTGAATTCTCACAGTTGGGATGTTCCCTAATTACCTTAGTTGCTGTGGTGACTGGAAGTAAGGACACCCAAAGATTCTGAAGAGAATTCTTAGAGGCCAGCATGTTAGGAGGGTTCCCCAAAGTTCCCTTTGGTAAACTGCCCATGAATGTCCAAATAAATCTCCATGGGGTGCTATTGAGGAGATGGGGCTTCAGGCAGCTGAGGGAGCCTACCATCTTTTTTTTTCTTCTAAGAAGTCTGGATGATAGAATTGCTATATAAGGCATACTATTCCTCCCATCTTCTTCGGCATTGCTTTATACTGTGTGGTTTTCCTTAGTAATAATTTGGGTCACTGCATGGCTACATCTCCCCCAGCAGTTGTCACAGACTTTACATATCTTCATATTCCCTTTTATGACCCACATAAAAAAATAAATATTGCAATGAAGTGTTTCTTTATAATAAGATGCTAATTAACTTCTGTAATATTTGGAGCTTCTGAGGATCCTCATGATTTCTAAGACAGTTACTCTTTCAGAGCCATCACTGATCCTGACAATCTGTGGATAAACTTTTAAAGTAGCTCTGTAAGTCACCAAGACCACTTACCTGACTAATGATTCCCTAACAACATGCTGTTCATCCACAAATTCACAGTAATTGGAGATGCCCATTTTCAGATAGAAAAAGGTTGCTTTCTTTTACAAAGAATAAAGAACTTACTTAACCCAAGGGAAACATCATCTCCTTCAAGCTATTGTTTTTTGTGCTGTCTAAAGGCTTCCTAGTCCTACTGCTTTCCATTTTGGTTTAAGAATAAAGTATGTATTCCCACACACATACAGAATCACAGAACCTGTACAACTCTCAGTTTCCTCCAAAACACATGGTTTACAATGTGAAATCTACCTCAGAGCACACTAGTACAGAAAGAATGAAAAAAATCAGCAAACTGCTGATGTAGTAGAGAGTGGTGTGATATCATTCTCTCTATGGTTTCCCTGCCCTCACATTCAGATGCTGGCTCACTGGCTTGCATGAACACAGGAGTTTTCTATTTGATGTGTCCTTTTGGTGTTTCCCTTACTTATCCTTAAAATACTTTTTGGTCTATCCTCATTTTTTGCTTCATATATATTTTTATATTTCCCCACAGCTCTCAGCAACGTCTCAAGTTTTACTAATGGCTTGTTTCACTGAGTACTTCTCCCAGCTGATCAATTTGAAAAAAATAACATGGATTGCTAGGGAAAAGATTACCTTGTCTGTGTTCGTTGACTCTGAAAATGGGAGGAAAGGGAGACCTTTTAATGTCTTTTAATAACAAATAACAATGTCTTTTAATAATAATTAACCCAGCACAATGGAATGTATTGTTCTGCTCATTTTATATTAAGGTAAAGGGAAAGGTTGATAGTAACAGCGTGCTAAGCAAAGGACAGTGTTATCAGACAAATAATCAAAAAGGGTCATTCCCATACAAGACACAAAATATCTAAACTCCAGTCTCAGGTTTTAGTTATAAAGAGAGTGCTGATTCTGAAGCAATAAGTGAAAGAAAAAAAATGGTGTAGCACCTATTCTATGGCATAACAAGACTTAAAATATTTTAAAAAAATCTTGTTGATTGTTTCATTTTATTTTGGTTATGTATAAGGACTATATCAATATGAAATCACCCAGTTATAGGTATAATCACGGAATAAGGTTAATTCCTGACTGAAAGAATTTAAATCCAAATTTTCAAGATTAGAAAATATTTCGATATTCAAGGAAAAACTGTAGCCCAGATTAAGAATAAACATAATGCAAAAAAAAAATTTTATAGAGGTTCCACTCTTTTGGGATTTGTAGGTAAACAGTAGATGGGAGTGATTTTATAAGGATGTATACTACCTCAATTTAGAGGTATGGAAGAATTTTTTTTGGACAGGTGTGTTGGGTCTGGCTGAGCTGGAGTTCATTTCCCCTCACAGGAGTACCCCTCACAGTGCTGTACTTTGCACTAGCAGCTAGAAGGGTATTGATAACACACTGGTGTTTTGGCTGATGCTGAGCACAGCATCAACACTGTAACATTCCTTCCTTAGTTGAGGGCAAGATCCTGGGAGGGGACCCAAGTAGGCCCAAACTGACCAAAGGGATATTCCATACCATATGATGTCAGCTCAGATATAAAAGCTAAGGCACAGAGCAGGAGGGTGGGCATTCCCTGTCTGATAACTGCCTCCTGAGAAACCGTCACGTGCACTGATGCCCTGCTTCTCGGGAGTGGCCAACCATCACTGCTCATGGGAAGTAGAGAATAAACCCTGCTATCCTTCGCTTCTGCAAGCTTCACTTTGCTTTTTTTGCTTTAAATAAACTGTCTTATCCCAACCCACAAGTTGTTTTCTTTTTCTTTTCCCCATCTTACTCTCTCTCCTGTCCCTCTGGGAAGGGGAGTGATAGAGTGGCTGGGTGGGCACCTGGCATCCAACCAAGGTCAAACCACCACAACGGGATATGGAAAACCAAAAAAAGTAGGGAGAGCAGGGCAAGTAGGAATAGGGGAGAGGGGACTGTTAAATAATCTACTGTATATGTTCACTTGAATCCTGCTCATATCTCATACAAAGGAGATAGGAAAGAAAAATTAGTGCTGTACTATTGTCACTGGAATGACACAAAAGCTGAAATACTCCCTGTTTTTTGTGTGTACTGTTCTTATTCCACGAACTAAAGGCCCATTGTTACATTTTAGGAGTAGTTTTAGCTGCTTGGAATATTTCCTAGAACATTTTTTATATGCTCTACTATGAGCTTTTCAATCTAGAAGACTGGTTTAAGAAAAAAACACCACTGAGAATATTACTAAAATATATTTATGTTGGTAAAAGTATAATGTTATAAATATTTAAAAGAAAATCTGAAACAACAGAGTTAATGAAAAACCATTCTCCTATGTAAACATTTAGATGAAGTTTGAATTAAATCTCTTCTACCATGAACTTTTCTTGTTCTGTTGTTTTATTGGATATCAGCATTATTTTGCCCTAATTAAGTCCTGAGGAGTGCCATTTTGAAAAGAAATTATAGAGGTTGGGTGAAGAATTGATTTAGAGCAGCCCTGCAGGGAAGGACTTGGGGGTGATGGCTGATGAAAAACTCATCATGAGCTGGCAATGTGTGCTCGCAGCCCAGAAAGCCAATTGAGTCCCAGGCTGCATCAAAAGGAGCACAGTCAGCAGGTCAAGGAAGGTGATTCTGCTCCTCTGCTCTACTCTTGTGAGACTCCACTTGGAGTACTGCATTTGGTTCAGCATGAGAAGGACATGGAACTGTTGGAGCAAGCCCAGAGAGGGGCAAGAAGTTTGTAAAAGAACTGGAGCACCTCCCCTATGAAGACAGGCTGATAGAGTTGGGGCTGTTCAGCCTGGAGAAGAGAAGGTTGCACAGAGACCTCATAGCAACTTTCCAGTATCTGAAGGAGGCCTACAAGGAAGCCAGAAAGGAACTCTTCATCAGGAACTGTAGTGATAGAACAAGGGAGAATGGCTTCAAGCCAAAAAAGAATAGGTTTAAATAAGATATTAGAAAGAAATTCTTTACTGTGAAGGTGGTGAGACACTGAAATGGAACAAGTTGCCCAGAGAAGTCAGGGATGCCCTAACCCTGGCAGTGTTCAAGGCCAGGTTGGATCAAGCATTGAGTAGTCTGGTCTAGTGGACAGTGTCCCTTCCCGTGGCAGAGGGGTTGGAACTAGATGATCCTTAAGGTCCCTTCTAACCCAAACAATTCTATGATTCTGTGATGCTATTACTTTCCTTGTTGCAGGAGCTTTTATCAGCAAACTGGTGTTTGCTGATAATATCATGTACTCAGATTAAATGGTGAAGTATGACAAACTGTAGGATGTTTCTGAAAACACTGTTAATCTGCACAAAAGGTAGAGATATTCTTTTGATTCCAGAGGTATAAATTCTGGAATCCTGCAGAATAAATTTAAACAGAGTGTAAATCCATATATGTAAAGTAGTGTTTGGAAATACGGGGGTTAAAGGTGCAGCTGAACAAGGTTAAATTCAATGACAGAATAGTCACTCCCAAACAGCATACCATCATCAACTGCAAAATACTGTTTGATTGTTTGATTGCAGGCTTCATATCTATGCATATAAAATAAATATATAAATGCATACATCTCTCTCTCTCTTTCTCTCTCTCTCCCCACAAAAAAAATTAACGTGAAGCTCCTGAAGAGACTCAGTCTGATCTGAGGAACTGCCCTGTAGGAAACCCTAACAGGATTGCACATAACTCAAATGGTGCAACAATCTTGATCAGTTTATTCCTGGGTTTAGAGGTAGAAACCAGTGTTTATATATAAGGACTGGCTAGCAAATGCTCTCCATCCTTCTCCCCATCATAACCCAAACCTCCCTTCATCTTTTTTCCTATGTAAATAGAAGACTTTATTCTAAGGAAAAAAGTCACTCAAAAGTAATTGTTATTGCTATGCCAATCATACTAATATCAATGACAATATTTTGGTGAATATTCAAATGAACATCAAAATGACCATGCTGTGTCTACCTAGAAGAAAATGATCTCGTGCTATTTTTCTGAACAGCACAACAGGGCTGGAATCCAGAAGCCAACTACTGTCCCAGTTAAGATGTCTAAGCCTTTAATGTTGATAATTTTTTATTAGGAATTCTAAAAAATATGCTGAACAAAACTGTCTGTGAGGAAAGAAAGTACTGCAATTAAAAAGTAGTTCACAAAGGAGATTACAATTTTTGAGGCTTCAAGGAGGCAAGAGAAGTCTTGGCAATATTCTCACTGCAGTGATTGCAGTTAATGTGGGAGAGGGCAACAGTGGCAAAGTACATATCAAGTTAACAGTATAAGAGGAATAGTAAAGTAATACATGTCACATTCCATGGCAATAAAGACTGATGTTCTTGAAGCTTCCCTTCCTGAGACTTGCAGCTGAGCACATGCACACCCACTGTAGATTCATAGATCTCATGTAATTTTAATATGATTACACCTTATATTACGTCTATATGCAGTTTTTTACTCCTCTTTCATGGTTCATTATAGCTGAACTTCAGGGCTTAATAGTACATTTGCAGACAGTTTCAAATGTCTACGTGATTCCCTCTAAACTTGAAACAGCTAGGCTTTTCTCTGCAGAAAGAACATAACCTTTACTATTTCCAGTTTTATTGTGACTATAAAGTTAATTTCATTTAATGAAATTTTACTGCTAGAGTTATTCACCATGATTACTGCCATGTGGCTTTACTTTCAGCATTTTACCCTGCCTTGCTCCTGTCTCTTTAATAGAGAGGTCCTGTTTTGATAGACTGCTAATACAGTCTAGTGATGAGAGAGGAAGGGACCTTTGGAAAGATTTCACCATCTGTATGCAGACTGCACCTCTCACAGTGTTTACTGCTTTTACAAGTGACAATAATCTTTCTCACATTTGCTGTACCAATAGTGAAGCCTTTGTTAACACCTCACCCTCTTTATAGACTTGATAGAAGCAGATGCTCCATCTGCTTAAATATTTAAAAAGTTACTATTAAACTAACATTTATAAACATGCTCATGAGTACATCTGGAAAGAATACTGTGGATGCAACATTGTCACACATTACTATAATAAAGCATATAATAGTCCTTACTTCTATTTTCCTTATTGAAGGCTGGATTCATGAGAAGAAAATGGCTAAATTTGGGTTAATTTGGGTAAAATGTGAGCCTTTGTAACTTCTGTCACAGCAATCTGCTTTATACCACATCCAAGCCCTGACTGAATCTATGATACATTTCAGTGGTAGGCTCCTAGTCCCCTTGATTATTTGGCTATGTGGGCTAAACTCTGAGCTACTGGAGGAGTAAAGCACTATAGTGTTACATCTTCAAGGCAAAACGACAAAAGGCTCCTTGTCTTTTTTGGGAGGTTGGGGTGTCAGCTAGACACCTTTAAAAGAATGTTGCACATAGTCCACTCTAAGACAAGGTTAGTGGTTGCAAAAGTGGTGTTTCTACACATCTCTATGATTTTGTATGAAAGCGCTAGTACTTACTTTATCAGGAACGAAACCTGCTGGTATATACTGATCCATTCTTGGACATCTGACTTGTCCCATGGTTTCATTTAAGCCTCACCAGACCCAAGAGACATATGTCACACTGTTAACCCTGGACATTTGTAACGGTCTGTTGTGTTTAGCCTGGCAGGCAGCTAAACACCACACAGCTGTTCACTCACCGTCTCCCAGTGGGATAAGGGAGAGAATCAGAAAAAAAAGTAAAACTCTTGGGTTAAGATAGATACAATTTAATAGGACAAAAAATAAAGGTAAAATAATAATAAAGGTAAAAGAATAAACAAAACAAGTGGTGCACAATGCAACTGTTCACCACCCTCTGATGACAGATGCACAGCCAGCCCCAAACAGCAGACTGCTACCCCCCCAGCCAACTCCTCCCATTTTCATTGTTTAGCATAACACCATACTAAATGGAATATCCCTTTGGTTAGTGGCGCTTAGTTGTCCTTGCTGTGCCTCCTCACAGTTTCTTGTGCACTCCCAGTCTCCTCACTGGCAGGGTAGTATGAGAAGTCCTTGACTTAGTGTAAGCACTGCTCAGCAACAAGTAAAATATCAGTATGTTATCAACATAGCTCTCATACTAAATACAAAACACAGCACTGTACCAGTTGCTAGGAAGAAAACTAACTATTCTAGGCAAAACCAGGACATGGCCCTTGAGACTTCACAAAGCTCTTCTCAGTATGTCATACTACAGCTCAACCTCTTGACTTTCATAGAAATATGAAATCTTTTCAGTTGGAAAAGAACTTCAAGATCATTGGCACAACTGTTAATCAAGTACTGCCAAGTTCACTACTAAAACATGTACCTAAGCACCACAACATTTAAGTAACTCCAAGGATGGTGGCTCAACCGTTTCCCTGGGCAACATGTTTCAACTTGAACCTTTACTCCAAATAGGCCTGAGTGTCTCTCACTGAGGAGTGCTCAAGAAAAGCTCACAGAGGTTTAGGAACAAAATCTATTTCAGCACCACTCTCTGAATAACATGTGTAAGAAAAAGGAAACCCTCCTAGAACACGGAAAAATTTAGGAAGTAAAGGAAGTGATAAAGATAAAACTGTGGGGTATTGTTTTTTTTTTTCCCCTCAGAAAGTAATAAAATAAACTTGAATTATTAGACATTTTTTATAATTTTCCCTCACCTCAAGTCTGAAAATGTTGCTGATCTGGCTTTTTCATGTCTAGTTGGGCACTGTCTTGCATGTTAGTTCAGCTGAAGAAGGTTGTAGAAGAATGAGAATATGTATGCTGTATTCCTGACTTTGGCAAGACATTTGCATCTTCATAGAGGCTTTGGGTTCAAAATAGAAATGAAACTTTTGTTCACAGAATCACAGAATGACTGTGATGGGGAAGGGTCTCTCAGGACTGTGTAATCCAACTCCCTGTTCAAAGCAGTATCAACTAGAGCTGCTTGCTAAGGGTCATGTCCAGTAAGGTTTTGAATATCTCAGAGGATAGAGACTTCACAAACTCTCCAGGCAGTTCCTGGGCTTGACATCTATTATGGTTAAATCCCCCCTGTACTTCAGTTTGTGCCCACTGTCTCTTTTTCTGTCAGTTGTCACCAGTGAGAAAAGCCTGACTCCATCTTCTGTTCTGCCCTCAGCCAGGTATTTTTAAATATTCCCCCGAGTTTTCTCCAGGCTGAGCAGGGTCCATACTCTTCCTATGTCAGATGCTCCAGTCCCTTAATCATCTCTGTGGCTCTTTTCTGGACCTGCTCAAGTATTTCCGCGTTACTCTTGTGCTGGGGAGCCCAGGACTTGACCCCGTATGCCAAGTGTGCCCCACCAGTGTCACACACAGAGGAAGGATCACATCCCTTAACCTCAGCTGTGGTTTTAAGAAGCCTTAATATTGATCTTTTAAAGGTAAAATTATTTTTTTTGGAGTTCAAAAATAAATATTTATTTGAACCAGACCAAAAGTGATTTTCTTCCCTGTTAGAAGGGAAGAATTATAGTTAGGACAGATGGAAGAAAGAAGATCTACACTGAATAGACAAGATTACATTTGTGCTATGAATGCACTGCAAGTATTTCTTTATGTTTTTAATTAGTAGCTGCAGAGCCTTTGAGATATTTTTTAATTCTATCCCTTACAATTCCTGAGGCTAAATATGTTTGCTTTAGCAAAATTTCTATAGTTTGAACCTTAAAGATTCAAGCATTTCAATGCTGTTCTTTGCCTAGCTTCTTCAGCTAGCTTCCATATACCACTTCAAGTTTATCCTTAAGGTGGTTGAAGACCTGGAGTAAAAAAAATTTATTTAAGAATTATGTATGAAATGTAATTATAGCAACAGAAAATCAACGAACATCTTTAGAAAAGTCAGAAACCCCACAGCATATTTAAGTATCTGAATGTTATGGTCCTCTTTCAGTTTAAATGGACATTATAAATGAAGTATTCCCTCTAGGATTTTTTTTTCATGTTTAACTCATAATTCGGAAATATTAAGACTTGATTTCATTTTCTTGGTCTCATGTACTCAATTTCTGACATTGCTTTTCATCATTTTATCAAAGAAAGAACATGAGTTGTGATCCTATGTAAGTACATATAGCTCTTCCTGGGCTAGTCTGGACTCTTATTTCCACTTATTCAAAGTAGGGTATCTTAGGAGTGAGTGACTGGAATATACCTGCAATCAGAACTTGGTCTAATGACTTGAGAAGCAGCTTTGTCCTTCCTTGTGAAAATCATCTGATATTTTATCCAAGTGGAAAATATGGGTTTTAATTCTGTGAAATTTAAGAAGCTGGAAGATATATATCCAATTCAGCAGAGTATTTAAGCACATACTTAAGCAGATATCTTTGTTTCATCATTTGATTACATTTATGTACTAAAATGCTGGATTGAATTAATCTGGGAATTCTAGAAATGGGCCCTACCTCCACTTAAGTAGATGTTTCTGTTATTAAGAGTTGTCTAAGAAAGAACAACAAGAAAGGTTTTCCTCATTATTTTTCCACATGCACATGTGATTTCCATACATGTAGAGTACATGTATTTTACTTTGGAAAGTCTGAATAAATTTGAAACAAAATGGTCATTTGTGAACAATAAAAAATAAAGCATTAGATTAAATTAAATCTGACAATAGAAATAGCAGTAATCAATATGACCTTATGGAAGGATGATTCTATTTAATTAATTTGATATCTATTTTGATCAGATTACAAGACTGATAAAACTTAATAGAGTTGCTGTTATTTATTCAGACTTCTATCATACTACTGTTCATGCTAAATATTACTAAATTATTGTAGCTATATTGCTTTATTACATGAATTTTTTGCATGCAATTAGACCTTAATCTCATTAAAAACTCTCCCTTGGGCAACAGGTATGACTATTGAGAATTATTTTTCAGATAATTGAATGGTGACCGAACTAAAAAAAAGTCTGATTTAATGCTACCTCAGATTATTAATAGGTATAATATTCCTCTTCTAAAACAGAGTCAAAATCATAACAGAGAAAATAATTTAGCACTATTTTCTCTAAAACTGTACCCCCAGATTATTACATTATATTATATTCTAACATTATGCTAGACTTCACTGGTAATGATTCAGAGATTCCAGATTTGCAAAATAAAGCTACACCTTAGCCCAAATATATTTGCAAAGGTGATACAACTCCTCCTCTACAAGTAAAATTATTAGAGATAAAATTCAATTCATTAAAAGTAATGCATTTTTATTCTTATTTGGGTTTTACTGTTAGTAACAAAATGTATTGTCCTTCTAGTCACTTACAGCATGAAGTAGTTCGAAAAAGGACTGCATCACAGTTTTTGTGAATTTTGTTGAGACTCTTGGCCTCAAACTATGAAAAGATGTTTAAGCTTGGAGAAGAATAAAAAGCTCTCATCCTAGGAGATTTCCTAAAAAAATCTGAGAGATTTCAAGAAGTGAAACTCATTGAGGACTACTCCAATGCTCATGCTTTTCTTCTCTCAATTTAACAAAGAAACATGGCAGGGAACATTGTATTTCTGTACTTGTATAGACATCCCTCAAACAAGTCAAGGGTCTGCATATCAAGTACGCTAATCTTATTAAATAAAATTACTAAAGTGACATCCTGCAACTGTTTGATATGACTTACTGTGAAGCAGTTTATCATAAATGTGAAATAGACTATTTCTTTAAATGCATAGAGAGACTTATTTGACATATAGGACAATAAGGTCTATATATAGAAATTAAATATAAAGCTCGCTGTGAAGGAAGGATTTGCTAACAGGTAGTAACTACATGATTATTCCTGTCCTAATTATATTCTCTGCTATTCAAAGAAGCAATTTGACATCAGTTGATTATGTCTAAGCCAGACTAAAGAGGACTTGATTATTCTTAGAAGTGTTCATAATTTCCATGATCAAAATCAGTTTTTGAAACTTATGGTTTACTCATTGAAAGGATGAAAGCGGCAAAGAAGAATCTCAACTTTTCTAGTGAAGGTGTGAGTCTGTGATCTGAGATGAAAGAAAAACATATCTCCAGATCTCTGTTTTGGGATGAGACCCAACATGTTATACTTCTGGAGGGCTGGGACACCTGGTCGTGCACAGGGATTATGAAAAAGGTTCCTGACCTGTGACTGTACCCTTTTCACAAACCTTCTTATAGCTTTGATGAAAATTAAGTTTGTCTAAGTGACCTTCAGCTTTGTGTTAGTACAAATTCTATTTCCACACAGGAAAGCAAAACAAGCCTCTCAAGGAATTTTGCAGGTTACTGCTGTATACATTAATTTATGCAGTATTTAAACATATCAAATGGATCAAGAACCATGCTCTGACACTGAGGTCCACTGTTATGTCACAGCTCCGTCTTTGCAATTACACTTGCTTGTCCTCTCACAAGAGGTGACTACTCCTACTCTGTGTAATTGGAAAGGTTATTGGTCTACACTAACCTCCAAATCATGCCCAGGTTTTGCCTAGGTCATCTCATCTCACTCATGGCTGGGCTTCACAAACGAAGATTTGGGAAGGGCTCTACCCACGTTTGTTGCAGGTGCGTTGGTGGCTAAAAAGGCCAATACGAGATAGACATGTCCGGTTGCAAAAGGCACAACAGAAAGACTCCTTAGGTGGGATATTCTGCAAGACACGATTCTTTTTGCGTTGTCTTTTCTCCTCAAGAGTGATCCTGCGTGCTTTCTCAAAAGCATCAGCAGCGTCGAAGATAGTGTGTCTCCAGACCTCCTGATTGGAGGTCAGAGTAGACCAGTTATGGTGATCAATATGACCAAGGCTGAGATGTTGTTAAGTCCTAGTTATCACAGTTCAAAACTGTGCCTAGGATTACACTGATAGGTTGAACCATCTCGGGGCAGGGCTCAGGACTAATGCATTAGCCCTATTTTGTTTATCAGTAGAGAAAAACATGAAAGGAGTAATTTATAATGGAAGTTTCGCCTAATAATCTTATGTCTAATTTGGAACTGATTCCTAAAGGTGAATCATTTCAAAGGCTGGCTGAGTGCTGGACAATCTGCAAAACAGTTACTGCACTCCAGAAAATCTTTCTATTGCCTCATTTTCAAACTCTTTTGAAGAGGAGCACAATTTCCCCAAAGTGGTGCTTATTCATTATTCATCATTAGATTACTCATCCATGTAAATGCTTGTCTGTAAACTGATGATCATTCATCAGTCAAAAACTTTCTCTCCCTAGTAGTCCTATACAAAGTGTCTCAGCCGGAGGCTTTGGAGAAAATTCTACTCCTCCTTAACCTGCCATAGAAAGTGAGGCAAATGGAGTTAAACTACAACAGTGCTGAACCTGCAGCAGAATTCAATCCTTTTTCCCCTCCAAAAGTATATCTGCACTTTCAAATTCTTTATACATAGCTACTGCTGTGGTTCCTATGGACAGGACTCCACTGTGTCTGAAGGATTATAGCATATCTGAAGAATATCCAAGAGTTTTAAAATTCTCTCATTATAAGTTTGAGTGTCCTACTGTGGGATGATGGATAGAGTTAAACCTAGAGGGGATTCAGAATTTTAAGGTAAAAAGAAGCTGCAACTCCGTGGATGGACTGAAGCCAGCATGCTCCCCAGTACATCAATAAACATCTGCTCAGAGAAACAGAACAGAATGTGAAACAAAGTGGAGACTATGTGGCCCCCCTCCATTCTAATTCCAGCAGAATGGGAGAACATTGTACTAAGGGAGGTACTTAGACCGTACAGTACCTGTCTGATAAGGGAGAATCAAGATGTTCTGCTGCTGAAGCCGACAACCATGTCGAACCCCCTCCTCAGGTGCCAAACCACGATCACCACCCCCCTCCCATTAGGTACACCAATCAGAAAAAAAAAGTGTTTATGACTAGAGCCACTCAAACTCCACCCAAACGTAAAGAAAATAGGATAAAAATAAGTTGGGGATAGAGAGAAAGTGGAAAAAGACCTCCACCAAAACTGCTGGGATCAGTCTATGGGCTGAGTCCATCTTCTCACCCCCCAGAGGGATACCTTGGGTGAGAAATATACTCTATGTTCGTTAAATGCTGCTTTTAGGACTAGAACTTTTGCCTGTGCTTACCCCATAACATATTAGTTAGACTACTTTGTATCAGAACTTGTGCTTGCTAAATATATGTTTCAGTAGATTACTTTAAATATATTTTTGCAGTAGACACTATCACTGACAACCTTCAAACCCTATTAATCTGTCACAATTTGTATTAATAAAAAGTGTTATTCCGTAAACTGTTAAAGTGAGTCCTTGCAGTTGCCGGTGGCGGATAACACCTTGGCAGGACCTGCTGAGGGATCCTGGCTCTGTTGAGTTCCTCCTAACGGGGGAGGTCAAGGTACCCTCTGATCTTGTGAATCTGTGGGTGAAGGGTCTCCTTATGAGACGCTGACAGATTGTCGGGCACCAGTGTCTCAACTTTCCTAGGGGGCTGATGAGTAAAAATCTGAACTCCCACCTCTCACGTGACACCTACATATTTGATCTGTTAAAACACAAATACAACCATCTGCCCTTGTTAAATAGTGCTTTGTTTGGGGGTTGTATAAAGGTTGTATTATTGCCTAAAATCAAATAAAAATTCTCTGGATAATTTTGATATAGAAAGGTAGAGAGCAGTTCTTTTAATTAAAGCACTTTAAGGCGCATAAAATACTTTTAGCGCAAGCACACAGGATAGATTTTACGATTTTCTAACACTAGCTAATTATCAGTGTACTGGGATACACGCATCCTGAAAATTGTTTGTCCAGAATGACCTTCCTCAGGCCCTCCCTCAGGTCTGCCTCCCCAAATTGGGTGGATGGTCTTCTATGACCACCCCTTCCTCTGTCTTCCTCTTCCTCATGAAGTTCTGTCCTCCTTGGAACAATTTCAAGGATTCTGGGTCTTCTGAATAGCTTTGACTGAAGTTGTATCAAGGAAGGCGCTGGTTATATCTTGCTCTTGTACAGACCGGTTCTTCATCTTTCTCCCTGTTATTTGTACAGTAATCCAGATCTGGACCACAAACCTATAGGCAACTAGAAATTCTTTGGAAAGCTTCAGACAACATATATCCACTCAGCAGTGTTTGATAAATGCAACCTCTTTAAAACCTGTATTCAATAAATCCTGCTGCAAATATCAGGTTATTTTTTTCATCCTTAGAACAGGTGTTCCTCTAGGCCTTAAAAATACTGCAGAAATATTTTACATGATTCATGTGTAGGGTTACTGGGTTTGGGTTGGATTAATTCATAGGAAGTGAAATTGCAGCCCTTCTCTGAGCTGGAGGTCATTTCAGATGAAAACTTACAGTACCATGCCCAGATATTTTGCACAATTTTTATTTTTAATGAATGCACTAGATTCTAAAATGGATCTCAGTGGAAAGAAAGATTTTGCATTGATTTCAGAAATGATTGCACCTCCGTGTATTAGCTCACATAAATAACTGTGTTCTTGCTGCAACGTGGCAGATCTCTGACTAGTGCATCAGCCCTTATCTGGACACAGCATTCTGGCACCATCATTTGGTAATGTAATGCAGTTCTGAGATATGTCAACCAGTTTTCTGGAGCTAAAGAATCTTAGGCCACAACCTTATTGACACAATTTCTTTCAACTTCTCACCTCCACAGATATTACTCCCATAAATATGGCTTCTTTCTTATCCCAGTTTTAACTGCAGGACTGGAAATCCCAGGAAGTGCAAAGAAACTCAATCTGACAAGGGTCAAGTAAATCCAGATGCAGTTTACAGTGTCATGTTTATGAGAGAAAAAGCCCTGCTGATAAGCTTGGGCTTATTCCCTCAATATTTAGGCTTCACAACCCAAACTTGTAACTATTCTCACCTAGTGCAGGACCAGGTGGGCTTAATATATAGGACCAATACATGTTTCTGCTCTCTCAGGCACCTTTGCACCACTTTAGAGAAGAAGTATAGTCAACCGCAAAGTCTACATTTTAGCTGGTTATCAGGATCAATATTAATTTCCGAGATTTTCAGACACATTTTGGGTCTTAGTCTCTGCAGCGTTTCTCCTTTCTGAGGGTATAAGTCGCAGTAGTCATCATAAACCTTGGATCTGATGCTTCAGCTTACTGAGTTCCTCCTTCCCCATACATCCCTTCAGGAATTCCATTGCAGCTGTTTTTAGCTTCCTAATTGACCCAGCCTGGTACCACAAGAGGAAGCAAGATTTAGAAAGGAGGTTTCTGAATTACAGTCATTGCTGCCTTCAAAAGCTCTACGTGTCCGTAAGTCTTTGAAAAGATGTAGCCTTGACTTCTACCCCACGGTAGGTCTCACCTCTTCTAGCAGTCTAAGACAGAGACTGATTTTTCTGCAAATGAAAGTTTTTGCTTTATCCTTTCTCTTCAGGGATTTCTTTCACAACCCACAAGATAGCTCACAGAGAGCACCTGCTCACTGACCACACCTTATCTGAAAGGCTCCAGTCTCTTTAGCTGGGTTTATGTAGAGCCAGTGAAGTGGCTACAGTACAGGCACTGGTTGTTGAGAGACATTCGGAAACAAGAGCCAGTCTTAGCTCTCATTAAAAATTTCCTACATTCTTTCTTCTGAAAGTTATACTGGAAAAAAAAAAGCTAATCTTCTCACAACACTACTATTCTCCCTCTCTAGTACTAATATCCATGATTTTGTTAAAAGGAACATTCCCAAAGAAACTATGAGCACCATAACCATGTAGATGTAATTTCTGAACTTTTTCTGCCCTGACAACTTCTGATCAGCACAAACCACACAGTATGCTACTTCTGCAATACAGTGCATCAACACAGAAATAGCAAAAATGGAGAATACAGTAAACCCAAACCTTATCTTTATATAGTTGTTTGACAAATCTTGCCTGGAACTTGTATATTTATTTTCTCTCTTTGACCATAGATAATCCACTCGATGTTGTTTAAAGGCATATATTGCCATCTCAGCTGCTGTACATTCTTTCTTTTTCCAGTGCCTCTCAGAGCATGATATTAGACAGTAAATTACACCAAGCAATAATTACCCTGTTAAGAGAGCTTTCAAGCATCTATGTGATCCCCATAAAGAAAAAAGAGATGCAGGGGAGACTTGCATCTCTCTTTAAAGTACTCTTAAGGAATTTACATAGATTCAAGAACAGCATTTCATAACCGGAGAAGTCAGAACTACTAGTAATATAGGAAAAAAAACCCCATAACGTTTTCTGGTCTCTTGCTTAAAACCGGATAATTATCGTGCTTGTGAAAAAAACCCTTCCATTAAATTCAAAGCAGTTATATGTTGTTCTCTTATAGGATGCACCTCAGAACCCCCAAGTAGTCCCTCTGATTGAAATTGGACTATAAAAATGAGAGTAGAGACTTTGTTTAGTGTCTTAAACATGCAGGTAGGGATACTTAGGAGCTCAGATGAAGAATATGCTGTTTTAGGTAACTGCTGGCTAAGGAGTGGTTAGACATCTTAATGATTATATGGTGTGTAAGGAAAGGCATATAGAATGGTACTGTTTATTTTAAGTCTTTTTCATATTCTGAAGATGTAAGGTATTTTTGAAAAGTATTTGTTCAGTCTGGTGAACAATTATTTTTCTAGATATTGTGTGGCTTGTGATGACCAGAAATTGTCAGAGGCAGAAACAGCTCAGAGGTTACATCTGTATGGTTGTGTTGCTCATAGTTTCTCTGGTAGTGTTTCTTTTAAAAAAACCATGAAAACTAGTACTAGAGAGGGAGAACAGTCTGAAGGGAGCTTCCTTGCACAGAAGAGTTAAAAAAACACTGATAAACTTATATATATATTACAAGGGATATAAAAAATTTTGATGTAGATTATTTAAAATTTTTATAAGCCCATTGACCTAGTTGAGGTTGCACCTAAACCAGAAGTGCCGTAAAAAGCTGTTCTGGGACACATTTTTTGAACTCTTTTTCTCCATTCCCAAAGACAAAAATCTTGATGCTATACCTTGAGGGATGAAAGTAAATGTATTTTGGATCACTTAAAGCAGTACTTCAGTTGCCTAAAGTTTTTCTTATTCTTTTAACCCAATTCATATTTTAAAAATCTAGGTTTTTAAATATGTGATTTTCTTCATAGCAATGCCAAAAACTTTTGTAAAGAGATTAATTCTAATAGCTTATCTTTTCCCATAACATTTCAGTTCAAATTCGTCAGTGGGTATTTTGTTCTATTTTATTTATTTATTTATTTTACAAAAGGAATCTTCTGTCAAAATATCCCCAGCAAGTTTCCCAGCTGACCAACCCAATTACAATTAGTTGCAGCCTTATGCAACTTAAGCTGATATTGCTTCTGGCTCAAGAAAGTAATGGGAATTTCTGATTTTTCTCACTTGGATTACACACCTGAGCTATATATAAAGTTCACACCAAATTTTGCATCTGCTAGGAAAAGCTCATTTAATTTTTTTTGTCTGTTACCTGCATTCAGTATGCACTCTCTCTCGAGAAAGTGTTGTGTAAAGAACTTCATGTGTTATCTTAATAACTAATGTGGTTGCCAGGTTCTGATATATCTTGCAAAAGTAAATCTTCTCTAATGACATGTGCACAGTTCCCCAAGGCTGGTTTGCAAATTCATTTTAGTAAATGAAGATTTTTAATTTTGTTTTCAGATATTATGTGCTTGCTGCCAGTAAAAGAGATGTGAGTTTGTGGTTTGTTATCCATGTTATTCCCTCTGCTTGTGCTGGTTTTTGTCAAGTTATTTCTCCAGTTTCTGATAATCAGTATCATCGCTCTCTTCCTTTCCACCTGCATTTTGTGTTATATTCTGGTCCCCGATCTTGTACTTTGTATGTTGTTCTGCTTTTATAACTAACGCTTAATCAATTTATCTTCTATACTTCACTTATAATCAGTGTGACAGGTTGACTTGACACCTGATTTGTTTATAAACTTGCAATCTTCTAATTAGTTTCACATAGTAAAATGACTCAAAACCAATTTGCACAGCCATAATATATAAAATGAGTGTGACCTCTGTGGGTATATTAACAAATAATGATGATATTAAATTATTTTTTGTGTTGGGCAAGTCTTTTTTAAGATTTAAGGTCTGGAGCAAACTCACTCTTAATCAGTTTTTTTGCAGGACAAGCAAGAGGGAGTCCTTGCTGCTGGGGGAAGTAGACAAAATTTATTTTTGTATTACACACAACTTTTTTAGTTATCTGCAATTGATTTCCCTGACAAAGACAGTTTCATGTAGTGTGGCTCTTTTTCTATGTTGTATTGGAGTATTAAATAGCTCAGTTGGTTAGAGCATGGTGCTAATAACACCGAGGCTGTGGGTTTGATCCCACAACGTATGGGCCATTCACTTAAGAGTTGGACTTGATGATCCTTGTGGGTCTCTTCCAACTCAGAATATTCTGTGATATTCCATAATCTCATCCAAAGAAATTAGCCAGCAGGCATGGTATTTTGTGGTCTTTATTAGGTGAAAGTAAGTATTTTCCTAAAGCTAAATCTGGAACTCAGTTTGCACTTATATATGCTTATATTCATAAAGTTACTCATGTTTGAAGACATGTATATATGCCAGAAACACAGCAAAATAGAGATGAGAATAAGATCTAAGCATTATGTTGAGGATTCAATTAATCCGGCAAAAAAAATTAATAGTGACTAAAGCTCAAAGATAGACTTTTTTATCTCAGTCAAGATTTTAATTCAGAGCCTGAATTTCACCTTTGTGTCCCACTATAATCCTCTTACAACACTATTCTTTATTGTTATGCTGAAGTTTCCTTTAAATTCTAAAAATGTCTAGAAATGCTCTTCCTCTTGTTATTTTGTAAGCTGTCTGTTTAGGTCTTCGGTTCTATTTTATATGTTAGAATTACTAAATCCCAGATCACTTTGATTACAACTTCTCAGTCCAATCTGAAGCACTTCTGTATATGAAATCTACCACTGCTACAGCATTCTCTGCTGTTTTGTACCTGTCTGGTAGCCTTACCAAAGGATGTTATTTCTCCCCTCTGTATGCATATAGCTAGTCTATATTTTTCAGAAAAAAAGTCTCTCTTATTGTACTTTAAAGTTCTTTGGGATCTCACCAGACTTTTCTCCTTCTCACAACTTTTTATAACACAGCAAATTTTTTATGTTTCTTTTTCCCCCTCACTAGTAGTGATATAAAAGAATAGTCCTAATCTGTTCACCTGTTATATTGCTGTTTATTTATTTCCATCTCAAAGCTAATGTGAGCTTTTAACACTGCATTCTAAAATACTCTTTCCCATGTCTTTAGAGGATGACATCATAGTTTTTCTAAAACAAATACCCAAGGAAACTGGTTAATGGTGGAACATGGCACCACCTTTTACCTCTCCAGGGATGCTGCCAGAAAAGGAAGAAAATTCACCACTTGTGCTTTAGTGAATGAAGCCGGAGATGAGATGGCAAGGAGAGTGGGCACCTCCTTCCTCCACCTGCACAAGCAAACTCCCTGCAACCTGGAGCCCACATCGTTGGGGACAAAACCTGCAGTTGCTATTCTCTGGACTACGACTTCATGTAGGCATTTCAGCACATCTTTATTTTCAGCTAGCCATTAGTAGAATATCAACAAGTCAAACTCAGGAGCTCACTACTGGAACATATGGGGGAACTCTTTATGTTTCTCTTTAAGATAAATTGAATTAATGCAGGCTAACAGGTTTAATGATCTCATCCCTTTCCCTGTATCAACTGTACCATCTATAAAATTTATAGAATGCTTTTTAAAATATTTGTACATATCTGTCTCTGGATTAGTTTTTTTTTGTAGGATTTAATCCTTTTCATGTTTAAAAAGGCTGGAGGCGGTAAATTTTCTGGAGTTACGACTAGCTAACATAATTTGTTGATTACTAGTTACTCAATAGCTAGGATACTGCCCCTTTTGAAAAGAAAGGACATATTAAATGAGAAATAAGTCTTTGTTTTGGCCACTTACAGGTCTTAAATAATTCTTTTAGAGATCTTGAATCTTTCAGTATCTCTTTTGTTTGCTACATGCTACACGCACAAGGTGAAATAGGGCTTAATTTAGCTGGTACAAAGCGTCCCTCTTCCTTCATGAAAAAAAAAAAAACCTTTAATGCCTGCATGCAGGCATTTCTGAAGGTGCTAATGAACCTGTGTTAGGGATGAACCAGCAGAAGTAGACGTCAAGTTGCAACTCTTCTCTCATTTTTTGAGAGCTGTGTCTTGCTTGTTCAAAATAATTGTTTCTGTTACTTAACTAACACTCTGTTCAGTGACTCTGTTCCTCTGTGTGTAGCATTTTACCTCTTTCCTCCCCCAGCTTGAATTTTCTTCAGATTATGTTTCTTTAGGATAAACAAGTCATTGTCATAGGTGAGAGCCTGGTTTATTTTTACTCAGAAAACTTTGCTTCTTTCTCACCCTTCATTTATTTTCTTGTTTCTGTTTCAAATACGGAAACAATGTTAATTTTTCCCAACAACAAAGGTATACCTTAAAAAAATTACTATCATCCTAGTGGCACAACCATCATGGAGTTACAAATTTGGGAAAAGAAGGCAAATGAGTGACAGGTCACCAAATCAGCTTGCCCAGAGATTCAACTGAAGTTCAGTTCTGGTGTGAACTGGACCTGAAAAGTGGCACTAGTATTTAGTGACACTGACTCCTACATAAGCGAAAGGCATATCAAACAGCTGCCAGACTGGTGGATGAACAAGCCCCACACAATGTGATCTTTATTCTTCCACTTATGGAGATGGTTGTTTGTCTCCAGTGACAGAAAATCTAGTCATAATCACTGAATCTAGTGATCTAGTTGAAGATGTCCCTGACCATGTCAGGGCGGTTGGACTGCATGACATTTAAAGGTCCCTTCCAACCCAAACTATTCTATGATTCTATGAAGTGTCAAGCATTTTGACATTTCTTAAAAAGATGACTTTTAAGAGATGGTCAAACCAGTTAATTGTTTGTGGTAATGAATGTTTGTTAGTGCAAACATTCATTTTTGCACTAAAGAATAGTGCAAAGATAGAAGGATATTTTTATAAAATTAAGATGAAGGATATCAAAGGAATCTGTATTGTGTCCAGCAGCTGAAGCAAACAAAGGAACCCCAAAAATCTGCCCTTCCACACCCCCCACCCCACATTTTCTTCCTTCAGTCAAACAATGTATAGTACAATTTGATTCAAGAAACCCACTTCCTGCTACCCTTATACCACTGCAAGTCCTCTGCTATGATCTTGCCTGGGAGAAGAGAGGTGGAAGGGAAGTAGCTATACTTCAGTATACCCTCAGTACAGGAATGATGGAAAGACTGTACAGATATCCCACTCTCTCCTTACGGTATGGTATGCTGAGGGGGAGGACATATCAGCATGGGGTAACAAAATAACAGATCATAGGACAAACCATTTAGAGCAGCTTCTAAGCTGTTGTCACTTATTTCAGGGTCTCAGCATATCAGACAGGACAAACAGCATGGAAAGAAATGATGCATTAAGTCATCTGTTAATCAAATCTTCTCCTTCTCTGTAGTGAACACTCCATGAAAAAATCTAAATATCCAGTAAAGAAACATTTAAATGGCTTTTTGTTACACTTTTACCTTTATAAAACCTCAGAAAATAAAAAAACTATAAAACTTGAAGCACGCAGATAAACTAAACACAGAAAACCTTGTCTTGAACATGCTTAAGATTATTTTCTTCCTTGAATAAATGAGGAAGAAGAAGACTATCAATTAGCAGGGAAGAAACCAAATTTTTTCAGCCATCTTGGCATTCTGGGAAGGGAATGAAAAGTAGAAACAAGGAACCACTGCATAGAAGACACACAGCCAACTCTGAATCTCTCCTAAGTGAGGCTTTCAAAGAAAAAGCACAATTTGAAGTAATTCCTTCAGGAATTATACTTTTGCATAATTCGAGGAATGAGATGCTGGAAAGCAGTGCTGTGGAAAGGGCCCTGGGGGTCCTGGTTGACAGCAAGTTGAATATGAGTCAGCAGTGCCCTGGCAGCCAAGAGGGCCAACCGTGTCCTGGAGGGCATCAGGCAAAGCATCGCCAGACGGTCAAGGGAGGAGATTGTCCCGCTCTGCTCTGCATTGGGGCAGCCTCACCTTGAATATTGTGTGTAGTTTTGGGCATTGCAATATAAGAAAGATATTAAGCTTTCAGAAAGTGTCCAAAGGAGGGCAGCAAACATGATGAAGGACCTGACAAGTGGCTGAGGTCACTTGGTCTGTTCAACCTGCAGAAGAGGAGACTGAGGGGAGATCTCATTGCAGTTACAACTTCCTTGTGAGGGGAAGAGGAGGGGCAGGCACTGATCTCTTCTCTAAGGTGACCAGTGACAGGACCCAAGCGAACGGCCTGAAACTGCATCAGGGGAGGTTTGGGTTGGATAGTAGAAAGAGGTTCTTCACCCAGAGGGTGGTTGGGCACTGGAACAGGCTCCCCAGGGAAGTGGTCACAGCATCAAGCCTCACAGAGTTCAAGAAGCGTTTGGACAATATTCTCAGGCACATGGCGTGACTCTTCAGAAGGGTCCTGTGCAGGGCCAGGAGTTGGACTTAATGATCTTTGTGGGTCTCTTCCAACTTAGCATATTGTGTGATATCTCAGTTATTCATTTAAGTACTGTCCTGTTTCAGCTTTTTTAGAAATCCAGTTCATAATGGCATGTAAGTAGTCAAGGAGTTTAGAAATTATTTCCAGTATAAATAGTTTAGTAAATACTGATTTTGTAGCAATGATAGCTATATATACAAGTACTGGTCTCTTTGAAAAAAAAATAGTGGGCTTCGGTTTGCACAAATGTGAATGAGATTGTTCTGATCTTGTAACATGTACTGTTGAAGAATGCAGAAACCTTAGCATTTTAAAATAGTCATATATAGAGCATAATATGTACTTGTACACTACAGATAGTAGAACTGTTGTTAATGTGTTACAAAATTGTCCAGTCTCTGATGAATACTGAGCTATTCTCCACCAGTCAGAATGCATGCTTACAATACTCAATACATCTGGCTGACTTTAATTGCATTAGCTTTGCTGCACCAGAGGTGGCATAACTTTCATGTAAGCTAATTAGATTTCCTCAATTTAAACAGACGCATTAATGCAGCTCAGAAAGGCTCAATTAAAACAGTTTTCAAAGCAAAGGCACAATTTGAAGCATTATGGGTAATGCTATGCAAATTGCCATATTGGCAGAGAAGTTGAGTGAGTTGTTTGCGATGCCTGTTGGCACAAACTAAGTTTCTCCTGTTAGATTGTGAAGCCTAAAACAGCAAGATGCGTTCTACATTCTTTTTCTTGGGGCTCTTAAAAATGTTGCATCTGCCTTTCCAAGCAAAGGAAGAGATTTGTGATTTTGTTTAGAAAATGGATGTCTAAAGATTTCCTCCCAACCTTTGTGCCCACTGATTTGTGTTTTATATGCATTCCCTTACTGAGGAAACAGCAGAACCTAATAATAATACATCTCCATAATGGGATTTCAGAGCAATTGTATGTTTCTGGTGTTTCAAACTTATTACACATAACATCACTCTTACCTTTTGCTAGTGTTCAAGTATAACTATCTATCAAATAATTTTTTTCAGTTATGTACTCTGACCCAAAGAGTTAGCCTTGCAGGTTTACTTCTGAGAAGTGAAAGTTGCTAATAGAATGCAACCAGGATGCCATCAGCCACTTTTCATTTTGGCATGCTAGAGATTCTTTCTCCTCACAAAACCTCATTGATGCTGCTTTTACTTCTTCAGAACAAGGCAAACTTCTAGCAAAATAAATAGTATAAAATTGACCATGCATTTTTAAGTTAATTTTTTTGTACACAACCCAATGTCTCCAAGAACATTGGAGATATTCCTAAAGTATCTCCTCTAGTTAATAGGATGCAGCTTCATTTATCCCCAAATAAATTACATGCACTTCTCCCAAAGAGAAGATGAGCTGATTAGGCCATTTGATGACCTTGTTTCCAACACGGCATTGCTGGAAGATATTGCAACTGAGACGATCACAGTAAAAGTAACCCCTTTGTTTTGATGCAGTGATGCTCCTGGTTGGATGCATAAAAGGCACATCATACCCTTGTTCAAGCACTCTCAAAGGTATGTTATGAACTGATTTAATGGTTTGTGTTTTTCTGCTGTGATTTTATGGAGAGGTTGATTGGTTAAAGCAGTCTCCAGAACAGGTTCTTCAGAATTTTCTAACAAATATGAAAACATTTTATCTGTAGGGTCCATGGTGTAACTTAGTGTATATGTTCCTCACTATTTTGTGTGGGGATTTCTGACCTCCTCCACCCTCTTTTTCTGATCCTGTATAAAAATCCCATTTTATGAAGGAAAAGATCCTAGAATTTTTAAGATTTTCCTACCTTTTACATGAATTTGCGGGGGATTTAAGAGGATGGAGAGTATCCTCTGCTAGCCAGAGAATAGGGCTCATGAGGTTAAAATCAAACATTTGTGTAAATAAAAGATAGAACTCAGTGTCTAAAATCAGAGCAACATTAGAGGTGGCAGCCAATTATTAGATCCCATTGTCTCATATTTTAGATGCTTATACAGAATCATGCCTTTTTTGTGGAGTAGTGATCACAGTAAATTTAAAATACACTGACACCAAGAGGCCCTCAAGTGAGTGAAAATGAGTGATTTTATTAAAAAATGTGTAGAAGTTACAGCCATGATGGTGTCAGATGAACCACTATGAAGCAGATTGCTCTATGATTAGCTAAATGCACAGCACAATTAAATTCAACACATCAATTATAAAGAGGAAAGAAAATCCATTTGCCATGCACTTCGGCAGATTCCATGTTCTGACAGCCTATCCAGCTTGGCTTTAACTTTAGCTGAAAACCTTTGTTTTCCATTCATATTCTCAGAACTCATATGTTTCGTTCTCAAACTGCAGATTTTCCAGAAATATAGGTTTTAAACAGAAATGCGATATTTTTCACAAGTTTTGGACAGAATCTCTAAACTCCTTCCCATATTCAGAAAACTGATGTCTGGCTCTGCTCTATTCTGTTGTAGCAGTGGCCTCTCTGGCAGCTGTCCAATCATACATATCCAGGCTACAATGTTTTCAGAATTTTTGCTGTGACACCTCCACCTCAGGGCATTTGCCCTAAGTGATGAACAAAGTCTTGGAAAATAGTAGAATAAGCCCTTTATAGAACCTTGCCAATGCCTTAAAAACAGTGGTGAACTCCTCTTGCTCCTGGTGGCTTTTTTTTCTTTTAATTTCTGCTATAAACCAATTTCAATTTACTGCAATTATCATAATATTGTGCAGATTTGAATTAAGCAATGAAAATTGTTTCAGCTTTCCTTTACCAGTTTGTTGATTTATCTAATGACTTCAATTTCTAAACTGCCACTAGAATATGAAGGTAATGCCATCCTAGACCAACATACTGGTTTGAAATAGTCCTTTGGTATTGCAGATTCCAGTGCTCACATTTCAAATATATCTACTACTGATGTGTCAATGCCTGGAAAACAGAGTGCATTCTCTGAAAAATCTAGAAGTTAGTTTGTGGTAATTATGTAATTAAAATTGGTAATTATGTAATTAAAATTTAGTAAAGATGGGAAGAAGCAAGAAACCTGTAAATCAACTGTGCTCATGTAATTTGAACTGAATATCACTCCCGAATTTTTGTCTGTTCATTAGGAAAGGTTTAAATAACTTAAATAATTATTTAAATATAATTATATTGATAATAAAAGGTTTAAATAAATTCTTTAATGTATTTTCTCTTTCTATCTAAAATGTCATGTTTAATGTGTAAAGAATAGTCCTTTATAACACTTCAACACATAACCCATGAAACATAACTTCAAAAGGTGAGTTTGCTTATGCTTTTAACTGCAGTAATCCTGGAATAACTTCAAGGAGAACATCTGAGATAAAAGGAAGTTTAACTGCATTTTATCTTAATTCTAAACTCGACAACATTTAAACTACATATCTTTTGAACAAAAAATGACCTTTAGCTAAAGTAGTCCCAGCTGGAATCATTCTAATTATAATGTTTATTTATTAATATGACTTACAATGCATAAAAATAAAGTTGCAGTTATAGAAAAGTCAATTAGTGCAACACCCTAGAGGACACAATCTAAAGGGATAAAATTCAATAATAATGATAATTACTTTCATCCAGAAGGTTTCAAAATTAGATTATGAGGATGACATGGTGTCTCCATGTTTAAAGGCTCAGACTAACTCTGTTTGATGCCAGTGATTATATGATTGACTCTTCCTGTTCCAAGAAATATTTTCCACTATAGGTTGAGCTTATGCCCTCTCTTTTTTAAGGGGAAAAAGAGGATGAAAGCACTTGAGATTAAAAACTGTTCAAAACAGGCATGGACTTTTGCATCAAAGAAACTTTAGTATTTTTGCCTCTCTACTTTTGAATTTTTTCTTTTTTAACTTAAATATTTGAAACAGAATTATCTAAAAGTTTTGTGTTGTACCAGATTTCTTTTCTAGAACTCTATGAAAGAAAATGTCCTTGGAATACTCTTTACCTAAACAAAGACTCAACTTCAATACACTTTTCTTTCACATTGTTAGGAGAGAAATTTCTGAGAAGAACCTCCCTGTACTTTCTCTGTTCTTTCTCTATTCCAAAAAATCTTCAGATATCTGTGGATTTTTTCCTGATGGCATATCACTGGTGCTTATTTCAATTGCTCAACAATATTTCTATGTAGCATAGAAATGAGCCTTTTACGTAATTATGCCATTTATTTTTTGATCTTAAATCACAGCACATTGGCCTGCTGTTCTGATATCAGTTCCTCTTTTTATCTTATAATAAGGGAGGTCAAAAACCTACTTGCTACTCTGGTACTTACACATAAAAAATACAGGTGAAGAGAGGTTTTTCAGTATGACAGGCAAAGGTACAAATAGATCCAATGGCTTAATTAAGTAAGACACAAATTTCAAAGAGAAAATGCAATTACACGTTGAAACAGAATACGAGAGATTACAATTCTGTTTTCAAAATGAGATTAAATATGTTTCAGGTTCTGGCACTAATACTACTTCTGAGGATGCTTTCCACTTAGGGTGTAGAAGGTCAGACAAGATGATAACATCAGTCACTTCTGATCTTCAAATCTACTCGTATATAAATCCTCTAACTTGCCATGCTCCAAGTGTGGTGTACCATACTTAGAAGTGTCCCAGGGAGGAGCCTTTATGGTAACTAGGCAGCTCCTCATTCATCAAATATGAAATGCAGTGGAGATTCTTTTCACATTCTATAGACAATCCTTTTTTATGCAATGCTTTATTCAAACACGAACTCTAAACCACTACTGTTTGGGAGAACAATACATTAAAGTTAGGATGGGTAGAACAAAAGTCTTCAAAATGAAAATAATTACCTTTAGGAGCTGTATTTTTGTGAAGCCACTTAAAAAGATGTGGTTTTTGATGCTTTTGCATTACTATTCTTGGTATACTGTTTATAGCAGAACACTCAAACCCTTCAAACGCAGGTATAACATCATAAATTTTGATAAAATTATTATGTTTTTTGTAAATCCAGAAAAATAAATTAAATAATTTTGTTGCTCTGAAATCAAAGATTCCATTTGAATAGGCTAATTGTTTTCTACTTTAGAAGTCACACTCCTTTATTCTCTATCATACCCGGTTTATTACACTGTTTTGAAAAACAAGTTAGTATACTTAAAAGGTGTAAGATAGTATTTTAAATTCAATTTCTACAACCTAATGTATGAAATGTCACTGACCAGATATTTACGGTTTTGTTGGTCATTTTGTTGGACTATTTAGTGGAGTTGTATAAGCCCTTCAGAACCAGCAAAATTAAATATTTTGCTTTTTTTGTGTTGTACTGTTCTCACAACCAGGTTGTCCTGAAGTTTATGCCTAATGGGAAGGTATTTGGATTGGTGGCTGTGCAACATGAAATCAGTAGAAGCCGGACCAAACACAGACAATAATTAGAATGTTTATTTTATTGAATAATAAATTAAATAATATTAAATAATTAGGATTATTATTTTATTTGTTTATCTATCTCTCTATTTATTTATTTGTGACCTCTTTGCAGAACCCTGAGTCTAAAAACCTGTCTGGTTTTCTTACAATATCTATAGGTTAATAAGATAATTCATCTTCATATGACATTTTCCTCTCTGAAAAAGAATTAAAAGTATAAGGAAGAAGAGCATGAGACCTTTCCTAACTAATTTTCTTTTTTATCTGTATGTGTAGATGGTGTAGCTGGCCACCTTTGGAGAGGTAAGTTAAATACGCTTTCACATGCACTGTGCTTCCCTTTTCAAAGTATTTGTTATGAGATATTTTGCTTGCAGAAGCACATGTTGAGTTGGTGTGTATTTGCATCGGCCTTTTCTGAATTTAGTGCCACGAGCCTGCTCCTAAAATCTGTTGGGATCAATATGACATATGCTAGATATCTCCTTAAGAAGTGTAGAAATTCTGTGAAAGCTAATTTAAGAAACCATGAATGTGGGAAATTTGAACTACTACAATGGCTACAAAAATGTGTAAGTTTACATGTAGATGTAACATTTTTAAAAAGTGAATGTGATGCAGGAACTCACATATGCTATTACCATGCACGCAATTATCGAAAACAGCTGATTTTGTTAACAAAGCAGTTAACTGGGTGCAGATGTGCTCCAACTGCACATATGTACACAAATTCTAAGTTTGGAAGAGTTTAAACTCAACTACCAAGAACAGTTCAATTTTCAAGATTTTACAGAAAAACAGAATCCATCATGGTAAAAAGAAGCATTCTCTAGTGAATCATTGTGCTGATGATTCATATTAATTTTTTTTAGAGACAGCAGTTGTGCAAATGGCAAAATACACACTTGAGAGTTCCTAAAGACTATGCTAACACTTTCAGACAATTTATTACGTATATGAGTATATAAAGAAAGTCTCATTTGCACAGCCTCATTCCCTGATAAATGGATTAAACCAGTTACGTATTATGCTTTTGAAGACATTTTTAACTAATATTAATTTTAATTTTGATATCCATAACATAGTTAATGCCTCCTGGCCTCTATAAAGTCTAACTATTTTATAAAAAATATATTAGAAAAGAGGACAATTTGTAAAGTAGTATAGTTCCAGTATATTGGATATCATTAAGTTATTATAATATGGTATAGTATGAAATAATATAATTTTGCAAACAGTTGCATAAATGTAAGTTTCATCCTTGAAATTTTGCTGTTCTTTTTCCAAGCAGAGCTATTAAATATTTAAATGACAAATGGCCACATTTATAAGGTCATGTGATGGAGACTCTATGCTGGAGACTACTTATTCTTGTAGTTTCACAAAAATTAAAACATCCACACACAGGAGGAAGTTTATAAAGATAAGGACCACCTCCAACAATGCCATTACTTGAATAGTTCAAACTGAATATTTCAATTTGCAAGATGTCAAGCTGCTAAGTCATTTCTTATTTATGTTGTGACTTCATAGCACAAGAGACATGGCAGATTCTCTAAATGCTGCAGATCTTAAACCAGTCTCATCAATGAAGTATTGGTTAGGATATAAGTTTAAAAAAAGAACTCAAATAATTCCTCAGATACTCTGCAATTGAAGAGAGAGAGATTGCCCAGGCTGAAGTGAACTGAACTCATTTTGTGTGTGTTCCAGAATGGAGGCTCTGAGACCCTGGGTTATTATGTTAATTATTGGCTCAGACCAACTCAAGTGGGGGGGGGTGGGGGGTGGGACACAACAGGTCAAATTTCACAAAAGTGAGGTGGTACCCTGCCCCACTCTGGCCCCTTGGAGCCTCCTTGGGCAGCCCTGGCACAGCCATCAGTCACTGGACACCGGGAGCACTGCCCACACCCCAACCCCGGGAGCCCCAACCCAGCCCCGGATCGGCTGGAACACCGAGGTACCACCTGGGGAGGGGGGAGTGGCCACAGGGGGCCAGAGCAGATAAAAACAGCACCATATGGCCATTCTGTGGCTCTACCATCTCCTGGCCTTGTGGTAGCTGGATCTACACTGGACCTGGAGTGGCAGCTATAATTATCTCCTCTCTCTCTCTTTACTTCTTCTTCTTCCAGTCTCCTTTCTTGATATTTGAGTAACTTAAAGCTGGATGGGTTAGATTTTGCTGCTTCTTATGAGTGACATTTCCCACCTACCCTTTATAGCACCCTGTTCTCAGCTTCAACTTTACTTGCCCGTTACTTTGCAAGCTGTGAAATGACCAGCAAGTTCCCTCTTGACCAGTCAAACACCCTGTTTTTCTCAGGAGCACAGTCTGTATACAGTTAGAAATTTGGTCTAAAGAGTGAACATGTGGTGGTACAAAAGAATGATAATGAACACTTAAAAGAAAAATAATCAACATTTAATGAGTTGCTGAGAAATGCATTCAACAAAAACTTATTAACTTAAGGTGGAATAGCCACCTCTCTTCTCCGACTGTATAAACAGCAGCCTCTGGGGTCCACTAAATAGTCCACCAGCCATCATTTGAAAAGCAGTATCTGGTAAGATGTAGTAATATGCTGGCAGCACTTGCCAAATGTTTCTTGCTTACCAGGAATGCCCAGAGTGAGTTTGCTTTGAGCCTGTATCCTCTGTGACCACCCTCAATCTCAAATGCAAACCCAATCAGACATGGATGAGTTAGGTGCTTCAAAATGATGACCAGGTTTGGGCAATGTTGAGAGAGGAGCCATCTGGGGTAGGAAGCTGATGGAGGTCCTGGTAGAACCCTAACCAAAGATCTCCATTCAGTCTGGGCTTGAACTGTCTCCTGATCAACCACGGTTGATCAGCTGGTGATTTCAAAGCTGAGTAATCACTACTGTTTCCACTGAAAGACTGAGCAATGGAAGGAGAGTACTTTCATCCAAACACATGTACAGCAGTCAGAAATGTCACCAAGAATGAGGGAGACAAAATCAATCACCAGCTCTCCTCTGTGGTGAGAGCCTTCCTATCTGGCGGTGTTTTGTTTTGCACAAAACAATTTAGAATTCATTAGAATTAGAAGATTTTTATTACTGACACCATACTATACACCATTAAAGAGGATTTCCATTTCATGGCCAACCATGTCCATTATTACATTCTGGGCAAGACTCCATCCAGTAGCCATTTTCTAAGAAAACTCATTGAAATGCGTCCCAGGAAGGAGGTAGGTGGAAGAACATCTTGATAGACAGAGAGCTGATTTACATCCAATACTTAAAGAGGGCTTACAAGAAGACTGGAGAGGGACTTTTCACAAGAACATGTAGTGACAGGACAAGGGGAAGTGGCATTAAGCTGAAGGAGGGTAGATTTAGATTAGTTATTAGGAAGAAACTCTTTGCTGTAAGGGTGGTGAGGCACTGGAATAGGTTACCCGGAGAGGTTCTGGACTCCCCATCCCTAGAGGTGTTCAAGACCAGGTTGGATGGGGCTCTGAGCAACCTAGTCTAGTGGAAGGTTCCCTGCTCATGTTGCAGTGGTTGAAACTAGATAATCTTTAATGTCCCTTCCAAACCAAACTATTTCTGTGATTCTGTGTTTCTATGTATGTGGATTAAAAACTAAGCATGAACAAAGAAGTTTAGAGCATTTACAAAGTGTGGTGGGTAACTCTGAGGTCTTGATCAAAGTCTTAGAAGTTTAAGATCTTTTTTCAAGAAGATTACATAAAAAATGTCAAGGAAATTAGTTCAAGATTGAGACAGTGCTAAGCAAGCAGTAGATGAGAGGACACTTTCAATAATGTATGTACATCACCACACTAAAACAGTACCATAAAACTGACTCACTAGAGTCAGTTTGCATTTGTGTATTATCAGGAAAGATGCCTGTGTTGTCATTCAGGTATACAAAAAAAGAGAGAGTGAATTTAACTGTTCTAAACTGGCAGTTTCTAACTTCTGAGTGTTTGAATTTATAATATACACAACGATATTTTCACACAGCACTTTTTAAAAAAGTTTTATCTATAAACAGCCCAATTCTGTCAGGTTTGGAAGAGTACCTAGCAGCAAAGAGGATTTGTGTCACTGGGCTACAGCAGATAATTCACTTTTCCAAAACATTTTGGAGTTGCATGCATTTACATAAAATTTTAGAAACACGTAAATTGATATTTACATTCAACCAAAGGCTTGGAGGGAGTTAGACATGGAAGCATTGTCCTTTTTTCTTTTTTTGGAAAGTTAATATAGTTTTCAACAGTTTTAAAAAGCAAAGATTTCAATATGCTCTTACATGCAAAATGAATGTGAAAAGGGTTTAATTTTTAGAAAATTATTTTTCATATAATCAGTATAATGTATAGCCCCATAGTTATTTTATACTTACATTTAAAGTTGTAAGTACAATACTAACAGACAAAAATTCATTTATATGTGAATATAGCATAGCAGGTATTTTGTATAACATTTTTTTTCAGTACTGCTATTGTAGGAGAAGAAGATATCATTGTAAGAAAATAAGGTGTCTGAGTCATGATGTTCAAATGTTGTACATAGCAGAACACAATTATCTGGCTGGAGAAGATGGCAGCACAAAATAGTATAGATATCTGTGGGCTCCTTTCTATAAGCAACACTGACTTGAATAAATGTCTTATACTGTTTCAGATCTCACTGCTATGAGTGTTTTATATGCTCCACTCGAGTCTATGCAAGTTATTGAGGTTAATGACCAATATAGTCACTATTGCAATAAGCTACTTTATTTTCATCCAAAAGTTCTCTCAGGAGTAACACAAGCATAAAGGGTGTTTGCAGCATATATGAAATATAACTCTATTAGAGGTCTTAACTAAATTATATGACCTTTGAAGCAGAACAACTACCAGCTCTGTAGAAGCATGCCTTCTGTATTTTTGAATAAAACAATATTGTAAGGCTACAGGTTTCATTCTAAAAGGTTAAACCAAAAATCCACAGCTGCACAGAAAAGACTCAATAAAATACAAAGGTGACAGACTATTTAAAGGTTTTATGTGAGAAAACAGGTATCTGGCTAAAAGCTAGACATTTCAGGATAAGGAAGCTTTAAAATCTTCTTAAAATGACTTTATTCATGCCACATATTTGTATGAAGAAATGTTACGACAACCATACAAGAAGATAATGACAAGACTTTTGAAGTAACCTCTATGCTAACCTCTATACTAATAGGTTAGTATAGCCAGTATTTCTATACTCATATGAAAATGGCAGCTGAACTACTTAGCAATGCAGTAACTTCTCATGGCCTGATTTCTAAACAGAAAATGGGTTACATAACATAACAGCAGGAAAGAGAATTTTTTCATGCTTTCATACTTATTAATAAGTCCCAGACTTTTGAATTAATTACTAAAGGTTTGAATGTTTCTGTACAATCCTTTTTTTGCATCATTTTGTAGTGAGCATCATTTACAATTTTACATCTAGACCCTATAAAAAACCAACCACACCCTATATGCAGGCACAATGAGATTTTACACAGTGATTATTAACATTGCTTCTGTCTAGCCAGTTGTGATAAAAACAGCTAGTGGTGGTGGTAGCAATACAATAGTAAACAGCTCTAGCCAAATGAATCTGGTGGATTCCTGTGGATGTTGGGAAGAAGTAGTCAGTACACTAGCTACAAGAAAAACTGCATATAAGAAGATTTTCTATACCTAGTTTCTTTGAAATCCTCTGTAGTTTTTGGTTTTTTCCCACCCCTCATTAAGTGTGTCTGTTGATGTGTATCCCATTCTAGTCAGCATAAACATCATGGAAAGTATTTTCTTCTGGTGAAACAAGGATCCACACTGTTTTCTGAACTGCACATCTTGTCTTGTAAGAGATAATAAAATTTACACTTTGCAGCTTTCTGCTGCAAAGTAATATGTCTGGCATAATGAAGGAAACATCTGGAAAGAATGAAAACAGTGTACTGATCCATTTATTAACTTTCCATTACCTGTCATGAAGCCTCTGGAAAAGTCTTGCTACCAAAAGAAATAAATAGGCAAAACTGACATTCACAATAAAACCTAATACTTTAACAGTAGCTTGAAACTGAGTCAAGCTACACGAGTTTGGGTTTTTGTTTTGGTTTTTTTTTTTTTTTTTAGTCCTAAGATATACATGAATTATTTATTCCACACCTATTTCTGGAACATTATTTAGGCTTTGGAAGTTGTTAACCTCCATAACTCTGCAGGGCACTAGAATGGGTGGTGTTGAACATTCCTGTCAGCAGTCCAGAAGCAATATCTTGGGGAGAAATAGTACATCTTGCAGCAGCAGCAGCAGGGTACAATACACCCCTCAAAATGCAGCACTTGGTATTCTGGTGCCTGTCGAAGTGACTCTGAGCCCCCTCAGCACAAGGGAGGCCCTGAGAGGAAGTCTCGTCAAAGGTACTTTTGCCTCTGTGGCAAAGATTCACAAGCTGGTTGATCAAAAAAAAAAAAAAGGCAATTTTATTACTGCATTCATACTGCAAACTAAATTTTTTTTCATCAGTATGAATTATGTATTTAAAGCAGCATTTAAGAAAGGATAAATATGGATGTTTAGATTAACTTACACAGTAATGACAGCATTAATATGGCACATATCCTTTTGATTAAATGGGTCAAAACTGTCTTATGGCTGTACTTAGTAGTTCTAATTATCATCACATTTCCAACTACAATGCCTGAAAAGTGTGTGGACTTTTCCATTATTTGTACATAGCAAACATTTTCTTTTTCTATTAAACTGTCAATTTTCACTGTTCAGTGGAAGACTGCTTACTCCAGGGCTTAGTGAGGCCGTGCTGAATAAACATTTCAATGAAATATGATATACAGTTGAAACAGTGAGATGGAATATAAATAACTATTTTAAATTTTGATCAAATGACAATACACTTATCCTGTAAAAAACAAACAAGCAAACAAACACGGCAGTCCTGGGTTCTTTCTTGTGCCGTTCAGTCACAACCTTATCCTTACTCTTTACACAATCTCTCCATGTGGAGAAGGCTACCTGACAGTCTTCTGAACAATTGTTAAGTGGACAGTAAGAACAAAATGTTATTTTGTCATGCATCAATATTCTCTTGGTGTTGAGGATTTACTCAGCTAGACCTTGTTAGATAAGAAAAGAATATTGAATCTTGTGGATGGAAACAGGAGAACTCTTGATCGCAGGATAATTTTAATTGATGGATACCAGGAAGGAAGCTGAAGGCCAGAGAAAACTTCTTCTGTGTTCTTTAATTTTGTTCTGTAACTTAAATGTCGAAAAGCCTTGAAAGAAATTATGCTGGGTGTGTTTACTTAATTCTTACTATAAAACACATCTAAGAAGTTCTGAAACATATTTGTCTAACACTATCTTATTTTTACTACCAGTCTGAGTGGAAGCCAAAATAAAGCAGATATTGATTTATATCACTATTTTAATGTCACCACATATTTAAATAACCAGCCTATTTCAGAATTTTTTTCACATTGAGGTGTTAGGGAAAACAATTAGTTTGTCCTGATATTAATTTTGTCACAGAAATGGGAGGAGAGATTGCAGCAATATCTTTAAACTCTGTGAATGTGATTAATTTATGCTATTTTTTTCCACAATATATGTTCATATGTTCTTTTCAAGTATTGGTTCTTTATGAGAGCCACTTGTTTGGTAATTTAGGTATTATGAAGGTATGGAAGGAGTGTTAACACTGTCCAGCTACCGATTTCCAATTAGATTTATTTAACCTGCTCAGTTTTTTGGCTAGTCTTCAGAGTACGTAAATTAGTCTCATGCTCTCAGTTGCTCCCTGAAAATGCTTGTCTGTAGGCTGACTACAAAGGGAGCTCTGGGAGACCAGCTGCCAACTTAGTTGTCTGAATCTACGTGATGCAATTGAGCTCCTCTTGAAGTCATAGAAAGGACTGATTTAAATTTGCCTGACAATATGTTTGTTTACAAATGCTAACTTGTCCCACAGATTATATAAAAATGATTGACATAGCTACAATAGCCATATAATTCTTCCCAAAGGCAATCAGGAATTCTGGAGATTGTAGGTATGCATGTAACAAAAAGCCAGTAGCTTCAATTTTGTTTATTAGTCCTCTGAATAAGAGTAAACTATAAAGTCATACAAAAATAAGAAATTAAGGAGCCTCAAGAACATCACCTAGACTTTCCTTCTGCCCCAGGGCAGAGTTAGATTGTGACAGGTGCTATTCCTGTCGTGAATTATTCTTGACAAAATACCTGAGCTGTCCTTAAAAGGTCCAGAGATTTCACCAGTCAGATTATTCCAGTTGCTCATTATGCATACTAGTCTTTCAAAGCTTTTTCTGCTTCTGAACTTGAATCTTTCCTGGTGCAGTTAGTGCCCACTACTACCCCACTAGTGCCTGTCATACCTACCATGATATGAAGGGAACAAATTATTCCTTCACTTTTTGCAGTAGCCTTTTACTTTCATGTGATGATTTTTGACTAAAGGCAGATGCCTTTACCGTCAGATATCTCAGTATCATATGGCAACATCTTTCCAAACCAGGGAGTAACAGACTAGCATGTCTGCCCTTGTTTTTATGACTAAAAGAGTGGAATGAGTTTTCAGAATATCTGATGTCTCTTACCATTCTCCTTTCTCTTAAGTCTTGATGTGTCTAATTTCTAACCCTATCTGTTCTACCCTTTTAGCAGTCTGACTTGGTTTTCATTTTCTTTACATCTAAAATGTAAAGTATTAAGGATACCAACTAGATAAAAAATGCTTTGTCGGTTGCTGCTGTGTACTGGCAAATATCAAAATGCTGCAAGAGAAACACCTTACATTCCAACCCTGTTAATGAACTTGATTCTGGAGGTCCTGGATCCCTCAGTAGTACTTGACTAGCATCCTACATCCACATAGCCCCAAAAGTAAGGAAGAGTAATAACTCTGCTGATCTCTATTCACATTATTAAATCATGACAACAAATGAGATGAAGATTTTGAGCTCTGTTTTAGAGGTGATTTTTGAAGACTATTTTTTGCTCTTCATAATACAGATGCTATATTACCTCGTAAGATAGAGTTCTTTAAAGAAGTCTTGAGGAAGAAACTGAAACTGCTAATGTTGTGCTTCAGAAGACATTTCACACTTGGCAAAAATTTGTACGAGATTGTTTGCAGAAGTTGTACAAGGGCAGGATCTGATTTAGTCATTGTTAATTGGTTTATTAAAAACAGTTTCTAACTTATTTTCAGTGATGCTCACTTCTTGGAAATTAAGGATATTAAGGATAGCGTGCTTTCAATACTGATTGAACAATATATTCAGTCAATCTGGTTGTTGTTTACAGAAAAATTACCATCTCAGATTGTGATGTTCTTGTAGTGTGAATATCTAGCTGTAGCAAATTCACTCCAAACAAGAACAGTGAATTAGTACAGGAAAGAAAAGAGTCTAAGGCAGCATGATTTCTTGTAGGTTTTAAAAGAATAAGGAATATTATGTTCATATAGGGTAAAAAAAAAGCTTCTATATGTAGTTACCTTGTCTTGAACCAAAGGTCTACTGCAGTCGTGGCTTGTCTCAGATCACCTTTAGCTTGTTTCCTTGGAGGGTGATATTTTCAGACCCTCCATCATGACAGGCACGATCACTGAAAGCATCAGCTTACTACAGCCATGTCCTCAAACATTACTCCACCAAAGGTGCAAAACAGGTTTACTACAGCCCCTCGCAGAATACTTTCCACAGCCAGAATGCTCATTAATCGTGGCAGCTGGCAGAACCATATTTCTTCCACCCAGATTTTGAATTGTAAATATCAATGACTTCAGTTTATCAGCTTGAAGACAGCCCTAGACATTAACAGAACTGTCTAATGCTTGTTTTACATTCAGAGGTATATTAATTGATACCTGAGTCACAGCTATTTGTCAGTACTAAAAGATGTATAGATGCTTCAGAGAAACAGAGAAAATCTTGAATGGTGTATTTGAATAGAAATACTAAAGATGCAATCTTAGTTGCAGGACTGCATTTAGATACTCAAGTGGTAGCAAAGTTGTCAGGAATCACAGGGACAGATGTAAAATTGAGGGGGAAGTGTAGGCTGAGAGACTTACAGCAGGTGGATATCTGGAGGGGAAATAAAGCAGCAGAAAGATTTACAGGGTACTGTCTTAATAGCACTTGATATATTGTAGTGAAGCATGGATATTTATGTTCTATGTACAAAATTTTCCTTGCAATTTCATTTGAATTAAATATCCTTTTATTCAGTCTTTCTAAGTTTGTTACGAAGTGCTATTAGTTGGCATACCTATGCCAGGATTTATCTGCACACTTCACTGTTTGAGATTGACTATATTGAGTACTGACTCTAGCCTTGGGCAGGAGCAGCTTCTGGGACCTACAGGCTGTGCTTTGTGAGAGGTCATGACCTCTACTTTACCAGTTGTGCAGGAAAGCTGAATATAACTGTCACACTTTGAAATATACAGAGCAATCTTGATGATTTGATCTGTGTGATAAGCCCTTTTGGTTAACTTCAAATTTGTGTTGTGCAACAAGAACTTCTTAGAAATAGGATTTTACTGTAAATAAATAAGAGATTGCTGTCATTGAGCAGTCTCAGCTTCTTATCTTCCTAAAAGCCATCAGTCCCATGTTGAATTCATTTTAAGGAATAAGCTATTTCCATCTTGGCTTTTATCTTCCCATTGGGACACCTTTTATTATAAATTATTATTACAAGAACTGTAAGCTGGCAGCGTGTCACGTGTGAATGAAAACTGATGAGATCAGAAGGAGAATAAGTTGGGTACCTCAATTAAAGTTTGATTTTAATAGCACTCTTTTGGTAACTTTTTCAAAAGCACTATCTTAGACTTAAATTAAATTGGCAGAGTCTATCAAAAAAGCAGATTATTCACCTCTTCATGTACATCACCTGGGTGCAATAAAGATGTATATGATAGCAGAGATGAACAAATGTAACTGTGCATGTTCAGGGAGGCTGTACAAATTCAGGTTTCCGTAAAATCTGTTCAACCAGTTAAAAAAGTTTCCTGATCAGACTTTTGAGCCTTTACGGAGTGAGCAGCTAAGGCTGTAGTTCAAGTACAAATAGTGGGCTTATCACCAACTAAAGGATACAGGTATCTTTTCACAAGATAGGATACACACAGGTTCTTTATTAATTTCTTTTCCATAGTTTCTCCAAGCTTTATTAAATTCTGAGATTTGTTTTAAAAAGAGATTGTTTTAAGAATGTATGAAAGCACAAGGTAAAGAGAATTGACATTTTGTTACTTAGGTAGATGAAAAATATCTGGTTTTTTTTTTTTATTTTTTTGGTACACACTATCTGTGTAATTTTAAGGCTTAGCATTTATAGGCAGATTTTCAAAATTATTTGGCAGGTTATATTTAAGCAGGTTTTTTCACAAATTAAAACCTAAAGTTCTTTGCTGCGGTCTCCTCTATGTGAATATATTAAATTGTATAATATTAATTCTTCCTAAAAGAAGAATAAAAAGATATAAAAGTAGATAAGTAAGAGACAATAATAAACTTGTGTCTTTCACTGCAAATTGTATCTTCTGTTTATAAATAAGCTGTGTATTGCTGAAAATAGATATAGTCTCCACATTTTCATTGTAAACATGTTAGCATTTCTCCCATAACCAAAAATTCATGTCTAATCTCTAGATATATCTTACCTTTGGCACTTCTAGACCTTTCTACAACATTCATGCAAAATAACAATAATACTGCTTACAAGTAATTAAGAAATAAAAAATAAAACTAGAACTTAGCCTTTAAACTAAAGCCTTTGGACACTTCTGCTTCTGAAATGACCACATTGTCAAAATGATAGTGATACAAGGTTTAAAATATTCAAAGCAAATTAATTGATCTCTCTAAAAAAAGTTTTCTTGAAGCATCAAATAAAGTCATGTTTCCTGCTAATTCATTTAGAACTGTGCTGTTATCTACCCCACAGCTACTCAGACACAGAACTGTGTTTCTGTTGATAAATCCGGTTGGAATTTTGTTGGTTTGTTTTTTGGTTTTGTGTGTTCTGAATATATTAAAAAAAAAAATCTTTGTTCTTACTAATTTAGACAATTACATTCTCTGCTGGAAATATTTAAATAGGATTCCCAACAGTTTGACACGAAATAGATTCTCCCTGTGCAATGTCTACCATAATGGTTTTTTGTTTGATTTTTGACAAAGTAAGATTAAGATTAAATAATTACAATTAGAATAACAGCACACATTTTTCATGTCAGTTATCTGGCATTTGATAGACAGACCTACCATAAAAATATCAGATTTACTGACGACTTAATTTAAAACCACAGATTTTCAGAGTAAGGTATTGTCTATATCAGCAAATAATTTAAATGCAGACACATCAACCAATAAGACTGTATATTTTCATTTTAAAAAGTGATGAGAAGTATCTTGTAGTAACTACTAAATCAGTAAAACTATTAAAAGACAAGGAGTTTTAGAATATCTTTACCTTGCTTCTGTACATCAGAGATATATAAAATATGTTACATACACAGGAAGATTTTTCCCTGCACTCAGACTACCCTGAAAAAAATGTGCAAGAATTCCTGTAGTGTCATAAGGACGATAAATAGCATGGTCAACGAAAAGAACCAAAAGCTCTATTTAAAGTTGAAAAAGATGGAAATTTGAATAAAAATAATTGCTAAACTAGCAAAAAGGAAAAAAAAGGCATCCACAGTAAAATTAATGTTATTTTCACATTTTTAAAAAACACATTTTCAATTATGTCTCTTAATTTAGTCAGAAAAATCTTTGATGATGTTTTCCCATTGATATGAAAATACATAGACTTCCTGGAATCATGCTAATTTTTTTCAAAGAAGTCACTTAGACAAAAGAAAGAGTAGACACAAAATATTCACTCTTTATTGTCATTAGGGGAATGAAACATTTTAATGTTAGTTTGGAAATTATTCTTAAGTTCAGCATTGTGTCATACTTTGATTCTGTTGAAACAAAATGCTTTTATCCCAAACCAGTCGTACACACATTGTTTAAAAACATACAGATTTTTGAAAATGAAATAAAAATAGTTTAGAAAAAGAAATACAACTAAGGTTTGTTTTATTTACCTGTACCTTTGTGTACCTTTCAAAATACTCAAGTATTTTTTTGCTGCCTATACCCAGTTCTATGTTTTGAAGTTACATTTTGTTGAACATTTGAGTAATTAAGACGAACAACGATAATCTCTCGACACAGTGCACGGTCCGTGACACACACACGCACTGTAACATTTTGTTCCATTTCAGCCACAGCAAAGTACAACTTTGCTTTTGCCATGTTGAAGAACTCATGCAGAGGGAGAGGCCTCCTTGCTGAGCTATTGGCGTTGAGCAGGGAATCATACCAAAACCTGATCATGTGTATTTTCCCAGCATGGAGAAACTGCTATTTGATTTTTACAAGCTGCTTTTTTTCCCACATTCCTCAAGCATGTCCAGAGTGGCTTAATTCATTCATACTTGTTTGACAGTTGGAAGAAAATATATTGTTTTTCTTTATTACAGTGTGGATCACCTGCAAATGAGCTCATAGGCATTCTTAGCATTACTTGTGAGCTTAGTGAGATAATGGTTTTAAAATCTTCAACAAACCAGTATTCAGAAGATAATACACTTTATAAAACCACTGACTTTAGCTTACCACAGTTTAAATCCCTCTGGCACTTAGAGAAATTGGTGTCATTTTTTCCCAATAAAATAACATTTGTAAGGTGTTAAAAGTTCACTTTAAAGTACTGTTAATGCAGTTCACAGGAATTTGCCTTAATAGCTTTTGTAATCCCTGAGTAAAAAAGCAAACCATTTGCTTTAGTAGATTATTTGTTTGTTTGGTTGGGTTTTTTTTCAAATAGAAAGCTGTGGAAGGGATTTACTTTACTGACAAAGCAAAAAAGTAAAGTAATTTCATTAACTATGCTAATTTAGATTTCCCTAGAAAAAAAAATCTGAAACCATAGTTTATTACATTTTCAATTACAATTAATCTATTTTTGAAATTCTAATTAAACGCCTGAGTGACAAAATTACTGGTTTTGGTTTTTTTAAAGAGAGAAGTGTAGCATACATTTTATGCTTTCCAAATTTGAAGTTACTTAACAGATTCTATCTCAGAATTACATTCCTGATGCTGGTCTTGAAATATAGCTTTTATTACTTTCTTTTGCAAACATAATATGTTTAACATAAAGTTTTACTTTTAGGGTCCTTTCTGGGAGAGTTGAAAAGGAGCAGAAAAAATTCTCTACTTAGACATTTTAGCTTAATGTACTCACAGCGCATCAAACCCATGTAAACTTCCTACTATTCAAAGTTGAAATTGCCAACTTTGAGTGATCCTTCATGGGAAAACCTCCCATTACAGGAAACTAGGTTCTGGGATGTAAGGCATGCAAAATACTTGCTTTGAAGGGAAAGGCATTAGGAAATTGTCTCACTACATGTAAGTTCTGTCATGGTACTGGTAATAATGTTACTTATGATGAAATAAAATGTGATTCTTTAACCTTAGTCTGTTGTTAAGGAAGGTTTTTAGCAGAAACATTAGATGCACAGAGGATTATTATACACCATAATCAGAATTTAAGTAATTTCCACTCTAACACATGGGAAATTGCAAAGAGAAAGGATTATTCACACTTACACATCCTTTGTACATAAGTTTTGAAGAGAGATTTCTGTAAGAAAAGACAAAAAGATAAAAAGTAGAATGAGGGTGGAGGAAAAATAGGCTTGACTCATACATGTCACACTAGAAGTTAAACTGCTTGATCTCTCAAACCCATCCCCTTAGGGTATTTTTTATGCAGTAATGTCAGCCATTTCAATGAGACAAAATAATTCTATAATAAAGTATTTTCTAGTATTGAGAACTACAGAAAATGCAAAATAAGAACATTCATTAAAACATGTCTTGCTAACATATCTAACAAATAAAACAGTGTATAGTAAACACTGCATTTGTGAAGGAGAGTTAAGATAGTCATGACTTCTTTTCAAACAGATAAATCAGTGAGCATGGCTTCCTCATACTGAGATTGATTCCAGAAATATAAAAGTTCCATTGACATGTTCAAATTAATACATTATGCATTACTCCTTCCTTTGTCGTCAACCTGTTACTGAGAGAAGACAGAGTCACTTTGCCTCCCTGAATTTCCATGTCATCTTTCTCTCTGATTTATTTTAAGACAGCACTTTCCTGAGCCTGGAGAAGTCAGTTTATGCCCTTTTCCTGCCTAGTGGTATGGACTTGCAGTATCTCCCAGGTTCTCTGGAACTGTTATATTACAATTCATGACAACAGAGATTCATTTATTGAGGTATCTTAGCAACTCTTTTAACAAAAGGAAACAAAGACAAAATGGCCATCTCTGACATAAAAATATAATCTTATTTATCATGTAATAATAGCATGGTTTATAGCCATCTAATGAAAATAATATCTGTATATTAGACTTCTGAAAGTTTTCATGGGCAACAGAGGGAAATGAGTCTTTCCTTTCTTGATGCAATGATGTTTGATAACCTACTTCTTTGCACATCCTTTGTGGCTACACAATCTCATCCTCCTGGTTGAAAAAAGAAGTCTTAATTGAATATAATTTAAAGTATGTTTTACCTGTGTCAAATTGTGTCCTCCTGTTCTGAGTGTAAATAAAAATCCCATGACAGAACTAAAATTACTTCAAAATCTATCACATTCTGACAACGTATCCCCTGTAGCATTGAAGAGAATATGCAAACTGGGCTTTTTTTAAAGCACGAGATGGGCAACTCTCCATCCTTCATCATGGGAACACAGAAGTATATTTTATAGATTTTAGTGAGTTGAAACAGGCTCTGCACACCTTTCTGTCCCTGTACAAGGCAGTGTCTAACAGTTCCCATACTCTCCTGCCACTTCCCCTTGCCTCTAAGGAAATCCCAACTGTGTTACCAGTACAATCATGATCAGATTTCAGGGGTGTGATTTTCTTCATGGGTTACGAAATGACTTGCCAATATCACTGCCTTTTTGTCCAGCTTCACTGTCTGCAACATCTGGGAAACTTTGAGATTTATTCTGTTCAGGGAGATGTGTCTGTTAAGATCGATATTGTTAACAATACTGCTTAGAGCAATTTTGGGGAAGAATTTTTGTTTGTACAGAGCACAAGTTTTACATCTAAGACAGGGTGACAGAACATATATACATTCTTGGAGCATGGCTTCTGTTAATCATGTGGGAAATGACATATTTTTTAAATGTTAGAGTTTACTTCCCAAGAGAGCTATTGCAGCATTCCTGCGTTCCCACAAGCTTTCCTGCTCAGAATGCAAACCAATTTCAGTTTGCCATACTTATTCATATTTTAATTGATTTAATGAATTCCAATTTGCAAGAGAAGGCATATCAAGTCTATATTTGACAGAATGAAAGTTTTTTATTTTAGTCCTTTGTGGTTGTCACAAAAAAACCAACTTAACAATTGCAGTCTGTAAGATGTGTAAATTTGACTTTCTAGAAACTATATTTGCCAACTTTATGCAGTGAATGAGGAAGAAACCCGAAGAGAGTTTAAAGTTATCTATCTGTAAAAGGAAAAGTCCTTACAAAAAAGGGAAATCATAGGTAATTTCTTCAACTGACTGAGGATTGGTTCCTTTAATAAGAATAAAGGCCTAGTAAGTAACAGTATTGTTGATCCTGTGGATTTAGGACTAGTCTGTAAATATATATTTTTTTACCGTTTAAGTTGGTGCATTGATTTTATATTGATATTTCCATTATCTTTGCAGTTTTTCCTTAAAAATCCATTTTTTGATTCAATGTCTCACTCAAGCAGAAGGAAGTAAATATTAAGAAAGCAAAGTCAAATTGATAGTGACTACTGACATCTCCCTGAGAATACAGAAACTGCCAAACTTTGCCTTTTTTCCAGTTTTGCACATCACTTTGGCAGTCCTTTTTTGTTTATGTTGTACACAGGCACCACTTTATTGCAGCTCACAAAAACAATCCAGTGCCCCTTGATGCAAGCTGAGGTGCATTTTCTTTAGTGCTTCATTGGCATTTGTTCTTGTCATCCAGTGGAATAATATGACAGAAACAAATGACAGCGTGCTTCCTGCTTGCTAAATACAAAATTGTCTGCACCTAGCTAAGAGAACTCTTACTTGTTTTGTTTTTGAAAGTGTTTTGTGGAAAATCAAATGCCAGTGAGAGATAGAACTCCTTTAACTATTTTCAGATTTCATGTAGACCTGACAGACCTCCTGGGAAAAGAAAATCAAGGGGTTTTTTAACATTTTTTTATTTTTTTTAGCTGTTTTATGCAAAAGAAAGTGGCACATACAAATAGAATTCATATAATGTGAAATAGATAATCTATATCATTCATATAAAAAAGTACAGAGCAATACCATAAAAAATAGTCTTCAGAAATATGAAACAAGGAAAAGTGTACCTTAGAAAAAAAAGAAGTGTAGCAGTGATTGTCATTATAATTATATTCACTGTGTAGGTTGCAGTTTACCAGTAAAAAAACTGAAATAGAGCAAGATAATATTTGTAATTTACATATAAATGCTTTATATAAAACAAACAGTCATGCAATTAATACCTTAGGGAATACATCATCATAAATACTCTACTCAGATAATAACAGAGTACTTATAATTCAAAGCCTACATATTTTTATTAGCTGCTATCAAATGAATAGCAAAAAACGTGTATTTCACAACAGTTTATTTCTTTGTTTCCTAAAAGTCTTAGTTTCTTTTCAGTAAATTTTTTTTTATTTAGTTAGGAATTAAATCAATGAGGTTTAAGGGTAACCAAATATGATTGCTATAACTTTCCCAGGAGAATGGGCAAACATGCATACTCAAAAGAATTTTATTAGAAGATCCTTAAAAATGTGGTAAAGAATAGTTATCTTTTGAATGGAAAAGTGAAATTTCCCATGGAAGTTACGTTACTGGTATAGATTTCTGATAGATTGCTTTTCATGCATAAAAAGTTTACATTTTGCATTGCAAGACTGTAAAAACATAATTTGGAGAAGTGATGATACTGTGGGAATTTGGAATGCAGAAGTAATTTTTTCACTTCTGAATAATAATTTGTACCTCCAAAAAATAATGCAGAAGTCTAGTGGAGACGTTCTGGATGCTCATTTATTAATATGGAAAACATTAAGCCTTTTTATTATTTGTCATCTGTCCTGATATAATAATAATGAACACTGGAAGTTAGGCTGTGATGGAAAATGCTAGGTCTATGTACCTAGAACATTAAGAAATTATTTACTTTTGGAAATGCAACCAGACTTGTGTATCTCGTATTGGCCATTTTAGCCACCAGCACACTTGTAGCAAATGTAGGTAGAGCCCTTCCCAAATCTTCGTTTGCAAAGCTTAGCCATGATGACTTTTGGAAAGCAACTGTATTCTGGGCTAGGCTTTGTTTTGTTTTGTTTTGGTTTTTTTTTGGACAGAAAGCCTTAGACAACTGACAGACTAAAACAAAATAGTAACTGTGATCACTGCCTTCAGCCAACCTTTTCCCTTGGGAGATGTTTCACAATAAGGAGAGGTTATCTGTTTCAATAACTTCTTGCTAGCATTTTGGAGACAAAAAGGGGGGACATAATGGCTTCTAAATTTTCTTACTGCCAGATTTTGTAAAATGTTCCCATTCTCCTACAGGAGGTGAAGAAGGAAAAGTGGCCATTCTCTTTTATTCACAGTGTAGATGTCAAAATGACCTGTCCTATTCTTGTCAGCTCCCTATGAATGTGTGTACAAAGAGCAGTGCACTCATGTCAGCAGTTTTGTAATCTCAGAGACCAGAATCATAGAACCATAAAATGGTCTGGGTTGCAAAGGATCTTAAAGTCCTAGTTACAGCCCACCCTGCTGTGGGCAGGGATGTATTCCACAAGACCAGGTGGCTCAAAGCCCCATCCAACCTGGGCTTAAACTCTTCCAGTGATAGGGCATCCACCACTTCTCTGTGCAACTTGCTCCTGTGCCTCACCACTCTCACAGTAAATAATTTCTTCCTAATATCTAATCTAAACCTACTCTCTTTCACTTTGAATACATTTCCCCTTGTCCCGTCACTATGTGCCCTTGAAAAAAGTTTCTCTCCATCTTTCTTGTGTGCTTCCTTCAGGTACTGGAAGGATGCTGTAAGTGTCTCTGGAGACTTCTCTTCTCCAGGCTAAACAACCCCAACTCTCATATAGAAATCATCTCTATTGTGGTCATTCCAGCAAAGTGTTAATATATGATTGCCAAGTCAAGACAGCACAAAAACGTTTCACCCTGCTAATAATATGGTTTCTAATTCACTTTTTATACAATAGGCAAATTAATTATATTATATTTACATCCTGGTCTGGATGTTCACAATCCCTCGCTACCCCCAAGGCACTGGGTTGCTTCGTACTTACTAACTCTCTTTGTTCCCATTCTTCCAGGCTATGCACCTGTACACAATTTCTATAGCTTTACTACAGACTATCAGGTTATGTTCTTACTTTCAGCTAAGCCAGGAGGCATACCTATATCTGAATATAGGAGTGCATTTTGGATAATTAACAGAAACAAATAGCCTTTTAATCACAGAAATGTAGACCCATTCTGAGTATTTTATAAAGTCTAGTTTCATAACTATTCACTTAATAGTTGTATAACAGTAATTTACACATAACTGTCTTACATAAAGTCAGATTTTCTACAGAAAATATGCAATAGTTCTGGAGAAAATAAAAACTTGTCAATCTATTCCAGTCACATCTTCTTGAAATTTATTTGTAAATACATCTCAAACCAGGGTCCTCTGTTCTCCAGATGCTTCATTCTTCCACTGAAGTTTCTCTAACCTGAGCAGTGATCTCTACCCAGGTTTGACTTTAATGGACAATAAGTTGATGCAGAGAGAGAGACTAGGCATAATTAAGCTCTGTATTTTTAACTTCCCCTTCATATCTTCACTTCCAAACCATTCTTTTTCATTTGTGGTGATTTTCCATTTCACTGATGTCTGACTGCAATTTGAACATTATCTGAGATAAGAGTGAAAGGTTTTTCTTGTGATAGTTTCATGAAGCACACTGACTCATTCCTTCTGTATATCAACGTCTGAAATAGATCAAATAAAATCAGTCTGAGAAATATTTCACTCTGTCTTTTCTCCTCTCTTGGAGACATTGACGTACATCTCTTGGAAAAAAAAAAAAGTTCTGCTCTCCCATCCATGGTGCTGACACATTGGTCTTGTCACTGCACAGTGACTGATAATAATAAGGGTTGAAATCACTTTCAGATATAACCAAATACGGTCTTACCTGAACTTGAAACATTGTTCATGCTGTAACTGTTAGAGGAAAATTGCCTTCATGGTTTCTACTGTTCCTGTTTTTTTTTGTTTTAGTTTGTTTTTTTAAATGTCCCTGTCTGAACTGTGTGATGAAGCAGTGAAAAGACTATGATAGTGAGAAGTCTATGCCAGACATGAACTATTCAAGTTTATATCTAATTCAGATTTATCTTCTATTTTTGAGATACTGAGATTTGTCTATGTATCTATAGATATATTTATGGATATAGCTAAGTAATTGTATTTCAGATTTTTTCTCTAATCTTTAGAAATTGGTCCATGGTTTGAACCTTCACATGATCTCATTTTTGTTTTCTGACTAAGCCCTACCAAACTCAGATATTTTTTTGTGCCTTTGGTAATTGGAGCCTTGCTGGAGTGCTGATTACCATTCATACAGAGGCTTTAGTAAAGCACTAAGATGGGTGTCCAGAAGCTGTGACCAATAGAGCACTGGCCAAAACAAGACCTCTTTAGGAGGGCTCAAGGTCGGTAGAGGTATATTGTCTTACAGACTGTTAGGATGACAATGTCAAGACAGCTCCTGGCAAACAATATTTTCAAGATACTATTATCATGAAAAGGAAACTTTTAAACAGCAGTTGAAGTGCCAAAGCCTTAACGGACATGGAATCAGAAGTGCCCCTTAGTCATTGTTAATACTAATGTCTGAGAATAAGGGTGCTTTTGTGTTTGAAAAAATGGACAGAAACATAGAAACTTGAGGCTCAACTTGTTCTAGATATGCCTCTCACTGATGAACATGACTTAATGGTGCTTTTCTAACAGTAAAATAAAAATAGCCATACTCAGTTTATTAAGAAAACTGGAGAGCCTCTCTTTTAACAGGTGGCTTGAAGAGTTTGGTTTATTCAGAAGAATAAAAGAAAGACTGAGAAAGAATATGACTGCTGTCTCTGAATAGCTTTCTGGGTTAAACCGCAGAATGAGGAAAAAATGTCTTAAGTTAATATGTTATACCGGTAAAGAGCCCTGATAACTGGTGTGAGATAGATTCAGGCTGGAAATACTCTAGCTTACTAGAGGTCACTGAGGTTGTGGAACAATATTTCAGAAGGAGGAACAGTAAAAGATTTCCTTATTTTTTAGATAATTTATGTAAGGGAGCATAGAACATAATTTTTCACCATGACAAATAATGGGATTTAGAAACTTTTAAATTCTTGTACCTATGATCCAGGCAGAGCAGCACATAGAAGCAAGCTGGTCAAAGGAGGTGATTGCCTCACTCTACTCTACCCTAGTGCAGCCTTGCCTTGAGTACTGTGTGAAGTTTTGGGTGCCAGAATAAAAGAAAGATATTAAGCTGTTAGACAGCATCCAAAGGAGGGTTATAAAGACAGTGAAGGGTCTACAGGGGAAGCTGTACGAGGAGCGGCTGAGGTCACTTTCCTTGTTCAACCTGGAGAAGAGGAGACTCAAGGGAGACCTCCTCCTGAGGTTGTAGGCTCTGGGGTGAACAGTGACAGGACCCAAGGGGAATGCTTGAAGTTGTGTCAAGGGAGGTTTAGGTTGGATATTCTGAAAAGGTTCTTCACCCAGAGGGTGGTTGGGCACTGGAACAGGCTCCTCAGGGCAGTGGTCACAGCACCAAGCCTGACAGAGTTCAAGAAGCATTTGGACAATGCTCTCAGGCACATGGTGTGATTCTTAGGGCTGTCCTGTGCAGTGTCAGGATGATGATCCTTGTGGGTCCCTTCCAACTCAGCATATTCTATGATTCTATGACTTCGTAACTAAGACTTTGTCACCACCCTCTATGACATTGCTATTTTGGAACAAATCAAAATGCTCCCATTCATAGTGCTGTTAACCTGACATATTTTATGGATACTAAACTATATTTAAAATAAAATGCCATATGCAGAGCCAAAAAGAGCTGTTATTCCAATTGTTTATAAGATGAATAGGTAACTGTAGTCTTGGAGACACAAATATTCAGGAGGCACAAGAAATTACAAAGTTTAAAATTAAAAATAGCATGCCATTGAAGTGTGATGAAGTTATAACAGCTTTATGGCCCTTTCTCCAGTAGACTGCCTTTGCTTTGCAAGCCTTGGTGTGCCATTAAATTCACTACGAAAAACAAGTTGGGAAAAAGCAGAGAAATTTCATGTCAACAAATATATGGGGAATTAAAATTGTTCCTTGTTAGGGAGTCAAAGGATTTGGTTAATAACAACATTAATAATTTTCTAATTCTACCTTCTTCTTTTCAGGGAGTATATCATGTGGTCTTATTTTGAGGAAACATTTACTCTCAGTAGAAAATTTAAAGAAAGCAGATTAGCATTATGTACTGCAAACACTACATTTTCCAGTGCCTTTATACCTTAAAAATATCACTGAGGAAAAAACAAATCAGTCTGAATTCCCAGGGAGTATGTTAATGCCTAGATTCAGGAGAATCGTTAAGGCAAAGCTTTTCCATTAACTCCGACATTCAAAATTAAATTTTGCCCATAAGAAAGCTACTGTGCTTTTTGCTGTTGAGATGTACCAGTTTTTCTAATATACATATAGATGGCTTGAGGAAAACAAGAAGGAACAGTCTCAGTCCATTACAAGGTGAGTAGAGGATAGGTTGCGTCTGGGTATTAATAAAAGCTGAAAGTAAGGAAAAAAAACCCCTTAACAACCCCAGTCCTGTAGGCCCAAGGTCTGATTATGTTCTGTGGTCCCAGTTTGTTGCTGCCTGAACATGATGTTACATGATGTTTGTTACTGCCTGGGACCTTAGCGTGGCTGACAGTTTTTCAGCTTGACTTTAATATTATCTTAAATCACTGAAATAATTAATTTTAAAAAATTCTTCATACTTTGTTATTGCTGTAAAGGATTTTATTAGACAGGTTTAGTGAAGCTTACCAAGCTCTAGTTTTCAAGAAAATGGCAGTCTGCAAGCAAGGCTTTACTTTGTATCGCAAACATTTTTCACTGGCACTTGACAAATGGGAATGTAACTGAAGGAGGCTTGAAAAAAGGAGATTTTTGAAGGCAGAGGGCTAATTGATAACCAGTTTGCTCATGCTCAAGAGAGATTTTCATCAGCTAGTCACTTTTTTTGCACAAATCTTGTCATACATTTAGCCAGAAGATTCCCAAGAAAGATAACTCATTTATCTTATTTTATATTACTTTATTGATTTTCTGCTGTGCCATATCAAATAATATGATTACAATTTGAAAAGCATCATGTCTGTGACTTGAAAAAAGAATTCTTGAATGTCCTCTAACAACAAGATAAAGCACACTGTTGAAATAATATCTATTGTAAAAGATTTCTGATGGTAGGAGATTACTCAATTTAGCAAGCAATTTATCGAATTAGCGTAGAATTACAGTAAACTCTGAGGTTAAATTAGTGTGGAATTCTGTGTTATAACTGGGGTGCAAAAACTTCTTTATATCTTCATAGTTTTAACCCTTTGAATGATCACCTACTGTCATGAGAGTACAGTTAAGACAATGTCATGTCCTTGTGAGATAAGTGCTCTAAAAGGGGAGAACAGTGCTTCCCGTGTTTTTCATCTGTTGTTGGTTTCTATATTTCTTTGAATGAAAAGGTGTGATTAACAGAGGTCCATGAGTTGATATCTCACTGTGTGAAACTCAGGATGCAGCTACTATCGTCTGTGGTATGACAGGTCTTTGGCAACAGCCTTTATTGCCCTTTTTGGAGGTGAGCATAGATGAGAGTGGATAGGGGCATTGCATGAATAAAGTTGTCTGTGACAACTGAGTGAGGTGGTTGCAGGCTGTGAAATCATCTCTTGTACTGAAGAGTGAGAGAGGGAAAAGATTCATACTGAGAGGGAGCCAGTGTCTCCCTCTTCATCAGGAAGGTTGTTAAACAGTATTGATTAAATGTACTTTTGGATCCCTAAAAATAATGCTAATTTCAAAATCCTGAAGCAGTTAGAGTTCATAGTAAATACATGGTTAATTTGGGTTTCAAGATGATGATTGTTTATGAACATCATACGAATTGCCATTTGATTTTCAAATCGGTCCTTTGATTTTCACTTGAGATAAAAAGATGAACATTTGATCCCAGTTATTGAAAAGGAGGCTTTATCTGGCAATATTATTATAATTGAGTTACTCCTTGTCTTTAGTTTTGTCAAATATTAGTCTAATGTTTTGCTTTTTCCTCTTAAAAAGTTCTCACTGACTTTAACTGTAGATGTTTGAGTCCCCTTGGCTGAAAGCTTTGCACATACACACAAATGGACCACAAAAACCCCCTGTCCAACCAAACATCAAAGATGAAATAACTGTGACTGTTATTATAACAGGAATGAAAGCAGTTTCAGAGAAATGGGGTCAGAATCAGACCCTGTGACAGACTCTGGAGGCAACTGCCCTAAAACATTGCTTCAGGGGAAAAAATCCTACTACTGTTGTTGCCATTTGAATAAAAAACAATTCACAAAGGAATTATTTTAACTGAAAGACACATTAATTTTTTTTATTTCTTTTGCCTTAAAAACCATTTAAAGAATTTTTATTGAAGCAACAGATTCTCTACACTTTACATTCCCACATACATACAAATATTTATTCTCCTCAGGTCTCAAGAGCTTATCGATTTCTGTAGCCTTGCTTTCTTTTGCTCCTATTGCAAACTCTCTTCCATTCCATCAAAAGAAAAAACCTTTGGTAAGTTTGACAAGCTAGTGCACTACTCCCTAGTTGGCCTAGAGTATTCTTTAGGGATAAAGACATTTGGTGTTGTATTTAGACATTCTGTCTTCATACCACTGCTGTATTTTAATTTTTCAGTGCCTTAAGTAACCTAAGTAGACTATTGATAGTAATTACTGTGTAATATACACTGGAGCTTGGCTATTGCATATGTAATTCTCTCAGGTAACTTGTTTGCTTTGAAGAGCACAGCATGCACTAACATGAAGTGGTTGAGAGGAGGTGGATAGAAGCAAGCATACCTGAATCCTATATCCTCCTTCTGTCGTTTTCCATGTGGGATTTCCCTTCCTATCCCCACTGTTTTTGCAAAAAAAAGTGGGCTTTCATTTTAAAAGAAGGTTACATTATACCTAAAGTCAGCAGTGACTGCTCCTAGTCTGAGACAAAGCTGTCGACAGTGTAATTGTTGACATAAAAATAACCATTATATGTGAACTAATAGCAAACAGGGAGAGCATAAGCCCAAGTCTAATTTTGGACACCTGGACAAGTACTATTGCACTCAAGTGTACAAGTTACATGGTATTTGTGCTGAAAATACTATAATGCAAAATTGTTTCAGTTTTGCAAATTATAGCCTGTTTTTTTCCCTTAGTTTTAAATACTTAGACCAGAAACCTTTTATGTTTTTAATCATCCTGAAATTACTAACAATATTTTCCTCTCTACATGAACAATTCCAGCTAGACAAAACCCTGTTATATATTGAATAATGAACAAGTTTGGTAGACAGAAACTGGTAGATCCACTGTGTCTTAGTCTTATTTCTTGCAAAAGTAGAGAAGAGGAGAAAATTGATAAGAGGATTTCTGTTTTACTGGGTTCCTACTTTCTTTTTAACTTCAAAAAAATGATTGTTGTTTCCAATAGCAATATGTTTTTCACTAAAGAAAAAGATTATTGCCTAGCAGACATTAACTTGTGTCATGGGGATAATTATCTTTTCTTAAATATGAGAAATGTTTGGATTTGTGGCTAGCTAAAACTGTCAACATTTGCAGAAGAGTTTAGTGCAATTTACAGAACACCAAGCCTTCAGAGTTCAGTGTCTCTTTATTGCGCTTACTATTCTTGTGAAAAGATGCCTTTTGAAAGCCAACATAATCCCTATGAGTAATCTCCTTAAGAAAACTTTGGCAATGTATTTCTGGCCTGAAGTCATCTCTGGCATGAATGATGCATCCCACATAGCTGATTCTTAGTTACCAGATATCTACAGATTGTAATTCACACAAAACAGAAACAAGCATAATGCTTGATAAAAATAACTCATCTTTTCAAATTCAATTATTTTTACTTTGGTTCAGCAAGACGAAGCCAAATTAATCACTGTTTTTTGTAACACTAAGATGTCTCAAAGTTTAGAAAAAACTTGAGATCTAGACCTTTAAAACTGTCTGAAACTATGCATCTATATCCATTCTAGGCTGAAAGCAATTACTTTGAAAACACTCTGGACTACTGCAGTCATTTAGAGAGCAGTTTGGAGAAGTACAAATGTTCTCCATGATACCCATAAGTAATTTTCTTTTAATAATTGTTACCGTTGCCGTTGAGAACCAATTATAATATTTAGCTTGAATTTCCTACTAATCTTCCCTAAGAATGCCACTGTCCTCTGGTCATTGTTCATCCACGCATAGTCCCTGCCCAAATGAAACTGGTATTTTAGAAAGCAAGAGTAAATGTGAGTTACACTTGTGTAAAAGCTTTGTGCAGTTCCTGTGCAGGAAGTAAGTTTTACTTCTTACTGAATAGGTCTACCTGAGCACATGTATAAATGACACTGCATAGCATAACAAAAGCAGCCTTGCATATTTTCAGTAGTGTAATGGTTATGTGGAGACAAGTCGAGGATTGTAAATTCAGTTAGATGTGAATTTTCATACTTCTAAGACAAAAATGTAGTGCATATGTATTGCACTTGTGAATTGATTCTGGAGATATAACAATGACTAAATCCATAGTGTTGGCATAGATAGCAAATTTTTCTGCCAGCAGCCCAAAAACCCATTTTAAAGTCAATTTAGAAATATCACAAGAAGGTTATTAGCAAGACAAGTGTGGTTTTTTGCTGATCTATATGTCATTGGAAAAATCACTGCAATAATGAAGTGTTTGGGTCTAGAATCTGCACTTTAAGTGTCTCTAAATAGATTTCTATATGCATCTGATTTTGAAAACTGCAACTATTCCTGCAGTTTCCCTGTCTAAGCACCTTTGCTTATTCATGGTATCCTACTTATGAACCAGCTGACTTTTTTGAGAATTTCTCCTGAAAATTTTGATGTAATACAGGAAAAGAGAACAAGAAAAACTTGGGTTTTTTCTAATATGAAGTGTATGAGGTTTCTGTCTCATCCCAGTGCTTCTCCTTCTGACTAGCAATCAGTGATGCTTTTATTTTGAAGTGTAAAACAGGAGTCATGAGGTCTCTGACTTGCAAGCCACACAACATATGCTTAATGCTTTGACAGGTCAGGGGAAGTCTTGTTCTTCGATAAAGTCAGAGAAAATAGGGTTGGATTTCACTCTTGCTCATTATAGCTCAATGTACCTATCTGCAGACCAGAGTCCTAATAATTGTTACCTTCTATTAGGAATTGCAGAGAGAGATTATTTTGGTTGCACACATTTTCTAGTACTTGAATATTTTAATCTTCCTATAGCAGTGTTGGTTTGAGGTGTGATAGCTTTGGGTTGTTTGGGGTTTTTTTAAGGAAAAAATAATTATCTAGAACCTAAATACCCAGTAACCACAGATAAATCAAAGATACCTTTAGGAAGTGAGCACATCAGCCCATCTGTATCCTGCTGCTCAGTCACTGAAATAATCTCTGAAACACAGCTGGCTAGGTATGTATGACTTACTGTGTTTTCCTTATTTTTACCTTTTTGGCATACAGGAAAATAAAATCTTTTGATTAGAAGATAAAAATGGAGAACATCAATGACAAAAACCCCAAAAACCCAATGAAAAAGTCCTATAAAAATATCTCCCTTCCAGAAAATAGAACAGGAAGATTTTTTATTGCCTGAATAGATAATCAGAAGAAAATTTTTTTAAATGCACATTGCAAATACATGCCTGAACTTTTAATATTCCTGCTAGAAACATATTATTATCTTGTTTCTTAAACAAAAATCTAAAATCAAACAAATAAATAAATTCACCTGAATTAAAATTGTGCTGTCATATTTTAAGGCTAGAGCCAGGCCGGTTGTTGCCCATTTTCTGGTACTGAGCTGTACTGAGTTGTGGGCTGAATTTATTGAGGCACATTGAAGATACTTTCTTTCATACTAAGAGTTAAAGTTTACCATAAAATTAAATTCTTTATTATTATGACACCTACTTCTCTTATGTTTTTATGATATATATTCAGTTTGAAGGAGAAAATGACAAACTGACGTCAAGTTACCGTATCCTTAATTTTCTTACCAGAGCCTCATAACTTTCCCATTTTGCCCTCTAAGTGATGAAGTCAGACAGTAATATCAGATATGTTCAGAAACACAACTATCTCTTTTATTATGAGGCTATCTAGAAAGTATAAGCTGTATTGTTTTTAGCAATTACAGCATTTTTTTACCCCCAGCTAGATGCACTCATTTATCTCATTACCGATGATAGAGATAAATGAACACTGTGCCAGAACCTGCCCTCAAGGCCCATTCTTTTTCTGTTTCTACTTTACTTTGTTTCTCTTTTTGCATCACTCTATATACTGTGTTCATTTCATCTCTGCATCTTTGCAAAGAGAGTACAAATAATGTGTAACACATTGGCATATCTGATCAGTAATGTTAAATATATGCTCATATATAAATTACTACAGAGATAGAAATGTAACAGAAAATCAGTGCTTTTGTTTTTGTGAAAGTTTGATTTAGGCTTCAAATTTATTGCAGTGAACCATGAAGGTGAGAAATCAATAAGAATACAATGCTAACTCCAGTAAGAAACAGCAAAAGCGCAAGTTATTTCTGGTTTCCCATGACAGGTCTACCAGCCCCATTGTTGCATTATCCTCCCTGACTGCTGTGCAATATCAGGTAGACAAGATATTTGTGGTACTCATAAAGCAAACCAACTTTAAAACACTGCAGAAATGAACATAACAGTGTCATGTGAGAAAATTCTTCACTTTCTCCATCTGCTATAAACCACTGAGATTATCATGAGTTATAATTTCCTAGAACAGGGTCTGTAATCTGTATGCAGAACTCTGGTGCATCCATCAATGCAGTCCAGTTGAAAAGCTTAATTAGAAGCACTGTTTTCTGTCTTAGTGTGTCTCCTTCTGTCCTGAAAACATGTTACATTTTGTGGGAAGGAAGAGGAAAGTATTGAAGATAGCATACAATAAAACACTAAATATTGTCATTTTAAGAGTCTAAAATTTTCACAAAAAACTGCTAGTTTTTGTAATATAATAAATACAGTATTCTTGAAGTGCTGCTTTGACCTACAATGGGTGTTTGATTTCAGCACAGTTCACCATTCAGAAAAACAACATGAACAGCAAAACACTCCTTCACCTCACATCAGGACATTCCATTGACAGAAGGGACTTGGAGAAAAAACAAATATCTGAACTCCTGTTAGGCAGCTTTGTACATGTGTCCTGAAACCAGAGAAGAGGGTTAGAGTTATGTATGGGGAAAACCCATACAATTTTCTTATACTTGAATAGTCTGCATGTCTAAGGATTTGCAGCCCCATTAGGGTGATGCCAAAGAACAGTACTGGCCAGAAGTGGAAGCGGTTGGAAAAATGAAGAGGAGAATGCCCAGAAGTATCCTTTGAGATACATGGTAACTCATGTTCCCCGCAAACCTTTGGACAATTTTTCAATGAAATACCCCATGTCTTTCTTTGAAATTGCTTGGGGCAATTTAATAAGTGACCTGCATATAACATAGCTTCACAAATAACTCATAGAAGAGGTACATGGATCAGAGGTGGGGCTAAACCTGCTACCAAAGGGTCAATCACTAAGCAGTATTGTTGGGCTGGATACATCTTACTTTGAATTAAAATAATCACACTGACATATTGGCAGGGAAATAGTATGCCATTATCATATACAGAAATAAAGCTCTATTATGGGAATATCTTCTTTCAAAGACAAAAAAAAAAGAAACAAAAAAAAAGTATGGAAAAACCCCACATCTTCTATTGTTTACCTCAACAGTTTATTGGAATAACATCATATCACATCTCTGTCAAAGGGTAGGGCTTAGTTTGAAAAATTAACCATTTGAAAAGAAATGCCAGAAAATCCCAGACCAAATTAAAAGTATTCAGGTTTTACATTTGACTGTGTGCAATCAAATGCAACCTTCATCCGACAGATAGGACTTTCTGTTTCATTATCAGTTACTTTCCTATCTCTAAATGAATCTCAGCACTGTTTTTCTGGTTTCCTCTCTCCTGTGCAAAATGTGCAGCTGCTTGAGAGAGAGCTGAATTACATATACAACTATAGTGAATGATGACAATGGGGGTGAGATGAGTGAGATGCTTTGATGTTTTCATGCAAACATTTATGTAAGCAAATTCTACATTTAACTTTGTTCCCCATAGTTTTGACAGTGGTGTTTACCAAAAAGCGCTTTTAAAAGTGGATAAAGCATTAAAAAGGATAAAGCTCTTTAAAAAATATTTAGCTGGATGTCTACAGAGAGGGAAGTGATTAAAAACAAACAAACAACAACAAAAAAAAATACCAGAGGAAAGATTAAATTTCCGATTTTGAAAAACTTCCCATATAGATTTAAAAAAAAAAACACACATAAAAAAAGAAAACCACAGTTATAAAAGTATCACATTTTCAAATGGAAAAGTTCTGTTTTCTCTTGGAATCGTTTCATATGTTTTCTAATAAAATATATGAAGCTCTTCTATAACGCTGCTGATGCTTTTGAGAAAGCACACAGGATCACTCTTGAGGAGAAAAGACAATGCAGAAAGAATCGTGCCTTGCAGAATTTACCACCTAAGGAGTCTTTCTGCTGTGCCTTTTGCAACCGGACATGTCTATCTCGTATTGGCCTTTTTAGCCACCAACGCGCTTGCAACAAACGTGGGCAAAGCCCTTCCCAAATCTTCGTTCGTGAAGCCTGGCCATGATAAGAATCTCCTAATGAAAATAAGTTGTTTTAAATTTATAAAAAGTTGAGTGTTCCTATTGTCTTAATAGATCTTATGAACATATTTGGTTCATGATAACCTTTTAGATAACTCTTAAAATCTATACATAAAGCAATAAAGTATTTAAAATATTGATTTTTTTTCTGAGAAAGTGATTTCTCAGAAATCACCAGTGCCAATCTTCTGCAAAATGTGGCAATAAATTGCACTGCTTCCCAAATCCAGACACTAAGTAGTATACCTTGAAAGACAGATAGTTTGTTGTTGATAGGACAAGGCAACAGGAACTTTACTAAAACAAAACTTGACAGCAAGCAAAAAATTTTCTATTCTGCAGTCTCTTCTCACAATCCTTTTTCCACCTTTGCCTTTCTCTATAGGAGGTGAATGCTAACAGAACCATGTAATCTGTCCGTTGAGCTTGTCTGAATTGTCTTCTAAAATTCACTGCACTTTAGAGCTTAGCTATATTTTAGAACACTGTCTGCATTGCAGGACTTATAAGGAAAGATAGTAACCATAAAATTTTGCTCTGAATAAGGAGTGACATTAGCCCCAGAGCATTCCAGGGACTTCCCTGTGATTCAGAAAAGCCTAAGACTGTTTTTTCTTTTTCTGGTCTAGTAGGGAATTTTCCCTAGCTTATTTATCAGGAAAATATTTTATTTTCTTCCCTTTATCGAATTTTAACTGTGCTAACTGCCAAAACAGGGAAACAAATTTCTGTTATTTTAGTCTTTGCTGGCTGGACTTCACAAGTATTTTCTTCTATTTTAATTTATTTGTTTTTATTTATTATGCTTCTTTCTGAATAACTACAGAATTAACCATGTAATGAATTGCTTGTGTAATGAATAGGAGTTCTAGTGCAATTAGTACTGGTCCCTTCTCAAACAGGAGCAGGCAATTCCCAAATGTCGGAAGTCAAGCAGGCAAGGCAGAAGATTGGCTTGGCTCAGAAGGAATCTTCTCTTGGATAAGGCAAAAAAGAAAGGTGTATGCCCATAAGAAGCAAGGTCAAGTGACATGGGAAGAATTCAGGGATGCTGTTAGACATTGCAGGGAGAAAATTCATGCAGCCAAAGCTCAACTGGAGTTGAAGCAGACCAGAAATGTGGACAACAATAAAGAGTATTTTCAAATACATTAATGGCAATAGGCAGTCTAAAAATATCATCGGCCTGTTACAGAATGAAGATTGTCACCTTACAAACAGGGACAGAGACAAGGCAGAGATATTTAATGCTTTCTTTACCTTTGCCTTCAACATTGATGACAGATGAAGAGGGTCCCATGCCCTGAGCTGGAAGATCACGGCTGTGAGAATGATAAACTCCCAGTTTACCCTGAAGTTGTAAGGGATCTGCTGCTCCAGCTGGATCCCTAAAAATCTATGGGACATTGTGAGATTCACCCCAGAATCCTCAAAGAGCTTTCTGACAGAATCATAGAATCATAGAATCAGCTGGGTTGGAAGGGACCTCCGAGATCATCAAGTCCAACCCTTGAATGTCATTGCAAAACCTCTCTCAATGATTTTTGAGTGGTCTTGGGAATCCAGAGAAGTCCCAGCTGACTGGAAGCTGGTAAAGTTTTCAAGAAGGGCAAGAAGGATTCCCCTGGAAATTATGGGCCTGTCAGTCTCACTTCAGTGCCTGATTTATGGAGAGGATTAGTCTTGGTGGGCGTTGAAAAAAAACCTGAAGGACAATGCAACCATTGGTCACAGTCAGCACTGCTTCATGAGAGGAAAGTCCTGCTTGTCAAATCTGATTTCCTTCTATGACAAGGTAACCTACCTAGCTGATCAAGGGAAGCCAGGTGATGTAATCTTTTTGGATTTCAGTAAAACTTTCAATACTGTCTCTCACAGGATCCTTCTGGACAAAATGTCCAGTACACAGCTGGATAAACACTTCATTTGGGGGGTGAGCAATTGGCTCATGAATGGAGCACAGAGGGTGATAGTGAATGGGGTGACATGACACTGGTGACCTGTCACTAGTGGGGTTCCACAGGGCTCCATCTTTGGCCCTGTGCTTTTCAACATCTTCATAAATGACTTGGATGCAGGACTAGAAGGGATACTAAAACAGTTTACAGATGACACAAAACTGAGAGGAGCTGTCACCTATCTTGAAGGCAGGTAGGCCCTGCAGAGAGACCTCGACAAATCAGAGGACTGGGCAATCACCAACCATATGAAGGTCAACAAGTGGAAGTACTGGATTCTGCACCTGGGATGGGGCAATCCCAGATGTATGTACAAAGTGGGAAATGAGATGCTGGAAAGCGGTGCTACAGAAAGGGACCTGGGTGTCCTGGTTGACAGCAAGTTGAATATGAGTCAGTAGTGCCCTGGTAGCCAGGAGGGCCAACTGTGTCCTGGGGGCATCAGGCAAATCACCAGAGGGAGGTGATTGTCCTGCTCTGCTCTACACTGGTGTGGCCTCAACTTGAATATTGTGTGCAGTTTTGGGTAGCACAATAGAAGAAAGATATTTAGCTTTTAGAGAGTGTTCAAAGGAAAACAATGAAGATGGTGAAGGACCTTGAGGGGAAGCCGTATGAGGAGTTGCTGAGGTCTCTTGGTCTGTTCAGCCTGGAGAAGAGGAGACTGATGGGAGACCTCATTGCAATCTACAACTTCCTCGTGAGGGGAGGAGGAGAGGCAGGGACTGATCTCTTCTCTGTGGTGACCAGTTACAGGACCTGAGGGAATGGCCTGAAGTTGTGTCAGGGGAAGTTTAGGCTGGATATTAGGAAAATGCACTTCACCCAGAGGGTGGTTGGGCACTGGAACCAGGGAACTGGGCTCCCCAGGGCAGTGGTCACAGCACCAAGCCTCACAGAGTTCAAGAAGCATTTGGTTGATACTGTTGAGCACATGGTATGACTCTTGGGGCTGTCCCATGCACTGCTAGGGGTTGGACTCAATGATCCTTGTAGGTCCCTTCCAACTCAGTGTAATATGTGATTCTCTGAATATATTTTCTAGCCATGTATGCAGATATACCAAGCAGCAGAAGCAATAACTCTTTCTCAGATCTTACATGATTCTATGATTCCTGTCTTAATTAGTCTGGCTTCCATTTTATGGTTCCCCATAAAGTCCATGTGATGGGAAGAAGAAATACAACATATAAATTAGTGTGATTCTGCCCTGGATACCAGTGCTCAGCATGAGAGAAGTCCTTTTGGTCCTTCAACATTTTTTGGTTTTATTGCCTTTTATTCCACATAGGCATTGCAGATAGAGGAGGGCATGGGAAATTACTTCTTTTTAAGTTCCAATGGAACAAAACAGGAATGTTCCAGTGGAGTATTCTCTCTGATAAACAATGCATCCCAATGCAGAACTACTGCTACATCTTATCCTCTTTTTCCAGAAGTGCTTTTGTTTTTAATTCCAACAGTGGTCATACGGAAAATGCCCACACATATTTCCCATGCCAAACTCTGGAACCCAAATCTGACTCCTGGCAGCTTACTTTGGGTCCCCACCATATCGACATTCCTGGATGCATTGAAGGGCAGTGTTTTGGCATAAGAACAGGGAAAGAGAAAGTCAGAGCAGGCAGATGGATGCAGATGCCTGAGGCTGTGATGAGTCCAGAAGCCAGTTTGCCCATTTTGTGGGTGAGTGGGCAGCACCTCACACTGCCAGACATTTCTAATGGAAGGAAAGGCGGTGTGGTTTTGAACTAAGTGGCATGTCCTTAACAACAGGTTAGACCTGAACCTGTGGATGGAAATGTCTAGAATTCTTTAGGAACCCAGTAAAGAGAGGGACAAAGTGTTAGCTTTATATGGGCTGCTCTACCTCTAGAGATGGTAAATGCTGTAACTCTAGTGTTGATATGTTGCTCCTATGGGCAACTTACGAGTGCCCTCTTTAGGTGTTTGTGTTGTCCCTTGCAGGGTGAGGAATGTAAAGCTGGACATATTTCCACGAAGATTTGGTAACTAAATTCAGTAACTGGAAAAACTATATGTAGTTATGAAACATTTGGCTGCAATGTGAACTTAAAATGGCACAAAGAGAATCTCAGTTCCTGTTCTCCTTAGGTCCGTTGAACCCACTGGTGAGTTGCAGCAGGACTTTCTTTCCAGAACACGGACTCAGTACAGCAACCAAAAGAGGAGTCTCAAGTCCCAGCAAAGGGGTTTGTATCTGTCACAATTAATGGCAGTCGCAGAGTATATATCTTTTTCAGTAGTTTCTTTTAATCTCTTCATTTTGTGATATGATAAAAGAATTTGGGACAGTTTTGTTCACACACTGAAATGTTCTCATGTCTGAGGTTATCTGTATAGAGTTCTTGGGAATGCACGCATATTCTGCATAGGCTATTTTACTAGAACCACTGTTTTTTAATACTTACTAACCCATATTATTTACTTATTTAAGAATTTTCAGTGCTTCTAAGTTTTATGAAGATTTTTGATTATTTGCAGAGCAGTTAAATCACAGATCACTAACACAAGGAAAAACTAATTTAGTTAAACCAGCTCATGCCAGGATATTTTTTATGGTGAGAGGTAGGGCTGGTAACCTTCTTTTAATGTCGGAGCGGTAATTATTACTTGCCAGTTGTGTCAGCACCTAGTGCTTTTTACAGTTCTTCTTTCCCCTCCTAAACCCTTTTTTAATCTTATTTATCAGATATATTTGCAAAGTAACTTGGCAGCTAAAGGACCATTTCAACCTTGAGCTGCAAAAAACAGAGATATTTATACCTCTTGTGGAGCAGGAAGATAATAGACCCTATCTGTATGGTGACAATGAAGGTAGAATATTGCACTGAGAGTTTTAGGCACCTTCTTTCTTGAAAAAATGTAGAAAAACTGTATGGAGTTCTGAGAAAAGCAATGGATAATAATCATGAAGATGGAGGGATTGCTACATAAGGAGAGATTAAAAGAAACTCAGCACTCAGCTGTAACAAACAATAAAGAACTTCAGAAGATAAATTTTTCCAAACCTTAAGTACAAATATAAATCTGCATATATATGACTACCATAACATTCATGGTATTTTCCATTTAGTGTACCAATGGCAAAATAAAAAGTGTTTCTCTGCAGACTGGAAGTTGGACAGCAGGCCATTCAGAAACTAATTGTGGGCATCAGAGTAAACTCCAGCAGAAGGACAAGGCTTCCTTCCTCCATCACGCCATGTCAGTTAACATGCAAAGAACTATTACTGTGGTTCGGTAACGACTCATTCCCAAAATGACCTGTAAGCTCCACTCATACAAGCTATGATAAAGGTCACGGAATCACAGAATATGTTGAGTTGGAAGGGACCCACAAGAATCATCAAGTCCAACCCTTAACCCTGCACAGGACAGCCCCAACAGTCACACCATGTGCTTGACGGTATCGTTCAAACACTTCTTGAACTCTGGCGGTCTTAGTGCTGTGACTACTGCCATGAGAAGCCTGTTCCAGTGCTCAACCATGCTCTGGTTGAAGAACTTTTTTTGATGTATGCATAACATTAATATTTCACATAGTAATTCAGTATCCCAGTTCCCAGTAGCTGTTTAGAGCTCATAAATGGATAAAATGGCTTCTTAAATAAACACTCTGTTTCTGCCCTAATATCAAGTTTAAATCAACCTGGAATTCAATTCTGAGATACACCTAGTAAAGCTTTTACACAATGGCTGAGGTGAATGTTTAAATTTGCTTTCTTATCTCTTTTGAAGAGCTAGTCCAATCTTGCTACCTTTGCAACCATAGACAAATTGACGATGGCTCTGAATGGACTGAGGTTTCTCAGGGAGAACAGCTATGTGGGAATTCGGCAAGGTCTGAATTGGAAGCAAAATATGTCCAGAATTACCTACAACTGTATAAAGTTTTATGCTTCATTAGGTGTGTTTTTCCCTAATCTATTTAAACACATTTCCAATTTCCTCTGATACATGAGAAAAACTGTAAGATGCAATGCTATCTTGCACTGAGTGTCCACACCTAAGCTCACAATTTATGTAAATGAGCCCTTAGTTTAGTAGAAAGGATAATGAACTGATTATTCTTTCTAGGTTTTGATCTTGACATCTGAGAGGCCTGGAGTCCATAACTGATACAAATCTCTTATCTGCAGATTTATACTCTGTGACATAAATCAGAATAGTTCATTAAATTTCATGAAAGGACACTGATTTTGCGCTTGGTTTCTACTGAATTTGGGTATTCAAAATGACAAATGTGTTTGGGAAGTGACTCATGAGAATTATCTAGTGGGAACGAAGCTGTTCACTGCACCTTTAAAACAGAAATGATGGTGACACATGCTGCAGATTCTGCGATGCAGATAAGCAAGTAGGGGAGACTCAAATGAGACAGCAAATCACATCTGAAACTGGGCACTGCATGCAGGGTTCTAGTGGTGAAAGTGGAATTATATGTCAAAGTCAGTGTTCTGTGCTCTATGCTGTAGCTAAATTGTCACTTTAAATGTAGAAATCTGATTAAATCTGTACTGTAAAAACAGTAGCTGAGGGTGGGTATTTAAAATGAAAAACACAGACTGTTGGTTGCAGGTTTGTTTGTTTCAAAAAGATTGGGAAAAATGCTGTGAAGGAAATAGAGCACTAAAATTTTAGATTTCCACTGGGGACTCTATTACTTGGCAGTTGATATGTTGCTCATCTCCTAGAAATAATTATGTATTCAGGTCCCTCAGTTAAATTGGCACATTAAGATTTCTGATAACTGTAAAGCAGAAATCCTGCAAGCCAGTGGCAGGTCTGCCCTTTGGGGTTCTGCCCAAATCAAAATCTCTGCAAGTGCAGCCCCGGGATGAGATCTGTTGCCAGCATCCCTTAGCACAGCTTCTCTGTAATCACCTGTGAGAGACCTGGCCCCAAAGAGATACTTATACTTTCTCACTGTTTAGGTCAAATGTAATCCTGCAGGTGTTCAAAGACCTGGGGGAGGACACTGGTTGCTGTGCTCCTATGGGAATGTGTTTCACTCTCCTGTTGAAGTCTTTTCAGATGCAATGTTCCTTGCAGGGGCTCTTGGACAAGAGCTGGCACTTGTGCACTGAGCAGGTCAGCTTGAACAGCGGCCTCTGGGCAGGCTGAGAAGCTATCCTGTTTCCCACACTGTCTCACTGATCTCGGCATGTGTACCTGGCACTCTGCTGGAGACAGAGTTAATCACATCAAACACACAGCAGGGAGACAATGCAGAGACGGTTGCTCCCATTGGATGAGTGAATAGGAAACAATGAAGCTTTGCCATTATATATTCATCCTCCAGCAGATGCATTGAGAGCAGGGCAGGAGGTTCACACTGAATGGCTTCTGGCAGAAGAGCTCTTTCATGTCTTGAAACAACAAGCAGATAGGGAAGAACCATCCTGCAGAGCAGCAGCTTTGAGGGCCCTGTCGCAGATGCAGCCAAGTTCCAATATTAACAGCTTGATGCCTCCTCATTGTCCCCTGGCCTCACACAGCTGTGGAGGCAGACAGTCCTCCTGGCAGCCACCACCCTAGGTGAGAAACATCTGTGATGCCAAGCTGAGACATGCAAGGTAAGTATGTCCAACGCATTTTGTATCAGCCAGCCATATTTTTGTGCTTTCAGTCAAGGAAAAGGAGCTCAGTTTGAGGAAGGGGTAGTCAAGAGCAAGGCAGTTAGGGGCAGGAGGTAGGAAAAAAATTGTTCTGCTGTAGAAAACATGGCTGAAATGACACATGCATTCCTAACCACTCTCATATCACATAAGGATGTTCTTGAGAAGAAGAAGAGTCAAGAAGGTCTGTGATAAGATAAAAAAGGGATAATGAATGTGTCTCATACAGGGCAACTGAAAGGCTTAGTCTTCTTTAGCCTGAAGGCTGAGAAGAGATATGGTATCTTTTTGTAAGTGCATCACTGGAGAAAACATCAAGGTAGGAGAAGGGCTAAGAATCTGTAAATTGGCTGGGAACTTAAATCTAACCAACAAAACTGTAAGGTTTCTGCTGTGGGAATAATAGGGTAAAAAAACCCCTTTGCTTTCTCAGAAATGAGGGCCAATAAATATACAGTGTCATGCCCACTCTATTAGAGCTCTCTTCTTGAAAACAAAGGAGGCTAATTAGCTTCCAGTTCACTATTAAGGATCACTAAGAAAAGAAGAGAGAAAAGAGATGCGTGTTGTAGAACACTATAGTATTTTCTAGGAGGCATCAAATAACCTGAAACTTCTGAGAAATCTCTGGAGCTGGCACAGCTAATGACATTGCAACCTTACATATATGACATGTACCTCTGATAATAACCACAGAGGTTTTGCCTATATGAAGAACCTAGAATCAGGTCTGTCTTAGTCTGTAGTTGGAGGGAAGGGGTGTATTTCTATTGTTTAATGCTTTCTTTGGTTATACAAGTGATTGCTGATTGCAGAGAACATATCAAGTCACTTATGTCATAGTGCAGGTTTCCAAGTTGAATAGAAAAATGAGCACAGTGTGGCTTAGGAATCCCAGAATACTATTTCCCTGCTCCCTGTATTTACAGCAGTAGTTTTGCTTGAGGAATTGTGCTCTGATAGGAAGATGCTATTTTCATTCCAAAATTTGGCAACGTATGAAATATATCATTACAATAGATAGGAGACATTTATTTTCTTTTTAGTTAATGTAAGTAGTGTAATCAATGGAACCTGAGTCAGGACAGCAAGTTGGACTTCAGCTGTTTACTAGTGGCCTCAGGGCCTTAGGTTTTAAATGAGCTGTTTTGTGGCCAACACCACTTTGAGCACTAAGGGAGGTGCAGTCTCAATGTAGTTCAAAGTAACTATTGAGATGTGATAGCTTACACCCCATGAACATAGGCCCGTACTCTTTTGGCATTCAGGGCAGGCAGTTCATACTCATAAGTTAAGGAATATCTGTATAAAACTTCCATTAGTGCCTACTCGTCATACAAATCCTGCTAATGCCTCTCGATCCACCTGTGTGTCTCTGATGAAGGCTGGGCTATGCTGCCAGATTAGCATGTAGCTGTCTTGTGTCCTCAAAGCATATCAAATCCTCTAGTCTTTATTCCCTACAGTTCAATAAGGACTGCATCTCAGTAAACTGAAGGATTTAAACTCATTCGAACACATTTATTTTCTCTTTAATTTCCTTCTGTTCACTCACTCCGATCATTACACAAGGGTCTCAGACTAGGTTTCATCAAAAACCATACACAGATGTGTATTGTTGATATACATTTTGATTTGCCATGTGGCTTTTAGTTTTAAAGATCAACATTTTCCTTGTCATAATAAAGAAGGAGATTCCATGCTTTATTTCATCATTTTATGTACTTCTTCAATATCAATCTTCATCGCTTCAGGGTCCTTTCACTGACAAATTTTCATTCAAATATGCCTTCATATACAGAAAATTATAGTTTCATTTATTCTCAGGAGATGCCGAATCACTTCTTCATTCTGTTGGTGACCCAGATGCTACATTTCCATTGTTTTCTTCGTTCTGTCTTTAAGTGTCCTGACTCATCCCAGTGCATTTGTCAGTAACCTGCTGGCATATGCTCAGGTGGCCAGTCTCACTAAAAGGCTTTTCATGTCAGTTTTGGAGTTTTCAATGAAATCTCATCATGCATGGGAAGACTTAAAGGAGTAGAAAAAGAAAGGGTGTGGCTTTCTTTCTCAGGCATACTACAGGTTCCATGGGGAAACAGCTTACCATCTGTGGGACAAACACTTGAGATCCCCTTTCACCTGATGAAATCGTATATCATGGCTCTGATAATGCCACTGGTGCCCCTTATCACAGGTGCTGCAGTCATAACCTACAATTATTTCCCTTTCTTTACTTGCCACAGTAACACAAATACACTTTCGGAGAGATGGAACTCAATTGTCACTGCAGGAGGAAGGAAGATATTTTCTCACAGGTTTTGTCTGGATTGCTAGAAGTATGGCATGGTAGTGGGAAGTAGAAACAATCTATCTTACCAACACCTTATTAGTACAGGTCCTACAGCATCTTGATGCAGAGGGAATAATATTCTTCATGCATTAATGGAGTTGCAGATATTAAGAGCTCAGCATTCATCATTTAAAGTGTCACTTGAGGTTCTAAATACAGAAGGATGTTGTGATTATTGCAAGTAGTGGGGTGTTGGTTAAAGAATTTTGATAGTACCTATTATAAGAGAGAGAAAAAGCAGTGACCCACGTTTTTCATGCATAAAAGCAAGTGGAGTGCCTGATAGTTTCCACTGATAGATCCAGCTGTTGGGAAAATAACAAACATACTTGTGATGCTCATGCTGAAATATACAGAGTCCAAAATCTTCTACCTTATATTCAGTTGCTATAACTTCTTTTAATGAGAATCTCTGAGGCATGAGAATATGTCCAGTGACTTCAATCTTGCACTTAAAAAGTGCATCTTAAGTTGATGTATTTTAATATCAGAAACTTTATTTATATGCTTTGTTTTAGTACTAGGCTCCATTTAAATGATCTCCTCTACTTCAGAAGACTCTTAAAGATATATGTATGTTTAAAGAAAATTGTGATTTCGTTGAACTTTAGTTTAAACAAGTCTCAGAAGTAAAGCCAAAGCTCCTCCTCAAAAAAAGGAAAAAATTACACAGAAGAAAGACAGACATGTTTTTCAACAAGAATTATATACACAATTACTATGTGACAATATTGCTTTTTCTTTCCTTTCTTATAAAATCTGCTGAGTTGAGCCATGGAATTATATAGTTAAGAATAAAATCCTTGTGCCAGTACTCCAACATATATCAAGCTTGTGATTAGCTTGTTTGAGCCAAGTGGAAGCAAGAAAATTTACAAGCAAAATGCAAAACTTTGACACCAGGATAGGAGATCTGCTCAGTTCAGTCCTTGTTTTCCAGGGGGCAAAAGGTGTGGCTAAGATAGAGAGAAGCGCGTAAGGATACAGTAGTTCTAAGATGCAGCAACTTCTCTCTAGGATTATTGATGTTATTTACTGAACAATGAACAAATTGAATGAAAATACAATAATGTTAATTTCATGAAGTAAAGCAATTTCATTTAGTTATTGGACCAAGGAGCAAAAGAATCATCCCATATAATAGAAATACCTGTAGGTATATCACAGAGCTTGCAGGAGATTCTGAAATTAAATCTTTAAATCAGACAAAATAGAAACTTGAACTTTTTTTCTGATATTTATTATAGTATACAGATGGATCTGGAGAGCAGGAAGCAAAATCTGCCTCATATTTTTTCACAGAAAAGGATAAACCAGTACATTCAACACTGGATTTCAGAGCACCTTGTAATCGTCGTCCTCCTCTTTGCCTAATTGGTACTGTTTTTCAGCTAATTTTGCCTTTTATAGTAATTGGCAAACAGCCAATTGTAATTGAATGGCCCTGAATTTTATAAATAATAGTCACTACTTTATTCACATATCTCCAGGTTTCTCCATACCCATATGCTCCCTTTCCCCTGCTCATGACTAACTTATCTCTTCAGACAAAATGAACAAAACAACAATAGCAAATTAATTAAGTTATTTACTTTTACTATTATTTACATGAGATGTGAAAGGACTCCAAATTTCATTAAGGAGAATAAGCAATTACATGGTATTCCGCTTGGATACTTTCAACAAGCTTGAAGAAATGCACAAAGAACTATCATTTTGATAACTTTAATGATTTCAAGTCTACTGAAACAATTGCAGATTTGTGATTTTCTAACCAATATATTTATTCCATGATGAACAATCTAATATGAAAATCTGATTATAGGGTTCTCTCTCTTCATTGTCGGTTGTGCAGCCCTTGAAATAATAGCACAATAATGAAATAAATTCCTTCCACTGGAGCTAAAAGCTGCCTTTGTGCATCTTTGATTGTAATTCAAGTGTGATGTTTGTATTTATATTATTACTGTAGAAGGGCTGGAGCCAAGATGGGTGAATATCGTTGAAGAATATTCACAAAAAATATATTCTTACAAAAATAAGAAAAAACCCCAAACCACAACCAAAAGCTCTTTGATTATGTTAGGAGCCTTTTTAATATATTCTCTAGAAGCAGCTTTTTCTACCAAAAATGTCGTGGAAAGCAAGGTTTTTGTATGTACTCACTAATTTAGGCTCCCCCATACAAATTGGTTAAGGTGTAGCTCACATCACAACTTTAGAACATGTTTAAATGCATTTCTTATAAATGTTTATGTGGGACTGCAGGATCTTATTTATATAACGCAACAGGGCTAATCACAAATGGAAAGTTACACAAATGCTTAAGAGCTTTTCTGAATCAGGTATGAGACTTTAATGCTACACAGGGTTAAGAAAGAGCTGTGGAATATTCCTCCCCCCTGCCTAAAAGGACCCTATAGCACAAGACATTAAGTAACACTTCAAACCACAGTATAACTATTGAATCAACACTCAGATAAATCTGGCTGGTGTTTCTTTGCAAATATCACAGAATAAGAGAGTCCATGCTCTTATAGAATTAATACACCATTATAGATAGATTAGAAATTATGAGAAAAGTCACACAGAACTGAGGGTATTAATCACCCTATTCAGATAGTGGGAACTCTGTCCTTTAGCACAGAACATAAAAGAAAATTCACAGAACGTGACACTGGAATTAGTAGAAGACACATTTTTCCATGGCATCCTGAAAGAAGAATAATTAGCAATAATGACACCCCATACATTTGGTTAAAAGGTTTCAAATAAACAAAATGTTGCTTGAAATGGTCTTCTAAACTTAACAAAAATATAAACCTTTAAATGACAACAAATATATATCAACCTTGTGTTAACAAATATATTTGTCTGCTTCTCTTTCCACTACTAAACTCTTCTACTGAATAGCTACAGAGCAGTAACAGGAACCAAAAATTTGTTGGCAGCATTCAGAACAATTTCAGCTCCACAGAGCATGTGCAGTGCAAATAGAACAATGCAGATTAATATAAACTAATTTAAGTATTTACAAACTATCAGTGTGTGCCAAATGATGCAACAATCTGTTTTACTTATTGGAAAGAAGAGAAGTAATGAAAAATACTGCTTTCATTATGTCTTTTAACAATGACTAATGCATTATTTCCTCTCATGTAATTTGAATAACATTTTTTTCTTTAATTTAGGAAGCTAAAGGATGTCCACGGACTGTGTGTGAGTAAACAACCACATGTCTGGTGTGGGAATAGATACAAAATAGTGTTTTTATTAGTATATCTGATTTGTTTGTTTGAATATAACTTTTCCGTAAGGGTGGACTGAGTTATCAGTGAAACTTGGAATCTATTATTTATTCTGCCATAGGAAGTGGGAACTGTAGGGCTAAATGTACACAAGAACTTGGCTCTCTCCTACCACAACTTTATTCTCAGAAAATCTGCCCTCAAGGGAGAGTATCTCACACCTGGGACTCCCAGTCCAGAGTTCAACAAAAGCTTAGCAAAGGCTTTGGGGAAACCCATTTCCAATAACAGCACCTACAGGTCCAGCTGCACTGCATGGGCAGATTATGGTCCCTTTGGACCTTTGACCTTCCTATCCCTGTTCACTTCTTGTACATCTGGAGGTCTTTCCACCAGCACAGCTCTGAGGAGTGTGAGTCACTTCTGTAGAGACTGTGAAGTGTCTGATATCACCAGGTACAGGCTTTGTGTCTGTCCTGCACTGAATGAAGTCATGTCTTGTGTGGATTGCTCACAGTGAGCAGCACTGTTAAACTGCACCACCACTGGACTTGCAAGAAATGCTGTATGTAACAACTGCCCAGCGTCGGGATCCAGCTGAGACAATCACATCCTGCAGCAGGGAGTGAGTAGGGGACAGCACAGGTTTACTCCCTTCTAAACTGTGCCAGAGACCAAGTTAACAATGCAACAGTTCAGGCTGTCTCATGCTGGCACTCAAACCTAAGTTCCATCTCTCTGATTAGTTTACTACTGCAGACAAAGACGTAGTGTTTAATAGCCTACAAGTAGATTTATCTTCCTGGTATTTATCTGAATGCAGTTTGAGCACATGTGAATTTGTAGCTTTCAGAACTGATGGGAGTTTTACAGCCAATTTCAATGAGAAAAAACTCAAGCCAATGCCAAATGTCTTCAAATCTCACCATTCATCTTCTTGAATAGTTAAAGAACTCAAGCTTCAAATGGTTTAGAAAGCCTTTTATTATACATGTGAGAGAAACAAACCATACCTGATAATCAGTTAATAACTCAATACTCATATACACAGCAAACTGAATTAAAAAAAATAAGCCCAACTACTGGTATGAAAAGGTTATTTAAATGTGTATAGATTTTTAACTAATTGCTAATTTGTCACATGCCATTGGCAGATTATGAGAAAATGTTGACATTCTTACAGCACATGATATTTTACAGATAATTATATAAACATTTAGCAGATTGGCATAGATTTAAAATCATTTTGCTATATCATTTACCATACTTTACATAAAATGAATAGCTATATAATATTTAAAATATGCCAGTTGCAATCTGAAATTTGTTAAATAATTACATAAATATTATCTATTAATTATTTAAGCATGCAAAATGCCATTTCATGAATTAAAACCATGGATTTAAATTTTTTCTTGTATGTTTGGCCTCTTCAATGGCATGACTTAGTAAAAACATTAGTTTTAAAAAATGTGAGACTACCTTTGTTGTAACAGCTGCCATTAGTGTAACAGTACAAGAATGAACCTAAACACATATTCAGATATTTGAACGGTCCCAGCAAAATAAATAGAATATCTTTGTGCCTGAAGATAAGTTGATGACAAAGTGTTTTGCTTGATCTCAGCCTGCAGGTTCACAATTCAATTAAAATTGTTTACATTACAAAACCCAAGGGTCCAGTCTTGACAGTAGTTGAGGAAGATGTGCTTGAAGAAAACTCTTACAGGTAGTGATATGCATCTAAAATAGTCTCCTGCCTCCCACCAGTCCATAGCCAACAGAATTTCTCAACAAGAGAAGGCGTCTTTGCAATAAACTGTCATTGGTTTGATTTACTCCATTGCCTTTTGTGGTTATTTTTGGAAATTGTATAAACTTTTAACTTTGACTGTAAAAGAAAAGAAGGAGGATAATGTTATCCCCTTTACATTCTTAAAAACACCGTAGTCTTGAAGGCATTAACCAAGTTGTAAAATGTTGGGAGTTATGTCATATTCAAAACACTACATCAAAAGATAGAACTAAATTATACAGCAGAAGGAATGCTATGCTATGAAGTTATGCTGTCCTTATTTTTCAGCAGTGCTCTTTTTATCAGTGTCTAGTTTTCCTACTCTTCTTAGCTCTTTGGTGCATAACTGGTCTTGGTAAATCAGGTCCAAATTAGGTTCACAAGTTTCCTTAGCACCTTTTCCTATCTTTCCTCTGAACAATCAAAAGCTACTAACTCTGTTACTCCTGGTAATGTTGAGGACAAATTTTAAACTTCAAGTACTATAAAATGAAGATTTAGGCCATGCATTTGACTATCCTGTAGTTTTCTGGTTAAGACCTTTTAATACATGCAAGGTGTTGCATACCTTGCAGCCCAATATTGAAAAGCAATGATGTTTTATGGAAATATTTTCAAAATTGGCAGCTTCAGGAAAAAAATAGGCAATAAATTTCATGTGTATGTGAAAAATCTGTACTAAAGAAGTGGAAAATAATCCTGGATTTAATAGTTCAGATACATGTAGTGACTTAACTTACAGATTTTATTGGCTGTGATTCTGTCCACAAAACCATGGCATGAGTTGGTTGGTAAAAGAGATTGGGGGAAATTTTTTATATGTATTTTTTAATGGATTTTTATCCTTTTTATTTTTTTTTAATTTAAATCCTCTTTATAGCAAGCTCCCATTCCTCTAAACTATGACTAAGTCACATCTGAAAATTGTTGAACTGGCTATTTTTGAGAAGTTCCTTAGATAATGATCTAATCTAATATATTACCCTCTAGTACAACCTATGTGTTTTGACAAGGTAATTATTATCCCGAAATTCCACTTTAGAGCAGTGTATGTCCTCTAATTACCACAGAAGAAACTCACTTACAAAGCTCCTATGAAGGTAACCAGAGCTGAACTTGAAGCATTCCTCTATGCTTCATGTAAGGGTAGGACACACACTGAGGCTACTCAGTGGAAGCATGCCTAAAGCAATTGAAAGACAGAACTGTCCCCCAAAGAACTATTACTTCTCTCACTTTTACACACTCTAAGTTAAAAGTATCCTTACTTTTTCCCTTGTTTTGGAAGAATTTCCAAAAAAACTTGAAAGTCCCAAGTTACTTCGCACCATCAAATTTCATACTCACAGATTCCTATTGTTTTATACAGGATTTGCTCTAGGGTTTTATTTAGAGTATATTGCTTTGGCTATTCTTCTCTCACTTTTTGTCCCAGTTCACTGACATGCTGAGATTTGTTTTTGGTTAGATGAGGGAATACGGCTGGCACAGTTTCTCCCAGCAGGGTCATGCATTTTCTAGTCTTTGACCTCGTTCATTAATTCTCTTCCATGGTGGAATACATAAAATTCTCTCCATTCCTTGTTATAATAGAGTCTATATGCATTTTCATAATACTGCCTTCAGGCAGTATATCGGTGAAATATAAAGTGATGGCAAGACTTGGATGATATATGTATATATTACAGTGATGCAACCAAAAGATAAATTGGCAATGCGATGGTATTTTTGCATTAGCCATTTTCTCAGAACATTGGCTGAGCAATGGTTATAGCAGAAACAGAATGTGTTCAGAGAAGGATAACAAAGAGGGGAGAAACACAAAGAAATTCCTTCATATTGCAGGTATGAAGAAATCAGGTTTGTTTACTATAGACAGAGGCACCATTCTCCCTCCATTCCTGGGAAGTAATATCATAAGACTGAAATAAAAACCTTAAAATTTACTGAGGTGATGACAGGAGAGAGAGGCATTGGTTTTATTTAGAGTACACTTAAGTCCTATATACAAAGATTTTTCCACAACTGGGATGTGCAAAACTGAAATTTTTCACATGATCCTGTAACATGAAAGTTAAAAATGAGGAAGGAAATATCACAAGTATAATTTTAAAAATCATGAAGGATAGGAACATTAGAGTAGTAAATGTATCTCTACAAGAAGAGAAGTGAGAAAATAGGTAAATGAGATTCCACTTAACCTTTCTTGTAATACATGAAGCAGGCTTAGAAGTGAAAGGTTATTCAAAATGCACAAATAAAATTCCTTTCACAAGGAATATCTTTAACTCACAGGAACTCACAACCATTTCAAATAATGGTATGCAAGGGATTGATTAACTTCACCAAAGAATTAGCCATTCATAGAGAAAAAAGGATATCTAAAGGCACAGTGTTTTTTAAAATAAATATAGATTTATTCAGTTAGTTAAAGAGACAGATGGTTATCCATCTTTCAGGACAGCCTCTCTATACATGGTAAATGCTGAAAAAAAAGTATTTTAGTGTTCAGATGTATGGCTTTAGCACACTGACAAGTGTATCTGCATTTATTCATTCTCTATGATATGAAAGGAGCAGATACCCTGAGTAGCATGATCACTAATAGAAAGTAGGAAAAGATTTGGGTCATGAATTGTTGAAAAGATAAAGTCCTGAGTAAGCAATTCTGTATCCGTACAATATGGAGGTATCATTGGCTTCAAACAAAGAGTATAAACATGGTTTATTAGTCAGGCTAATTAGCTGTGCAGAAAAATGTCCAGGCTAATTAACTTCGTCAGAGTGCAGTTTGAATATGACTATACTGCTCTGGGAGCCTAGTTACTGTCTCTGTGCTAAGTAATGTAAGATCCGCTTAATATTTATGGTTCATTGTTAGTCTTTCCTACTATCTGGTTGCTAAGGGCTTGTATTTTCAGTGAATTTGTTTCACTGCTGTAAGTGTATGTACTGTGGTATGCAGTGTCCAGAGGCTCCTGTTACAGATGATAGGCTGGTTCAATCTACACCAGGACCCTTTAAGTGAGGTTGGACTAAGCAGACCAATTTTGAAAGATCCATGAAAGACAATGACTAAAACCAGTTTGACGTCTACTTACGGCTACAGAAATCTAAAAAATTCATAAAGGGGTCTGAATCTTCTTTAGCAATCTTTTAGGAAGCCAGTTATATCTGAAAAAAGTTTAATTGTTCTGCCTGGATTTCAGATCTTCCCACTTGGAAGCTGAACTTCTTTTAAACTTTCAGCACTCCTTCATTCTTAGAATATATTGCTGTAGTTATAGGCCAGTGGCAGAGGTAATTCTTCAGAACAACCATTACACTAACATAGTGCAATTTAAGATATGAATATTCTTTTTCTTCCTCTAGTTAATATGTGGTTGTAGATAATGGGTAGTTTTGTCACTGCCAGACAAGTGGCTTCCCCTCTAGAAGATCTCTCTCTGCTCTCAGAAATTGATTCTTTGAATTACTTTCTTCTTGTGGGGTGAACCTTAGTAAAACTGAAACTTCAAACACTAGCAAGGAGAAATGGTATTTTATTAGGCACTTACATTGCAGTGACTTAGTAAAACAGAATCAAGTGTATTTTTCGCTGAAGTGCAGATGGTTGGCAACTTGGTATTAAGAAAGGCTAAAGATGAATCATAAATATTAAACAGATCTTACAGTTACCCACAAACTACTATGAAGACAGTAACAGACTGGTAGGTAAGAGCTGGAAAAAACCTATATAGGCGTGCAGGTCAACCTTCTGTCAGTACAAAGGCTGAAGAGGCAAAATTTCAAGGAAAGATAATCGTTTACCTATCCTTTTTGACAATAACAGAAGTATTACATTCATTTGTTAGGTCTCTGTATAGACTAATTTATGTCTCAGTGGAGTGACCTTGTTTTGAGACAAGTTCTACTGAGGCTACCACCAATGGAGTGCTGTAAAATGTTAAGACAAAGGATATAATTGCTTGGGAGTGAGAAAATCTGAATCTTTCCAGGATCACTTTTTCCAAGGAAACAAAAGAAAGAACAGCACTATGTCCTTCCTAATAAGCTGCACAGTGTAGTCATATGAGGGCCACTACTTTGAGGTGGCACAGACATGTTTATTGTTCAGAATTCCCAGGGATTCCAGATATCCTTGTTTATAAGGATATATATCCAGTTATCCTTGATTTATAAGCAGGAACTTCTCAGCCTTGGAGATCCTTTGCTACTGGAATCCATAATACAAACATTGTTCCCAGGAAATAGCTCAAAATATTTCTTTGTGATCTCTTTGACAGACATGCAATAGTTTCTGGTACATTTCCATATAAATACAGGAGCCAGTGGGCTGGTAACTAGAAAAAATATTATTATTTTCAAAATGTTCTGAGTCACAAATTAAATCTGGCCATTTTAATGACATTTTAATTGAGCAATCTCCAAGAAAATGTACTGGGAAACGGAGAACAGGAGTTGGAGCAAGAGGATGAGTCTTTCTTGGAAAACAGAAAATCATAGAAGAGCTTAGACACCTCAACATGATCACTTTATATATTTCTATGGCAAGAACAACTAATGAAAGCTTTTAGTTTAAATAAAGGGGGAAGATGAAGTAGAACTTAGAAAGGCAAAATCATCTGATCAAACCCAATCATCTAGAAGTCAGGGATCAAGCCCAAGCTGGTCATCTTGATTGATAATAAGTAGAGACAGGTAGGCATTTCTAGAGGGCCTAACACAGCATAAAAAAATTGAGTATAATGACTCAATGGAAGCTGTCAGGGACTGAAGAGGGAACTGGGACAATTATTGTACACAGGGATTCATTCACAAAGCTCACCTGTTCTCCATTACCTTCTCTATTCTGTGATGGAGCTGCCAAATATACAGACTTTATGCAGATGCCCAAGCACTATGTGAGATGTATCAGAATCACTGGTTTTGGAGTTGCCAGAGGAAGCAGGTCTGTCTGTCACTGGACATTAGATTTCTAATTCAGCATAAATGTAGAGACATAAAATATGACTAAGGCTGCATCCAAATAGGATTTTGTAGTATATCAAAAGTACATGATATTGCAACTTCACTCTTGGGTGAATTATAGTGGTCTTGATAGAGCTCAAGCTAGATCACCTGGATGTTCTTTGTATGCTTCAATTCTGGCTAAAAATTCAAGGCAGAATGGCTCTGTTATTAGAGGTGCTAGAAACATTTTCCGGAATTAAACTTTGCTCATTTTGTAGTCTGGGAGGTCTATTTGGTGCATTAGTGGAAGGATAGACATAGAAAACTTTAGGCTGTAATCTTTTAGAATTTTTAGCCATTGCCATAAACGTTAACGGTAAACACGTCAACAGGTTGGACAGGGAATATGCACTGCTGGGTTTGTCTCTTTGACACATTAGGGAATACAGAGCAAGAAATTAAAAATGAAAGCCAGAACCATTTAGCAGAAGATTCATTCTTTTAGGATCAATAAGTAACTCCATTTTAAATGTCTTACTCTCAATAGAATTCATTTTACAATATACTATCTCAATAAATACTGTTGGCGATATGACTATGCAGCTTTTAGGGATTCTTACTCTTAACTGAAATAACTTGATTTTTGATTCATGTATTGAATATTTTTATTGATTCCATGAGTTACATTACACATTTCACATTATAATAAGAGATGAAAATACTGTCTCCACTCTAGGCCACGGGAGAAATGGCCAAGTATTGTCTCTTATTTGGTGAAAAAACCTCATACAATGTATGAAAAATGCAGTAATGAAATATTTAAAAGGTGTAAGATGATTAATAAGGAAAGATATTAAATGCCTTGTCAGAATGATGACATAATATCATTTACTACTATGACCCCAAATAGTGGTGTCAACCACTACAAGCCACTAATCATTTAAAACAAAATTAAGAGAAGGGATAGATTAGCAAAAGGAAAAGGATCTGAATCAGTTTGTAACATAAACATTTATACTGAAAATCTCTTGACAATTTTCCTGGAGGTTTCAGCAAACAAGCTAGAATAAAATTTTGAAAAGTAGCTTTTTTCCTTTGAGTTTGCTTTTATTTGGTCTTACTGTAAAGCAGGTGAGAACATATATACCACTTCAACGAGACTGACTGCAGCTACAGATGGAAAAAAAGGGTGATAATTAGTAAGCTTGTTGCATTTTGAAACGTGAGACAAACAAATTGAATTCTACCTTTTGATGGTGTCAGTAATATGCCAGTAACACAACTATTTCCATAATAACAAACAAAGAGATAATGAAAATATGAACAAAAAGAGAGGGTGTATGTGTTATAATTAAAATGTGTTATGTGGGTGTTGTGCAGAAAGAACACTTATGCATCATAAGTTCATGAGTAATATGACATCTTAAAGCACCAAAAACAAAAGTAAAAGAATCTAGCCTACATGATAAGCGCAAGTTTGTAGAAACATTTACAGATTTGTTAGATGAGAATAGCCAGTAAACAACTTTAACTGTACAGGAAGAATATGAGCTTTTAATAGACATGTTCAGGCAGGGATAATGAGAAAGTTTTTCATTCAGGAGAAAGTGTGTATTATTGTTATTGTTTTCCAAAAGTGGCCGCAGCAGGACCCTGTAAGACCATTCTGAGCATCAAAATCCCACTTTGAACCTTCTCAGAGAATTCCGCACCCAGACTGCAATACTTGCCTCCAACATAAGGACATGAACTTGTTAGAATGAGTCCATAGGAAGGCCATAAAGATGATCAGAGGACATGAGAATCTCTGTTGTGAATTTAAGCTGAGAGAATTGAGTTGATCAGCCTGGAAAAGGGAAGGGTCCAGGAAGACCATATAGCACTTTCCAGTACCTAAAGGAGGCCTACAAGGGAGTTCGAGAGGGAGTTTTTACAAGGGAATTAGTGATAGGACAAGGGAGAATGGCTTTAAACTGAAGAAAGGCAGATTTAGATTGGATATTAGGATGATGGTTATGATAATGATTATTCTTTTTATTAATATAATCATTATTTATTGTGAGGGTGGTGAGGCACTGGAACAGGTTGTCCAGACAAGCTGTGGATGCCCCATCTCTGTCAGTGTCCAAGTTCAGGTTGGATGGTGCACTGAGCAACCTGGTCTAGTGGAATGTGTTCCTGCCTGTGGCAGGGCATTGGAACTAGAGGATCTTTAATGTCCCTTCCAACTCAAATCATTCTATGATTCCATGATAATTCATCCATGTCCCTGCTGGAATAAGTAACAAAGACATGCACAGTAATGGACTGGGTCAGTCAGATTTTGTAGATTCCAGTCAAAAATTATTCTATTGTAAATGGCCATGCTGAAGGTACAAAAATATCAAAGAAATTGTGTGTTATTGTATTACAATGGGAAACCTTCTAACCTCACAAAGTATAAAAAATGAGAGATTACATATCCTATTCCAGTAGGATTGATGCCATTTTCTTTGGCCTCTCTCTTGCCCCACTGCTATTTTAACATTTTTTTTCAGTCAGTTGGGCATTTACTAACGATGGGAAATGTGCAATATTCTCAGTAAATAGAAAGAAAAAATGTAAATTGGGGACATACTGGAGCAAGACATAAGATGAAAGGGGGTGCACGTTGTGTATCTTTCACTTAAAGCTGCATAATTGCAGAATTGCCAAGAACAAGTAAGGCTCAGTGGCTGGAAGGGTAGTGAGAAATCCAGTGGGAAAACAGTTATTTGTTTCTTATTGGTCTGGTTATTTGCTAATTTAGTTAAATAGTACAAGACAAACCATATTTATATGGTACAAATTAGGGAAGATAAAATGGTAAAATGAAGGTTTGTTTTTTATTTTCAAGCCAAAGGCAGGTAAGGTTAGCCATATTCCAGGTACCAGTTGAAATACAATTTTACTGAAAATGGCATATCCATAATAGGATAGATGCTTTTTGCCTAAACCCCAGAATATTTTATTCTAGAGCTAATGAGAACTGAAGTGCTTGATTTGGTAAATGGCGTAGTATAACATTTTCAGAAAGGAATTTTTGATTTCATGTATCATCTTGTGCTCAAGTTGGCAATGATTTTAGAGGAAATCAAAGCAGCTTAAATAAAACATTTAGTCTCTAATCATTGTACAAAACCATCCAAACAAATGAAGAAACCAATTAAAAAAGAAAAGAAGCTATAATTCTGTGATTTTCCAGGTCCTATTTTGCTTTGGTCCAAACAACAGAAAAATTTGCTCTACCAGAAGATCCTTAGCTTCTCCCAAAAGAAATGAATATTCAGACTTCATGAAATCTTTCAAGAATGCTACAATTCCAACTGCAAAGCAGAAGTATGCATCCTGATCATATTTCCAGTCATTCTGGTGTTGCAGTTTCTGATCATAACAGCTTTACTGCCTGAAAATATAGAGAGTGGTGTTTTTACGTCATATAAATCATAAGTTTCATCCCTGTTCTGCACTGGATGTTGGCAGAAAGGTGACATTGTGCAACAAACATTTTCGTGTAGAAGCTTAGGGCTTCTTAAGTACCCAGAGGTCCCTGCTGAAGAGTTATTGACATTATTTTGGATTATTTTTTTGTTTGTTTTCTATGAATACCTGTTTTCTTAAAAGTCAGACGGTTCCTTTTTGTTCTAGTTGTCTAATTATAATTAGAGATTATAATTAAGTCTAGTCCATTATAGCCCGTTAAGATGGTTTTAAAAAGCAATTCAGTTTCCTTCCCCAGTCCATGCCAACATACTTACCCAATTACTTCCACAGAGCTTTAAAGATGAGATTTTCAAAAGCATCAACATTGGCAAAATGCTGTTTTCAGTAAGTCATGGTCATCCCATTGACTTCAAATCTACAAAATAGCAAATGTTCAAGTATCTTTAAAAACTCAAAGTTGTCTAAATTATGGGAGAACACTGTAATACATTACAGCAATACTGCTAAGCTAATTAGTTACTGCTTTTGGTGGCTTCATGTGTCAGTATAATTCAATTGCTTAAGAGCCTCTTCCCCATTCTGGTTTTTGGGCAGTAATGGAGACATTTTTATTGTAGCTGACACTGGCAATTAGATTTCAGAGATTACTTTATGAACCTCATTTCTTTTTTTTTTCTCTCATCTGGAAACACTACTTTTGAGAAACAGAAAAACAAATATTGGAACTTATGAGCCTTTCTATCAGGATGGAAAAGAAAGTAGAGACCACCACAGAACACGTGAAATTAGTCTACATTTTATAATTCACTAAACATCAGTTTGGAAGGAAAGTAATCAACTAAGACTTCAGTGGTCTTACTGCAAAATATAGAAATCGGATCCCAGATGCTTGTCTGAGTGGCAGGTGTGTTGTTCTACTGAACATCCTTTAGTGTCTTCCTCATTTTTGTTTTTGTTTCTAGGTTATATACTATTGTGAGGTGGTTTATCTCCCACAGTTTTAACTGTTCCTTTAACGAGGGAATTAAAGGACACCAAAGCTGGTTTTTTATATTATGGATATTATTCTTGTTAGTATTTTGAAAGCAAAAGAAAAATATTTTTGATAACTAACATTAGAGACTGGACGTAGGTCTGACGCACGTAGGATCCAGTATTTAAGAGACAAGATGACCCTTGTGGTTCTATAACATTTCTAAGAAAGGCTTCACAAGGGAGAACAGATTATTATTCTGGTTCCTGGGAAGAAACTCAGAGCCCTCACTCAGCCCCTTATTGCTATTAAGCTTTCCAGACAGGTACCTCCTCATAGATCTAAAAAAGTCAACCAATTTTTAGTCCTTGCAGAGTAGCAAAGAATAAGCTCTCTAAAGGGTTGAAAAGTATTAATCACATATGTTAAGTAAGAGAAGAGACATGTCTCTCTGCTTTGGCTCCATGGCTGATAATCTTGTTCATTACAACAGCTCATATCCAAGTCTTGGAATCCTCATTTACCACTCCTTGTAGGCTGGTGTATCAGTGCAAAACTGAAAATTGTGGCAGGCTATGCTAGTTTGCTAAGCAGTGAAATGCAGAGACCGACAAACCAACAGAGGAACAATGGCAGCACCCTGGCCCTTGCGGGATGTCCCATGGCAGCTTGGGAGGCTGCTGGCACAGCCCTGAGGTGGGCATGGCCCCCCTGCCCAAGCCCCAAGGAAGCAGCTGAGCACTCAACTGTGAGGGACCTGGATGGCATATAACCTTTGGTTATATGTGATTTACAAAGCTGGAAGAACAATCTTGTTAAAAGGAAAACAAGGAAATAAAGACAAAATAGCTACTCAATTTTAGGTACAAGGTGTTAGGCATTGTGCCAACTCCTTTCCATCTGTATTCGGCATCTGTTGACTTTGCTCATTTTGTTGTGTTTTCAGCACTTTTCATTGATTACAGATTTAGGTGCTGTGATTTCTACCAAGTATGATACCAGAAAATTGTCAAAATATTTGCAGCCAAATGCAAACCCATTCAAAATTTCACAGCCTTTAAACTCCAGAGCTTACAGGCAGAAAAGAAAATGAAATGTTGCTTAGATTCATAATTTTCTTCAGAAGAAAAAAATGGTGTGTATTGCAATGCAATATGATGACTTTTAGATTAAAATTTTTACTGGGATTAGAATTCTCAAAACCAAACTTGTAAAAATGCATTGTTTCAGATTTTCCAAGGTTTATCAATGAAATTATTTTTTTTTCCAGCCTGGAAGGAAGATAAATTGTGGTTTTGTCAACAGGGGAAACTAAGTGAGTTCAGAAACACTTCTTCACCAGTAAAGACAGACAGGACAAAAATAAATTGACATGGTACATAGATTGCAGTGAATATTAGAGCACTTTGGTGATAAAACAAAGGAAAAGAGAAAGGGAAGACAGTAATAGACTATTCTGGATAGCCCTTTGCTCTAACATTAACACCAGGGAGAAATAAAAGATTTTAGATGAAGATCACACACACACAGACAAAGGAATTACATCTTTTTTTTTCCCATTGAATTTTTTTGGTGAATATGCTGTTGAAGGAGATGAACTCTCAGCTTTCTGGGGTTTGTTTATTTGAGTAATTATATAAATACAGTAAAAGACAATGCAGAAGAAGCAGGTTGTTAGGTCATTAGAGTGTGGACACATAAATGAAGGATCCAGTACACTTAATAAGAAAGCTCTACAGAGAAAGTCCAGCACGACTTTTTTTTAAGGTTTTATTTCTTTCTTCTTAAGCTTTTAATGTTTTGTTGCTATTGTTTCCTGTCTATAAGGCTGAGCAAGGGCCTCAGTGAGATTTGAAGTCTCTGTAGATTTTCCTGCTGGCTCCTAAACTAAGTACAGTATTCCCAGGCTTATCCGGCTCTGCTTTAAAAACCATTTGTAATCTACACAAGAGCAGTAAAGAAGAAACATATACCATATTATTGCTGGGATAATTGCTGCCTGGCTAATCTCAAATTACACTGCTTCTTGGTTTTTTTTCTTACTAGCAGTGAATGTTTATAATTTCAAGAGATTTTATAAGTCCTTCTTGCCTCATCTAGCCCCTTTGCAGAAAGAACAGTTGCCCTTGACTTTAAAGCATGATATATTCCGCTTCATCTACAATATATCCAAATCCACTCTAAGCAGTCTTTCCATTTCTTGGTGAGGTGCCAGTAATTCTGAACAGTCAGATCCTGCCAGCTATTACTATTGTCAGTAGCCAACTGTCAGCAGAACAGACATGGTGTAAAGCTTTGAAGTAGTTGATCAACTATGCTCAAGTGACTGCTGCTCCCTATATGGATGTAGCTTCGATTTGCTGTACCCACTTTTTATTTCAATACAAAGTCAAAGAAAGAGATCTGAGAAATGTGTATATTCATCTCCAAACGCTGAAAAGAAGGTCTACCTTCTGTTGCTTACATATGTGGCCAACCTCTCCCAGCACACCAGGAGCTCGTTTCCTCTTTCCTGAGAAGGGCAGACACTCTGTTGCTTATTTCCCCACCTTTTTAGAATCATAGAATCAGCAGAGCTTGAAAGGACCTCCGAGATCATCGAGTCCAACCCTTGATCCACTAACACCATGGTTACTAGACCGTGGCACCCTTTCTGGTAAATCTGCATCCTTTCTTTCAGGTTAGCCCCTTACCACTACTTTGGGAGCTTCTGTTTCTTACTTTCTAGATCAATTAATATTTAAATATTTTAGAACTGCCAAAGCTCCAGATGCAGAGGTGCCTGTTGCAAGCAACACCATAGGTACTGGTTGATATATGATTCTCAAAGACAGGACACTACAGGACTTATTTCAGGCCAAGCTTCCATGTTAGAAAGTTGTGTGCGTGTCCCCCATTCCTACCTTGTATCTTAAATATTCAATACATAAAGCAATTTTTTGCTGGATGTAACTGTCAGTCGTGGGATGTGAATGTTAAAATCTCATGGGGAATAAGAACCAAATATAGTGATTCGACTTCCCACATGATTGCTCTAACCACAGTACTATAAGAACAAATCTCCTCGCCCCTCCCTTCCCTTTCCCTCTTTCTCCTCCTATTTGCTTCTACCAGGGCTCAAACATTAGAGTGTTCACCCAGAATTGTCATATTCTTTTTTTTGTAATGAAAAAGTGAGAAAGAAGTGTAATCAAATCCATTGTCATTCAGACATAATTGATATTTTTGGCTTGGCAGCTGTCCTCATTAGCTGCAAGCATGCCTGTATTACAAGATGCTGCACTAATAATCCTGACAGATTTCTCATTTCCTTAATTGCATTTAAATGTTCCCTACTGCACTAATAACTCAATAGTGGGGAGTTTAGATATAGTTCAGGAAGTGTGATAAGTATTTACAAATTTTCATGTCTCATACTGTCCTTCCATCTATATGGAGAAGTTCAGAAAAGTATCTTTTCTACTGAAAAATATTTGGAGAAGGATTGTCTTTAAAATCAAAATTTTTGAGTGTTTAGGTGCCTTGCTGTTTTGAAAACAGACAGTAAAAAGCAAAGAAAATGCATTCCTGAGAGGAAGCATGTCTATGAGTACACTGACTTCTAATCTTTCTCCTTTCTCCCTTTTTCTCTTATACATAAAAAATTCTAAATTTTAAATGCACTAACCAGGTTCTCCATTTTTCTTTTACCTCCTCTGAGGACTAAAGGCTTGTCTATTTTTGCCAGCCTCCTCTAGTGGCAGTATTAATTCAGAGTCCTTTGACAGGATATTCTGAAGATGTGGATGTCAGGGAAAGCTGAAGCATCACCATAGATTTATGCAAAAATATCTATTGTAATATAAATCCCTATGCCACAGCAATTTTAGCCTCTCATTTAGTCACTTATACAAGATGTACTATAATCATGGTGAAGGCATAACTTATTGTTGCATTGATAGATTCCGTACAATCAGTGCATTGTAAAATATGATGAAAATCAAGTTTTATTCTGGCAATTCAGCATTACATGAGAATAGAGACACTGCTCCCTTAAATCCTCCACAGTTCTCAGTCCTTTCTTTTTCGACTGGCTGAATCTGCTTTTCCCAGATATTTTGAGATGCAGCCAAGTACCATTGACAGTCCTTTTCAGGAGATGTTCTCCATCTGACTAACAGAGCATCAGCTGGCTCCCTAACTCTTGCCGAGGAATTTCCCCGACAGATCGAAGTAAGTAAGTCACACAAAAACTCCAGCCCATCATAAAACTATTCATTTTTCCCTTCTGAACAGGGACTACAGGCCACAGATGCCAAGCTAGGGAAGGTCTTCTCTGAGAAGCTGCACATCCCTCTTTGGCAAAGTCCTTATACTTCTGTCCTGGCACCACAGCAGCCACTGCTGGCTCACACCCAACTGCCAATTGGTCTCACTCAGCCTTCCACCTGAGACTTCCCATCCATTTTCTTTGTATCTCTAAGATACAAGACCAAGACATTTCCTGTAACCTCTCACCCTGAAACAAGCTTTTTGTGCCAATAAAAAATGATGCATTTTCATAAAATTCCTGACCTTATTTCAGGGAAAGAATTTGGTTTTGTAGGATCTGTCCTTTGGCTCCAGGAAGACAGACAGCATCCTTCTTACTGTTTTTAATAAACTTAGGACATTTTGTGATGCTAAGTAACTCTTTCATACTGACAAGTTTTTGGAAAGGTTTCAGGACAGTAGTACAAAGCCCTTTCAGTGAACATGCAGGTGTGATATGACAAATAGAATCTCCTGGAAACATGGACATCTATTTGGAGATGTTACCTTTGCAAAACAAGCCAGACTTTCCCATAAAATTTAACAGAGTTTTAAACTAGTTTGTAAGGATAAAGGGACAAAACCAGGCTTTCCAGTGAAAGGCAGTGGGATGGTGCACCAAAATTCGAGGAAGTGAATGCTAGTGGGATCCCTCAATCTGCTCCATGAGGTGTTGGCTACAATGAACCACATCTGAAATGTTTCTACACCAGTGCATGCAGTGACTGGAGTACCTGTGACTGGAGTGCCATGTTGGATGGTTAGAGGCTCTTCAGGAGGAATAGGCAGGGCAGGTGAGGCCAGGGGGTGGCTTTTTATATAACGGAAGGGCTGGAGCTTAGAGTTGGCAATGTCACAGTTAAGAGCCTCTGGGCAGATGTCATCATGGGAGTCTACTATGGACTGCCTAGCTAGGACGATGACACCGATGACTTATTCTAAGGAACTAAGAGATACCTCTTAATCATCTGCCCTTGTCCTCATGGGTGACTACAACTACCTAAAAATTAACTGGGTGCATCACACAGCTGGCACAATCAGATCCAGAAAATTCCTAAAACACCTCGATGACAACTTCATGACACATGTACTATGAGAGCCAACGAGGAAAGAAGCCCTCCTTGATTTGTTGCTTGTTAACAGAGAGGGTCTCATGAGTGAAATGGAGATTGGTGGCCTTCTTGGCCACAGCGACCACAAAGCAATCAAGTTTAAAATCTGTTGATGGGAGGAAAAGTGCCAGCAAAATTTCAACCCTGGACATGAGGAGAGTAGAGTTTAGGCTGCACAGGGAACTAGTAGGTAATGTCCGCTTGGAAAATGCTTTTCAAGGTACTGGGGTCCATTAGTGGTGGTCACTTTTTAAGTATTGCTTTCTAAGGGCCCATGAACAGGCAATCCCTAAATGCTGGAAGTGAAGCAGATGAGGCAGGAGGCCAGGCTGACTGAGCAGGAATCTTGGAGATAAGGCAAAAATAGAAGATGTATGCTCAGTGGAAGCATGGTCAGGTGATGTGAGAGGAGTACAGAGATGCTACTCACCACTGTAGGAAGAAAATTCATGTGGCCAAAGTTCATTTGAAGCTGGCAAGAACTGTGGGGGATAATAAAAAGAGGGGGTTTAAAATGTATTAATGGTAAAAGGCAGTGCCGAAATTACAGGATAAGGATGGTCACCTCACAAACAGGGACAGAGACAAGGCAGAGATATTTAATGCTTTCTTTGCCTCTGTCTTCAACACTGATGACAGATGAAGGGGGTCCCATGCCCTGAGCTGGAAGACCATGACTGTGAGAATGATAAACTCCCAGTTAACCCTGAAATTGTGAGGATCTGCTGCTCCAACTAGATCCCTACAAATCTATGGGGCCTCGTGGAATTCAGTGCTTAAAAAGCTGGCTGATATCATCAGGATGCATCCTCCACTGATTTTTAAACTATCTTGGCAATCCAGAGAGGTCCCAGTTGACTGGAAACTGGTGAACATTGTCCCAGTTTTAAAAAAGGGCAAGAAGGATTCCCCTGGAAACTATGGGCCTGTCAGTCTCACTTCAGTGCCTAAGTTATGGAGAAGATTATTCTTAGTGGGTGTTGAAAAAAAACCTGAAGGGCAATGCAGCCATTGGTCACCCTAATTCATAATGTTAGATGCTAGCACACTGCAAAGGCTGTGTACATCTCTATCTTGTCAGAAAAACAGTAAATGTATCTTTATAGTATTTTTTAAAATTCCTACAACTATTTTTTGGTTTTTTTTTTTGTTTTGTTACAGATGCTAAGCCTGAAACAGAGATGATTCAGAACAACACGGAGGTAACCTTTTTACAAGGAACTCTGTCTTCATTAATACACATTTCTTTTAAAACAAGACCCATGACAGATGCCAGGTGGAATGATTAAAGCAATGGGTGGATTTTCGAAGTCTCCTCCTTAGCTCTCTTAAAGAATTGACGGACACTACAGCATTCCTTCACAGACTCTACCCTGCTTTTCCATCAATACTTTCACTGCATTTAATTACATAATCCATTGTCTGCTGTCCAAAATAAAAACTTTAGCCAAAATTCAATTCATATCACAATATCATACCTTACATATTAAACACATAGAAAAAACTGTCTGAAGTTTTTCCTACACCCTTTATACTCAGAGAAGCAATTTACATGATGTTTTTTATTACATTATTACTATAAAGTTAGGATAAAAAATAGGTTTAACATTTAACAGTAATGATGAAGTTTGAGGTCATTCTGATCCATCATGGAAGCAGGTTCTAAAATCATGGCCCAGTTCTGGTTTTCTATTTTCTGTATAGAAATCTCAAAACTTCACTTTTGAGATTGACAGTTGTATTGTTATAGCCATGGGATATCACAACAACATAGCAAGCAAGTGACTTTGTAATTTAGGTCAACCTCATTGAAGGATTTAAAGATTGGTTAAGGACAGTTAGAACATTGTCTAGGGGTGCTTTTTCTTTTTTTTTCCTTTTTAATACTACAAGATGAAACATTGTAACATTAAACATTCAGAAAAATCACACATAGGGGTGTAATTTAAACTGACTAACAAATCCTTCAAAAGTCATGAATTCTTCTGTCACACTAGTGGTACCTCATGATTCAAATGAGTGCTGCACCAAAAAAATTAAAGGCATAAATGACAACTATCATGCTAAGTCAAAAGAAGTCATCTCATAGGGCTTTATAGTATCACCAAGACATGTCAGCAGTATATGCTCTATATGCAGTATATGCCTGGTCTTACTCATTGTGGTGGGTTGACCCTGGCTGGGCACCAGGTGCCCACCAAGCTGCTCTATTAATTCCCCTTCTCAGCTGGAAAGGGGAGAGAAAATAAGACGGAAAACAATGCATAGGTTGAGATAAGGCAGTTTACTACAGCAAAAGAGAAAGGTTGCACATGCAAGAAAAGGAGGAAAAAACAATAAATTTTATTCTCTACTTCCTATCAGCAAGTGATGTCTGGGCACTTCCCAGGAAGCAGGGCTTCAGCACATGTAGTGGTTGACTGAGAAGACAAACATTGTAAATAACAAATGCTCCCCACTTCTCTTTTCTTAATTTTTATATTTGAGCAGACATCATATGGTACGGAAAATCCCTTCAGTCAGTTGGGGTCAGCTATTTCAGCTGTGTCCCCTTACAAGATTTTGCTCATCCCCAGCCTACTGTGAAGGGAAGGGAGGTTGGGGAGTAATGTTGGACAGACAGTGCTGATGTTGCGTCAGCGCTGCCCAGCAGTAGCCAAAACACTGGTGTGTTATCAACACCTTTCTAGCTACCAATACCAAGCACAGCACTGTGAGGGCTGCTATGAGGAAAATTAACTCCATCTCAGCTAGACCAGATTTACTAATTTTGAAATCACCTACACATGGAATTTCATAGATTGTGAACAATATTTGTAGCTGAAAATGAAATCTGATTTGTCTGTGTGGTTCAGGTCACATCACCAGGAAAAGATATCTTGTCAGCTGCAGACTTTGTTTTCAAGGCACAGACAACACTATGTTCTAGACCCATTTATGAGGAAAAAAATCCAGTCCTAAAACAAACACATCTGCAGAAACAATTAGAGACAATGTCTTGTAATATATGCCAGGAAAAGGAAAAAAAAATCAAGCTTGTTTTAAATCAAAAGAGTACGCTTAAAATCGTCAGCTCCACCTGACACAGTTCTGTCTCTAATATTTAAGTCTTTGGTAACTTGATGATACTGTTGTATCATTCAAACAAACGTTCCCTTCAGGTTATTTTTTCCTGGAAAAAAAAAAAAAAGCTTTAATGGTTTGGCTTTCATCAAGATCAAATGAAATTACAGAAAGAGACACCATATGTCCAAGAATCTTGAGTGATTGTTGGGAAAAAATGGCATTTCTTCAAGGTGAGTGATAGATTGTAGGAGGTCAAATACACGGTTAAGCATTTAGAGTTTAGTTGGCTGAAAGAGAGAATGACATTATTGGAGAAAAAAATCTTTCCCATCCCTTTTAATTAACTCAGAACACTTCATTGAATAGTGTGACTTAGTAGCATGACTTGAAATTGATAGGAACACAGATGTTTTAAAGTCTGGCTGAGTTTTTGTGATTCAGGTCCACTAATTTATAATAAAAATGACAGTATTTTGCTTTTATTTATGGGTATTTTAAAAATAGCAAGCCAAATTCTGGTGCTCTGTTTCCATGCCTCTGATATAAATAAGGCAGACCCAGAACACGTAGCTGAGAAATTTCTGTTATGTGTGTCCCTGAGACACATCCTTTACATAGCACAGGATCAATACTAAGTGACTTGCGGAAACAACCCCAAAACTCACAAAGAGTACTGAAGCAGGTGCGTTTATTTATAGCACCGGGTGCATGGGGAATAATTTTGCCAAACATGCACACCTATTGCCTTTGTTCAGCTTCTTTTATGTGATACAATGTTACATATGCATTAGTTGTGTTACATATACATTAGTAGTGTTACATATGCATTAGCTGTGTCAGCGAATTCCTGAAAATTAGGAGGGGAAATCATTAACATACACCACATCTATAACTCCCCCTTGGAATGCCCCTTGGGGGTCTTCACTGAGGGTCTTTTGGATGAAGTAAGAGCCTTCCTCAGCTCTGAACTCTTCACCTTTGCAAAGAATGATGAGCTGGTACTGGTCACTCACCTCAAAACCGGTTTCATCTTATCTCTTTCTCCTGGAGCCCCCCTTTATCAATCTTCAAGGTCTCTCTCAAAGCTCCTTATCACAACTCCAAGGTTTTTGTTTCTGCTAGAATCCTCATTATATAGTTAACCATGTCCTGTATGTAAGGTAGCATAAGCTAGCAAGGCCCTATTCTAATTTAACAGTATTCTATCCAAAAATTAGCTCTAGTAAGCAGCTAAGGCTACAATCTTTTATCACCGCTTTATATTTTGATCACCCCTTATCACTAGAGGTGATCAGTGGGAGCATGTGAGACTGTCAATGTGTGAAGCCCTCTGAGACACCCTGGATTGCCAAGGGTCTAGGCATCTGGGACTCTCCCTCCACTTCACCTTATTTTAACGCAAGACAATACCATAGTTCTACACCCTGAAAGGCTCAATCATGTACTGATAATTCTCCAGAATATTCTTTCAGAAAATTGAAGTTCATGAAATTTCAAAATCCAGAAGTGGTAGTTTTTTAGGCTAATCATAAAATCATCAAATGGTTTGGGTTGGAAGGATCCTAGAGATCCAGTCCCCCTGCCATGGGCAGGGACACCTACCAGTAGACCAGGTTGCTTAGAGCCCTATCCAGCCTGTCCTTGAATTCTTCCAGGGATAAGGCATCCACAACTTCTCTGGGCAACCTGTTCCAGTGTCCCACCACCTTCACAGTAAAGAATTTCTTCCTAATAGACCAACTCCCAGTTTAAAGAAGAAAATGACCCATTCTCCTATCATTACATCACTTTATAAGAAGTCCCTCTCCAGCCTTCCTGTAGTCCCCTTTAGATAGAGGAAGGTGCTATAAGGTCTCCCTGGAGCCTTCACTTCTCCAGGCTGAACAAGGACCTTGAATGACTTCTATTTCCATGATTCTTCTGTCATTTTCTGAACCCATAGAAGGATTACAGTTGGAATTTGGAAATAAAACAGATGTCAGTTCTGTTCTGGAGATACAGCCTTAAGAAGAGTTTGCAGATGGCTCCAAGCTACGCTCTAGCATGCACCAAGAGCCACTGAATTCTCCCAAATGTGAAACCATGGCCAGAACAGGAACACATAAGAAACTCAGAATGCTTATTTTCTGACCTGGACTGCAAAACTCTGAGCAGGCTGAATAGGTTTTTGAGTAATATGACCCAAAACACAGAATATGCAGAAATTCGATCTGACATAATCCTTATGCTAACATTTTTGGTAGTGGTATCAATAGTCAAACAAAAAATTTATCAAAAGACTGTAATGTTTTGCCATTTTGAGCAGAGAAACACTCAGGAGGCTGAATAATACTGACAATGACCTGGGATTCCATGTGAATAAAGAAAAATTATGTTCTTCCCACCTGTACCACATGGTGATATGGATGAAAAATTTTCTTGCGTAAGTCTCTATAGAAGAAAAACATGGCCAGAGAAGCCCACTTTCAAAAATATCTTCACATGTAACACCTTTTCTGCAATTCAATTAAAGCAAGGTCCTTGCTGTACAGTGTGGTATGTGCTCCTGATCATTATTCAGTATATTCAGCAATAATCCACTCTTTTTACTGAAGCTTGATTTACACGGAAAGCTAATGTTTTGCTTTTACTAAAGGACTAATTCCTTAGTGACATAGTGCCTCATGTGTGCTCATCAGTGAAACAAAAGAGGAGGATTTTGCTGTTGTCTTTCCCTTCCTTTTATAAAACACGGAAAGAGTGGAATTCAGCCAACCAAATGCAATGTCTACAACGAAGGTGTCTACATCTGAACTCACTCCCTTTTGTAATTGCTGGAGAAAAATAAACACTTTCTGTGTATCATTCATCTCATCCTAAAGTCTAAAGCAGATGAGGTGCCCCCTAAATGTGTTTGAGTTTTTTTTTCTCTCCATTTATCAGCCTAAGATATCTATGATGTAGAAATCTGTTTAGAAATTGATTCCCACCTAAGACGCATAAAGATGTGAATAATAGTGAAAAGTACACCCAGACCACTTGTTTTCAGACTCATTTAAATTTATAAATTTACAGTTTATTGAAGAAGCCAGAAGAAAGCATGAATTAAGGTCTGCCCGCAGGAAACTGGTATCTTCCTTTCACCACACAGTTTCTAATTTCTGCACTGGATTTTTCAGAGTAATTGGTGATATCACAGTACCCTACTTCTTGTTTATCATTGATCACTTTGAATGTCTGATAGCGAAAACACACTGAGATATCAGTTGTCTCATCCCTCTGTTACATTATTGATCAGACCAGGTAGTAAATATTTGTCTCTCGCTCTGCCAATATTACAACAATTGCACCATTGGGCACTTTACTGTAGTAGTACAAACCCAAACAAGTATCAGATGACAGTAGTGGACAACATTAGGATAGTTTCATCTATGGGATTCTGCATTATATTGAAATTTGTGGTAATGCTGGACAAAATTACAAGCCTGAATAAAGCAAGTGCTGCTCCATGACTGAACAAATTTCTGTTGTAAATTCCATTAATTCAGTTAAGATTAAGATTATTGTATAAAAAAATATGCAGCAATTTTCTTAGTATTTTGCAAGAGCATTCATGACTATGTTACCTACTAGTATACAACTTCTTTTAATCATTAGTTCTAACAGATTTCCTGGGCTAACTTGGGAAATCTTAATTTGTTCATTGAGCACCAACTACCATTTCCCCACAAATAGATTTTTAAGCCAAATAATATTCTAAGATGTCTTACATTTGCATATATTAAGGGGTAATGCCTGGTTACTCTTTTCAAGATCAAGGACTTGACCGGAAGATGGAAATTTATCAAAAAAAATTGGTAATATTTTAGAAACAAGACTGAACTCATTTATGCTAATAATATTAGTTTAGTAAGAGAGCATACTAGCAAATTCCAATGCAGTAGTCAAAACTATAAGGACTAGTCTGATAAGTGGAGTATAATTAAACTAAATATTTAATTCTCTGTCAGATGACTTTCTGTTTTACTAGTACAATCTTTAAATAATAATTTTTCTTTCAGCTTAACTTCCCAACTTAGACAAAGAGTACTTTATGACTTTAAAAATGTCCCCAGATGTTTACAGGTAGCATACTGAATATTTTTTAAATATGTTTTCTAACATTTTTAAAACTTCCTCTACTGAGAAGTAAATTCTCTTTCTTTCTTTAGTGTGATTATTCTAAGGACCCCAAACCTAGTTACTACATTCAGTCACAAAAATACTATATTCTTTTTTCATACACATGTTTTTCTCTAGTTAATATACTGACTTTTTGAGCGCATATTAAATCTGAGACCTCACATGAATAAGATTCAGTGCTAAATATAAAAATTCTCGTTCACCTCTGCATATATTTTTATATTTTTATATTTGTTTCAATTATCCTTGCTAACTTTAAAATGTTTGAAGTCTGATATTTTATACCCATACGTTGGGAAACGAGTAGTTCAACTTCTCTTACTGTAATTCAACTTGTGTTTTAAAAAAGATTTTCAACTATATTGATGTAAAATATTTTTAGAGTGCTTTTGTAAAATACTATTTGTTCTGTAAAATATTTTGTATGAATCTGATGTGCTTTCTTCCTCTTTTTCCTCTTCTCTTGTTGCTTTCTGCTTTCCACTGCCCTCCTTTTGTTGTTTGTTGCTTCAATTTATCTTCAGCTACATCAGAACACAGCTCTGTTGAAAATTTGGCCTGTTATTGGTACTGGTGTCTTTTGAAAGTATGCCCTAAGGCACAACTGGGCTATTGCTAATTAGTCCTGCATATAATTACATATATAATTAAATTAAAAAAATAAAAGACTCTATTTAATAAATATATTAACTACAAAATTTGTAGTCAAAACAAAGTTTGACTTAACAGAATTAACTACAAATTGGTGTTTAACTTCTCTACCACAGTGTTAGGGAAATTGATATTGGTCAAAGCTCATGGTTGTCATGAAGGTTTAGTAACTTCTTTAAGTCTCAGATGTGAAGCATCCAGAATCTATTCTGTAGAATGCTTCAACTGTTCAGGTAATACCAGACAATCATAAAGCCTAGTAAACCTCACATGGAACAGATTGTTATGCCCTAGTCCACTTGGCGGGTTTAGGGGAAGGTTGTTTGATTCACTCTGGGCGGTGTGTGGGAGAAACAACAAAATTCTCGGGAGGTTCAACGACAAACTTCTACTTGCAAACTTTAGAACATTTAGGTAGAATAAAGTACTTGGAAAATTTTAAAACAACATTCAGGCTAAATAAGGTACTTTGTAAACTTTAACTTAGCAAACTTTAACCCATCCAGACAAGGTAAGGCACTTCACAAACTTTAACTTAGCAAACGTGAACTTAGCCAATTTTAACTTATCCAGACACAACAAGGGACTTGCTAAGGCATTGACTGAAATTTTTTTAGTCTGATTTAGAATATATTTTGAGAGGAAGAATTTATAAGAAAGAGAGAGAGAGAAAAAGGATAAGAGTAGAAAGATATTACCTTCTGTGTATCCAGCAATGAGAGTTGATTGTTGCAATTTAGATGTCTGTTACAGTCTTGATCTGTTGGGGGTGAGGGAAGCCCGTGAAGCACAAAGTTCAATGGGTTAATACACACTCGGGCTTGGTGGGAATGCCTAGGTACCTCCCCTTGGGGCGGACTTTAACACTTTCTGTTGTAACACTGTGGATCGTGCACAGTCCTCTGGTGGGAAGCAGGCCTATGTGTGAATGTCCCGATATTTTTACTGGGGGGGGGGGAGTTTTACAATTGAGCCAGTTATACCCCATGAATAATGTGAATGTCCTGATACTGTACCCGTGGGGGAGTTTTACACCCAGTAAGGGAGGACACTGGTGTGATAAAAAGCACTATCCCACCTCTCAGGATCTGCTTCTTATTGGCCTCTTCCCTTATCTGGCCCAAAACACAGCTTCTTGCTAAAGGAAGGTTGATTTGTTGTGGTCATCCTCTGGTGCTCACGCCCTCTGCAGCTGGGCTGTTACCTTGCACATCATCAGCAAAGCAGTCACTGCTTTTGCAAATGGCTGACTATTTAAAGCATTAATCACTAACATTTCAGGCACAGATTATATTTAAATAAGGAAAGTCTGTCTAAATCAGTATCTTCACTTATCAGGAAACAAGGGGACATTTTAATTCCCTGGAAAGTTTCCTTTAAAAAAATCACATGCCATCAAAACCAGATTTAGTGCTAAATATTGTGAGACTGTCTGACATCCTTGGAATAATAAATTAGTTGCATATTCTGACTCCACCCCTCACTTCCTCTGCCCCATAGACACTTCCTTTTGACTGACTGTCATTTCGGACACTAACAAAAGGTATTAACTCAGCAGTCTGCTCATCACAGACTGTTTGCAGAGTAAATTATACCCTTATTTTATGCAGAACTAAATAAAGAAAAAGATTGGGCATAGCAGGTTTTTGGGTTTAAAGAAGATTATGCTCCACATTCTCAATTCTAAGGAAAAATACCACCATAGGTATCACAATATTGCAGCTTTTTCTGTAACTTTTAGTGATTCTCTTTTTTAAAACCTTTATCAGCCATGGCTCTCAGACACTTTTTTATTTCACTAGAATCATTCTAGGTCTATACATCAGTAGTGTTTTTATCTTCTATTAGTGTACTATTTCTATAATACACATAAAATTCCAAGTAGAAATATAAAACACCTATTGGCAGTTTAACAATACTGAAGGTGCACATTTATGAATAGACATTTTTACTAACAATCTAGGATTCAATTGTAGCTTGCTCACAAACCCTCAAGATGAAAAAGCACAGAATTGCAGCTGTTACCAGAGCAGAATAGGAATGAAATCACCAGTAGTTTGGATTCCTGGTCCAGATGTTAGCTTCTCTTTTGTCTTAGAAGAGACAAAGTATGGAACTAAACACTTTTCTAGTAACATTCTTCCTTCAGTCTTGCTTGTTGACACACTGAAAGCCCAGATTCACAGAATCACAGCATGGGTCAGGTTAGAAGGGACCACAGTGGATCATCTGGTTCAACCTCCCTGCTCAAAGCAGAGTCATCCCAGAGCACATTGCACAGGAATATGTCCAGGCTGTTCTTGAATACTTCCACTGAGGCAGACTCCACAACCTCTCTGGGCAATCTGTTCCAGTGCACAGTAAAGAAGTTCCTCCTCATATTCAGGTGGAATTTCCCATGCATCAGTTTCTGCCTGTTGCCTCTTGTCCCATCGCTTGGCACCACCAAGGGAGCCTGACTCCATCCTCCTGACACCCTCCCTTCAGATACTTATAGACACTGATGAGGTCCCCTCTCAGTCATCTCTTCTCAAGGCTGAACAGGTGTCAGCCTTTCCTTGTAAGATGAATGCTCCAGTCCCTTAATCACTTTTGTTGACTTAAAAACTTAAACCAGAGCCATGGGTCATGATGAATCCTTGGAAGAGATTCATAGGAAGAAGGAGAGTGATTTCCAAGATTGGTTTCCTGTATCTTGTGATCCAACAGGTGGCAGTTCCTTCTTCACTTTGTAAATTGGGAGCTCTGAAGGAAAAGTATTGTTAATACAGCCAAATGCCAATGCAGCCTGTCTTCAGAAAAAAAAAAAATGTATTCTGCAACAATGAGTCTGTATAGATTTTAAATGTTTCCATGGACAAATAACTCTACACAACTGCCCACTGTACTTTTTTAACAAAATCAAGCTAATGTAAAAAAATAAGCAAGTGAAAGGAAGTGACTTGACTTAGACACAAATTTGAGAGAATACTGTGTACTGTTCTGGTATTCTTCAAAGGGTATTTTGCACAAGTTGCAGCATAGCAGATTTTTTACTGTACTAAGCTGAGCTATTCAGTAATATTTGATAAGAAGTTATTATTTGTTTGTTTTTGAAATTAGAAAGTGGACAGGACAATTGTTTTATATAATCAAACCCTCTGTTGTTAGGGTGTCTCTTGTACAGAAATCTGGATAGTAAACTCTGCTCATTATTAAATGTTAATACTGCACCCAGTATAGTGCTGACTGTGCCATCAAAACCTGACAAAAAGGGAAGGGGCAAAGAAGAAATTATGGCTAGTAGTAAAAGTCAAAAAAGATAGTTTTGTATGGTTTACACTTAGGTGGAGTGGCTGGATTTTGCTTCTGTTTGCTGAAGCATATTAGTACATAAATTGCCTGACTTCTGCATAACATCAGAGTTTAAAATCATTTAATATTTTAAAGATTTGTGACTTCTGGGCAGTCTTTTCCTGCAAATACATTAATGTGTCTGACCTGCTTCTGCACATTAATGCACTGTTAATTAAGACAGTATTGCACTTTATGCAGAGATCCTTTTCAATTCCATTCATTTGAATAAAATTACATTTTTAATAGCATTAACTTGAAGGTCAATACTTTTTCTTTGGCATAAACTTTCAAATCCTTGATAATGGGGTGTCAGTTTGCAGAGCAGGGAGGGGCAGCAAAAAAAGCTATTTGCAAATAGTACCCTTTCCATTCCAAAATATGTTGGCTTTATCAACTGAATAATATAGCTCATTTTTTATCCTTTACAATACTGTTCTGTAGAACCTGCTGAAATCTATTACTGCCATGTGCCTGTGGGTGACTCAGGGCCAGGTTTTGTGTGAAAAGAGGTGTCAAATATCACACCTGCTTCTGAGAAGTTAAATATTATCACAGTCTAAAGAGCACATCCCAGAAGATAATCCTGCTTGCTCCCATAACCTATTGGCATTCCTTTCTGTGGTCTTCCTTTACCACCTCATAAAGCCTCTGAGTTTTCCACAGAAGAGAAAGGTTTATTTTTCTTTAATTTTAAGATGTCTCATGAACAACTATCTTCTAGTTGTGAATTTGTAGTCCAGAGTAATTTAAGCTTATTTATTCAGATAAAAATGTCAGTCAGAGTAATTTGAAAGGTAGTGCGTTTGAGCAGCTCTTTTGTTTTTACACTCCGAGAACAGTGTACTGTCATCTCTGTTCCAAAACACTTTCATTTTGAGCCATTCAAGCCATTACCACAACATCTTAAAGGTTCATTTTCCTTAAACAGAAAAATACAGTGGTCACTGCACAAACAATGCCTCTTTTGATTATCGCTATAGAAACAAAACCATTCCAAACCTTTATGTGTGCACATCTGTAGACACAGGTATGTGCATATGCTTTCAAAGGGAAAGGACTCTCATATGTAGAACTGACAATTCTTAGATTTTTGTGAAAAAGCCTCCAGGAAATGATGAACAAGATCCTGCTGAGGAGAGAAATCATGAAATAACCATGTGTATATTTCAGAAATAAAGTACAATTTCACAGAGTTGTGCAAACCTTTTATCTTGCTATTTTTGATAGCATAATCTAATACCCAGGCCAGTAAACAACATGGGTCTGACAGTGCAATTGATTTTTATTGTTGTTATTGGGTGGTTTTTGTTTGGTTTTGTTTGGGTTTTTAAGTGCTGGGTTGGAGAGAGGAAGGGGAGAGTCACTAAAAAGGAAGAGAAATGTAATTTTAACAAAGACATTGATGCTAATCTCTCTTACGTGTATATGGAATTCTTAGCACAAGCACCAGCTCACTACTTTGAGGGAGCTCACTATTTTACCTGAATGTAACCCTGACCCCATTTTAACCAGCTTCAGAGAAGCAGGGTTAAACACAGGAAGTAATATTTTCCCAACACATATTTTTATATCTAGACAGCTTTTCTACATTGCCATGGTAAGACAGGGCTTGTTTACAGGGGGAGTTTGTCTAAGCATGGGACAAACTGTCAGAATAAAATAGTCTATAAAATGAGGCCTGACAAAAGGTTTTATGATCACCTGGAGTGCGTCAGTGATTCTCAAGATATTATCTGAAGAAGGAACTTCTGAAGATGGACAGAAAGAAACTGAAGTTTAAACAGCTAGGATAATTCAAGATGCAGTTCCAACCCTTTCTGTATACACTACATCCAGGTGCAGAAATGAATGATGTAGGATCATGGGGAAGGCAAAGGAAAGCCAAACCTCCCCACAGATTTGATAAAAGGGAGGTGACTGAGTGTTTAAAATAAAAATTCTGTTCTGCAGTCAGAGCCTAAAGGTGAGGCAGGACTCAGGGATAATCCTGTAGGTCAAGGTCCTGCCAATAGGATAAAATGTGAAAAGGAAATTGCAATGGCAACTTTCAACATCAACAGAAATAGAGAGTAAGTTTTTAATTGACTTTATGTTTAGAAATGTTTGAAATGGTACAGGGTTGGTACATGACAGCTGGTGGACAGAAACGTTTTGGGTATATATGCATGGTAAATAAGAGGAGCTATAGCGAATAGAAGAATGGAAACAGGATGGAAATAAAGGGATGAATTCAGCAGAACAGTGCATGAGAGTTATTACATATGCCTGAAGGAAATGCTTTGTCTTAGGGATATTGACCACAGTGCCTCATTATTGCTGTGTTATGACCTAACTTCAAACAGCCAACTTCAAAAGTCTTGGTCTCCATATTTACAACCATAAGTCAGTAGTAAAGTCCAGAAAGCTTTAAAAATGATTCCACTAAGGTCAGGATGAATCCCAATAAACATACCTTGTTATTATTTCTAACACTAAGAAGAGCATCCTTAAGAGCACCCACAACCTTCCCTGTATGAGTAAAGTTAGAGAAACGAAGCTGGATTAGGTGGAATTATGGATCAGAGGTAATATAGAGCCTCATAACCCCTTACATTTAATGCATTAGGCAGAAGGAAATTCATGGCATATACAACCAAAAGACTTGTTAGTATATTTGAAATCTAATTCAATAGTCATATTAATCTAGATCTAGTTGTTAAAGAAAAATATAATAACACATTAAGAATACTTCTACAAAGAAAAAATCAGTAACAGTAACAATACAGTTAAAATTGAAATACACACATTTAGTTTTTATCCTTTTCCTGGAGTTGTACTCATCCTTTCATTGCTCCAGTGGGCTACAAAGTTGGTAGCTCCATAGTGCTGGAGGTGGTGTTATTAAAAGGAGATAACAACCACTGATGTCTCATCAGGAGGCGTATGGTGTTGATAGTTTCTCCTTTCCCCTCACTCTAGGATTCGGATTCACTTGGGATAATTTTTAAACATTTGGTAACATGCTTTTGCAGTCTTTTCTTCATCAGTCTGCATCTGCATGTTGCATCCACATTTACTATATGTAGTAACTTTTATGTAATAGATATTTTTTCCTTTTTTTTTTGTTACCTGTAAAACCAATTTTGTCCAGCTTCAGATATGCATTTCTTCAACTGACCATTGTTGAGTTGTTTATAAGCATGTGGTCTCTTGCATCAAGTTTGTACTCCATCTTTTACCCTTCCATTCCTGCAGTCTTCTATGCCACATGTCCTCTGGTCTCACTTCTCAAAGCTTCTGCTATCATACTAAAGCTTCTGTTACGTCCACATTACTTGCTACTTCTTTATGTTAGAGGTGACAACATACAAAGATAAAGAGAACAGAACCAAATTCACAGTAGACACTTGGTCAAGTAGAAAAAAAATGGTGTTGGAGTTAAACCAAGCAAAACAAAGCTGTAGGCAGGTCAAGAAAAGGTCAGTAAGAGTGGACCTGACAGATTTGTCCCAAGGCCTTGCAAACTCTATACGGAGCTTATTGCCTGATATTAGGAATGGCAAGGCCTTATTACAGAACAACACAGTTACAAAGTTAAGTGGAAAGAAAGTTGAATTTATTCCTGTTAGAATTTCTTAAAGCTTTCTACTTCTGGAATTTAGAGCTTTTCCAGCTGCAACACTGAAAAAGTAGAAATATTCTCTAACTGAGACTTACTTCTGAACTTGATCTAGTTTGTAGTATTATATTAGAAAGTGGCCTGTGAGATCTTTTGTCCAAGATCTAAAAAGGGCACAAACTCTTCTCATCACCCTTACCTATGGCTTTCCTTAGCAGAAATACTTTGTTTCCTCTTTGATCTCTCTTTTGTCTATTTTCCATACAGGTCTATTTTGTTTCCACAAAATATCCCAGGTAACACAAGAATTGAACATTTTATATCAATTGGATATCAACACCATTTATTGTGAGATTGCTTCTTCCTGTTGTGTTAGGTGCCACTACAATCTATGCCTTTCTTTGCTTCTCTCACCAAAGATCAGGTATTTCACAGCTCTGATTTATTTCAGTTTGGACTGCCACCATCAAGGAAGGGCACCAAACACTCCTGTATTTGCTGTCTTCAGATTCTTTAGATTTTATGCTGAAATAATGATTTCAGCCTATGGACTGGAAAATGTGAAGTAACCATCTATTTTTCACTTATTCCTAATGCACAATGTTCCTGAAAACAGATGTTGTTCACTATTTTTTCTCTGGAGTCAATGACCTTTCTTCTAGTCCTTTCCCACAACTCATTCTGGATTTCAAAAACTTTGAAGTTGTTGCTTCACCCACTCAGAGCTTCAAGCACTACAAAATGCTATTGCTGTAACACAGCATTAATTTTGATAGTGGAGCTGATGATACAACATTATTTTTCTCCTTACAAGAAATTTCAGACAGAAAATCTTATCCTCTCTACACTCACCAATTTTTTTGCTTGGTTGGATGATTGGGTTTTTCAGATAAGCAATTCATTACATCAATATTTTCCCTGAGTATAATTGGAAGTGATATTTTTCTAGGGTGAATGTTGATTTGAATAAGACTATCTTCTTGACTGGAAAATCTTCACAGTAAAATTCCTACAGCATCTGGTTCATATGTTTTTACTGCTTTTTTTTGTGCCGCAGTATCTATGTGTGTTGGTTTAGTTTGGCAAGGTTTTGGTAGGGCGGGTCTACAGGGGTGGCTTCTGTGAGAAAGTGCCAGAAGATTCCTTTGTGTACAACAGACCCAATGCCAGCCAGCATTATGACAGTGTGGGGGACCCTCTGGAGCACTCTGTTCCTGAAGGACTGCACCTTGTGGAAGGGACCCACGTTGTAGCCTGTGAGAATAATTCAGGTTGAAGTCTGTGGAGGACTGCCTCCCATGGGAGGGACCCCACACAGGGGAAGAGTGTGAGGAGGAGTCCTCCCCCTGAGAAGGAAGGAACAGCAGAGAAAACATGTGATGAACTAACCACAGACCACATTACCTGTTACCCTGCACTGTTGAGCGTGGAGGAGGTAGAGAGAAAATTGTGAGTGAAGCTGAGTCCACGAAGAAGGGAGGGTTGTGGGGAAGGTGTTTTCTAAGATTTAGTTTTATTTTTCATTACCCTACTCTGAACTGATTGATAATAAATTAAACTCATTTCCCTAAGTCAAGTTTGTTTTGCCTGTGATGGTGATATTGCTGAGCGATCTCTCCCTGTCCTTATCTTGACCCAGGAGCCCTTGGTTTTCTCTCTCCCTTGTTCATCTGAGGAGGTGAGGTATAAAGTAGCTTAGGTGGGCACCTGATTTCCAGCTGGGGTCAACACACCACAGTATGACACATTCCATCAAATTTATAAGAATCTGAACCATCATCCACAGGGCAACTTCTGAGGGCATTTTTATCTTTATTCTTTTCTGAGACTCTTCCCAGCAGCAGACCCTATCAGTAAGCCACAAGAGACACCTCATTTCTAATACAAGTAGGAATACTTTTTTTTATTTTATTTTTTATCTCTGGATATATTACCAGAAGTTCAAGTATGGTACTTTCATTTTCCTAGGTAAAATGTGTAATGGCTAAACTGAATTGTTACTGACAAAGTTGTGTTCATTCTCTACTTAAATGAGTTGAATAACAGGAAACAAACACACAAACCCACCAACCAATCAAAAAGCCAACATTTTATTTCAGATTCCAAAAGAATAGTAACTCCAAACTTCCTTGAATTTAAAGGCTCATAACTAAATAACCATTAGGTGACCCCAAATCTGTGCAATTTTTTTAATTCTGATTTGCTATGTTTAACTTACCAAAATCATAGATGAGTGCACCTTGGAAACCTGCACCATTTAATAGCCTTTAACACAAAGCTTCAACATTCACATAAAAAGATACAGCTTTGGAACTATCTTCTACTTAACATGTCTACAGGTAGTGTAAATTCAAGCAGTATATTATGTGTAGTTTTGGTGAAATGGAAAAATATAGTACAATACATTTTTGCCTATAGCTTAAGATAACCTATTATGTAGCAAAGACTATATGATAAGAGACTCAGTTTGCAAGTGTGTAAGTGTAAAAAAGAAAAAAACCTGGGCCTTAATTTGTTTGGATTTTCTCACAAAATTCCTGTTTGAGACTAGTGTTTTTTGTCTGAATTTTGTTTTGGAATAAAAAAGTAATGAGGTAGACCACTTTAACAAGTGGAGTTCTTAATGCATAGGCTTAATGCATAGGCTAGGTTTCAAAATCCCTGAATAATTAACAGGTATTTACAGAAAGTAGCTCTACAAGGAGTTGATTCACTAAAGGAGGTTTAGTCAGCCTTAATAAAGGTAGAGACCTTGGAGGGTGATTGCAAGTCAAGTAGAACATTGAAACAAGAGCAGAAAGGGAAACAGCAGACCAAAGTTGATTGCCATCCCCTACTGAACTTTGCAGGAGAGAGAGCCCACGCAGTTCTGCCTGTCCAAGCATCATTCCTGCTGTAAGTACCTCATCAAAATGCTTATAACTGTATTACTTTGTGGAAAGAAACTGCTTCATTATAACTGGTGGTAAAGCTCAAAATACTGTATGAATGTTAATTGGTCTTAGGTTTCAACGATGTTTCTTCCCAGCTAAATTACCTGAGTGTCTATGAGTCTATTCAATTCCCAAACTCAGGTTTTAAATCCAGTACTCAGGCTGTGTTGATTCAGTTGTTCCACGTGATGCTGCTCCAGATTATACTTAGGAAGAACTATGTATATTGTAAACAAATCTGTAATGTCTGTCTGTGTCTCCTCATTTCCCTCATATAAAGGAAATACCCTGTTCTTTGCTCTCAGGGCATTCTGGCTGTTTCAAATTCCTGACAGAGTAATTTACTTTGTCTGATCTTAGCCACACTTGTTTGGTTCACATCACTTGGCAAAATGTCCATACAAGGCACTGTGGAGAATTTCACCTCCATCAACAACTTGTGGCTTACCAAATTTTTAGAAATATGGTAGCCCTGAGGTTGACTTCTTATTTACATTTCCTTATGAAGTAGGCAATAAACTAGAAGCTAAATTAAATCAAACAGCTTCTCCATTTTTCTGTCCATTATCTTCTATAAGTTTCAGGAAAACACAGCAATGAGTAATTTACTTGATTAACTTGTTAGACAACTAGAAGAAATGGCTAGTTAGCTATACTTAATGTATTGATAAAGGTAGGGTTCCAAGACATCTCTTCTGTGAAAGAACTACAGTTATTTCAAAAACTATTAATTCTGAGATATTTCTAATATCATGCATATACAGAAGTAATAAAGCTGTTAAAACGGCATGAAGACAAGACCTTGACCCAAATTCATCCCTGGGGTAGTTTCAACTATTAGAGAGGAGTCATGCTAGGAATAAGGCTGACCCTCTTGTTTTAAATCTCAGGGATTTTTAAAGGCAGTAGAAAAGACTTAGTGATATTAAAGATGTTATTTTAATAACACTGTGATTCAAAAGGATGTGAACATATGCTTAAGCATTCAGTTAATGTGATGGAGCTCAAGATCCAGAACAGAGTAAGGACTTCAACGACTATGAGTATTTGGCATTATTGAGGTTCTACCCAGTAGACTGCGGTGAATATCAGACAAGGAAATGGTGATCTGAGCTTATTTGAGAGCAAATTAAAAATAAAATAATTCTGAAATAAATTGTTACAGGGAGGATTATATGTTATAGACACAATCCCAAAGAAGACACCATTTAAAGTGCTTCAGAAATATTTTTGTGTTTTCTCTTTGGCTAATTTTGCATGTAGGCAGGATAAGAGGTTTCCAGGAAGCATCAGAGGTGGAAAGATTCTAGTAGGGATTGACAAAGTGGAAAGTGAAAAACAGAGACTGTCCTGAGGGACATATTGGAGAATGCAAGGCACCATAATTCAGAGGCAACTTTTATTTCATTGTTTGCATGAGGAAAAATTTAGTGTAAGGAAGAGGATGGTTCAGGCAGATAGCTCTCAAGCTCTCTGTCCAAGTGCAGATCTCTTGTAGATCTTTTAACTGGGCATACCTTCTGCTGGATATTTGCTTAGTCCTGATGAGTATATCTGAGTATGAGTTGTGGTTTGCTTTGTGTCTTCCCTGCAGTACGGCAGTAGCCATCACCCAGCAGCAGAGGCTAGTGCTCTGAGGAACAGTGAGTTTTGGTGCCCATCACTTCCCAGGGCTGGCTGCTCTAATGCTGGATGCCCCACAGAAGCCTGTTTAATCTACCTTTTGTTTGAGGATATATAGGTTGGCAAACATGACTGCCTCCCACTGGTTACTGCAGAAGGTGGATCCCACTTGAATGCATCATCCTCTTGCTGGAAAAATACTGCATTTTGCTGCTGTGACCTTTTCCTTTCATTCTTTTTTTTTTTTTTCTTTTAAAATCGTTTTCATTTTCTACTGCATCTGCACCTTGCTGATGTCACAAGCTTCATACTTAACATCTCTCACACACCCTATTTCAGCCCTCAGGCTGGAGAAATACCCCCCTCCATAGTCACTAAACATACCTCTTAAAAGCATACAATTCATGGAAGAGGTTGCATTTGACAAGCACAGAGGCTGCTAAAGATTATGAAGAATTTTGCCAGGAACTAGAGTTTTAGAAGCAAATGTAAGAAATTTTCATACACATGCAGCTGGAAAATAAGCTGTGTGTTTTATCCTAAACCCTGGTAGGCACTGGACAGCTTAATCATTCAATTATCAGAGTTTTTCTCCCTCATAATTATCAGCACTTACTGCACTGAGGTTCGATGTTATCAGAGGAACGACATAAGACAAAACTGCACAAATATCTATCTATCCAGAGGGAAGGTTTAATCCTGTGAGGCAATGCAGACCATGGAGTCCAGAGCAAAGTGTAGGCTGGGCAGATAAAATATCTTGCAGCTTATGAGATCTACTGGTATAACTCATTTCTAGACCAAACTGAACATATCAGGAAGCTAACCAAGTTTAGGTGAGGGTTTTTCAGTATAAAGTCTGTTAGAGATGACTCATTTTAGGAGGACATGTGCAAAATTGTTACTTGCTCCCCATTTGACAAGGCCATACCAGAAATAGGATTTTCTATTTATTCTGTAAGAAAGAAATTTCAAATAATGAAGAAAACCCAGCAGAACTTCTGCTTTTGATGATCTATTTTATGAAAAATTGCTCAATTGGAACCTGTAAAAATACCATTAATATATACAGAGGAGTTGTACAGTTATGTTCAAAAATAAAGTCCTATCTGCTATAACGAGAGATAATGATCTGCTGTTCAGAAATACAAACAAATCCAAAACCCAACCTGAAGTGAAACCTACAGTCACTCCTATAGAGAAAAAAGAATGACAGAAGCCTCTCTATGAATGTCTGTCAGCTTGAGGTTGAAGATGTGTAAAAATGCTGCCCAGGCACAGCAGGTGTGTCAGAAGTGACCATTAAAAAGGCCTCAGATAATGAAGTATCCTCTTCCCCTTGACAGAGATGATGAACATGAATGAATGACCTGGCTGATATTACTCGGTCTGAAAGAGTTCAGATCTGCCTGCTGAGCTATTGCTTGTTAGTGGATGTCATGCAGTAAAACAGGATCAAAATACATCAGCCCCATTCATCATAGGGTTCTACTGAGAGCATTTAAAATGTATTTGCCTCCAAATGCACCAGATACTTTCATTTCAACAGTTTATATGCTGCTTTTTTATAAGTATGGAATACCCTTTTGATCATAGTTATTTTAGGACATACTAAAAGTTGTAACAGAGGTATGGAGTTACTTCTAACCAAAAAGTGGGGAACTCTGGCTACCTCAAATACTGGAAAAAAGGATGCTTATAAGTATTTTAATAAAACTCCTATCACTCTTCTCTTATAAGCCTTTAGCATTGCATTTTGTTGTGCTGAAGAGAAAAGAAAAACACATCATTTCAGGGAATGATATAAAAAAAATATGGGAAAAGATTTGATGTCAAATGGGAAAGCTTGTGAATTTATGTGTAAAATTTCCCATCTGAAATTCTATTTAGTCATCTTTTGTTCATTCTGGAAAGAACTACATAAAATATGTTGCCTCTATTTGTCTTTCTGCTGAAAAAATTAAACAGTTGCATTATAGAATGAAAAGGAAAAAGTACAATTCAGTTTCACTTCACAGAGAAAGTCAAAGATTTAGATCTATGGACTGTCTCTTAAACAGGCCTCATGTTTAAAATATGGCTTTTGCATATTTCGAACAAAATTTATGTGTCAATATACTATTCCCCAAAACAGATAGAAGACTGTTTGCAGATAGAAATGGCTGGTGGTAGAAATGTCCAATAAATATCTAGAAACTGGAAATAGCAGGATCATTTTTTATGTGTAATTCAGTACATTTTATGAAGGAATGTTTTTGTAACATATACAGAATTACACAGTATTTGCCCCTTAGTGTTAATGGAAGCTGTTCGTATCATTCCCTGTGTGTTACACTGAAAGTAGTTTGCTCTCCCAGGTTCTAGCAGTTAAAACAAATTTGGTATTATAGAATTTCAACTGATTTAGAACAACAGAGAGATAAATGGATGTTTAACACACAGGCATTGCGAGTCACACTGGACGCCTGATCCTAAAACCCACTGAAGTCTGTGGGAAGATTTCCATTGCTTTAAATGGGCTTCAGATGAGGCCTCCAGGGGTTCACTTGGCAAAGCCACATTTAAAACATCTGACAATGTTTGTATTACAAGCATGCACTTTCATAGGGCTATAATCTCAGTCATAAATATTCTTGCCATATTCTGTAGACCAGTTTTCAAAAGTGGGTTTGATAGTTCATAAATTATTATCTGCACAGGTTGCATTCTTTTAATAGGAATATACACATGGCTCCATAGAGACTACTTATTCATGTGTATATATATGTGTATATGTATGAGTGTTTGCATACTGCCTGCAAAAAGACATTCTGCACAACTCACCACAGTCTGGAGATGTTTGTCACCACATTAGCCTTGGAGCCTCTCCCCATTTTTTTGTTACATGAACACTTTGACCACCCCTGCATGGCAATACCCCTCCACTTCAGCTCTCCTCTGTTCTTGAGTCATGGGAAGACACCTGAAGATGTCTGTGTTCAATTGTGCATCAGTACCTACCTGTGAGTGAGTACCTCAGGCACCCACTACAAGCGAAGGAGATCGTCAGTGGGGTCTATCACGCCTAGAGTGATCCGTCTAAGCCTGAGATATCAGATAGCAAAATGCTCCCAAGCCTTCACAGATGTATTAGCTAGATCTTTACTGGTTATAATGGTAAAGTGGATTGATCCTGGATGGATGTTGGATGACCACCAAAGCTGTGTTATCCCTTCCCTCCTCTGCTGGGCAGGGTAGAGAGAATATAACGAAGGGCTCATGGGTTGAAATAAAGACAAGGAGAGATCACTCCCCAGTTACTGTTAGGGGTAAAACAGGCTCAATCCAGGGAAATTACTTTAATTTTTTACCAAAAAAATCAGACTAAGACAATGAGAAAAAAAATTTAAAACACCTTCCCCCCACTCCTCCCTTTTTCCCAGGATCAACTTCACTCTCGGTTTTCTCTACCTCCTCCCCGCAGCGGTGCAGGGTGATGGGGAATAGGGACTGCAGTCAATTCCTCACATTATCTCTGTGTCTCCTTTTTCCTCAGCAGGAAGACTCCTAACATCCTTCCCCTGCTCCAGTGTGGGGTCTTCCTCAGGCTGCAGGTAGATCTCTGCTCCACTGTGAACCTCCATGGACTCCAGGGGCACAGCTGCCTCACCATAGGCTGCACCGTGGGCTGCAGGGGAATCTTCGCTTTAGCACCTGGAGCATCTCCTCACCCTCCTTCTCTACTTACCTTGATGTCAGGAGAGTTGTTGCTGTCATGTATTCGCACTCCTTTCTCCCAGCTGCAGCTGCCAATTTCCCACCCCCCCCCCCTTCTTAAATCTGTTACCCCAGAGCCACTACCACCTGCACTGATGGGCTCTGCCTTGGCCAGCAGCAGGTCCATTTTGGAGCTGGCTTGCGTTGTCTTTGTCAGACATGGGGGAAGCTTCTAGCAGCTTCTTACAGAAGCCACCCCTTGAAGCTTCCCACCCTACTCCCCCCCGCCTGACAAAAAAAAAACCCTACCGTGCAAAAACAATACACTATAACGGGATCATAGAAAATTAGTTCACAATTTTAATTTATGTGTCTTAATCTTGAATGAACTTCCAACTGTGATGTTTGCACCTGTAGCTGGAAAACTGGCTGGATCTCTTCATGTTTATTGTAAAGAGGCACAAAAACCTGGAAAACAGTGCACTGAAAAACTTTTTACTCTCTTCTCCATTGCCCATATTTTTGTGAATTCCTACTGTCCCATTCTCTCTACTTTACAATGACCTTTTCTAGGGAGCACTGAGGTGTTGTTATTGCTTCAGTCCTGACATCCATTTCATAAGCAACTGATTTGGATAATGGAGTCCAAAAACTCATAATCCTCCAGACTCAGAGCAAGAGCAGTAGTACGTTACCCCTGAGGGGATGCTTGGGTCTCAGAAGAAGGGGAAGAACTGTTCAATTTCTGCTCAGCTGCCTGTGCCATCTGCTAATGTCACTCCCTCCAAGTTGCAAGTAGATTCCTACCTCTTCAAGAACCCCCTGTAAACTGTAGTGAGCACCTAGGAGCAATGGCTGACTGCTGAACAGTGAATAGTCACACAAGAGTGTGCTCTCCCTCAGGGGTAGACCAGGACAAGTGTTCTGTTGGGAAGAATTGGGTCACCTCAGCTGCCCACAGAGGCCCAGAAACACTTGGCAGATTGATTGTGCAAGAAGTGGTGAGATGTCCACATGACAGCCTCAGTAGCTCAAAATCTGGGAGCAAGTAGCAATCTGTCATAGTGAATGTCTGGTAGATCCATGTCAGATACAAGCCAGCAGCTCTGGCACACTGACATCATCCTGTTGCTCTAGTCAGTGCTTGTCCCATGTAAAGAAGGGCCTGGAGACCCTTCTCTAGAATTGGAGTGCCAGGATGAGCTGAAGGGGAAATGCATCAAATTAAGCCTGGCTGTGAGAGACCTACACATCCCAGGAGAGAGAGTTATTGTTAAAACAGAAGTATCATTGGACCCTACTGCAGCCTTAATTTATTCCCTCAGTTGGTCAAGAATGGATGACTTGCATTTCTTTGTCACATTTTGTTATGACAACTAACCTTCCAAAATGCCTTGGCATCAGCTGTTTTATTTGACCTCTGTTTCGGTGGCATGTTGACTTGCTCTATTCTTTATCAAGTGTCAGTACCCATATGAACATTTTCCAGATACACCCATCAAGCTCCTTTTCTCTTTCATGTCTCACTAACTCTGTCCTTGGGATAAAACTACCCTGTTCTCTCCTCCGTCAATTCTGGGAATACACATTAGCACAAAATTGCATGACCTGTGCTTTTGTCACCTACCTGGTTAAATGAGGTAGGGTTAGTTTAATTGCATATCTTTGAGGGAAGAGCCTTGAAGCACACACCTTGTAATGCGTAAGTTCTCAAGGTTTTAAGCTCTTTATAGCCTTTCAGTAAGGCCTGTAACAATGACTTTGAATTGACTGACAGTAATATGAGCTGTACAGCAAAATTAAAAGTGTTGAACAAATATTTTCTTGCTTTAGTTTAAAACCGGTCATTGGGTAAAATATAAATATTTAATGTAAACAAACTTTAAATCTTAGATACGTATAGCAATTAAAATCTATAAAGTTGAGTTTTAAAAGGCCAAATTTCCCTTATGAACACTAGGCTTAAAGTTGCAGAGGGCAGGGCTTGGGTTATTGTTTTGTTCTACTTCAGTTTTGGCCTTTACTTAGGAAAAAAATTACTTTAATGATGATTCTCTACCCAAAATCAGGGGCAGAAAGTACACTTAAAGGATTTCAGGGACCTCATTGTTTAATGCAATAGATGATATTGTGCTCTGCGTGATTAAGCAAAAACAACCCTAAGCATCTTCAGTGCTTATATAGCACTATCTATTCTGCATCAGCCAATGATTTAATCAACTGTGACTATACCCAGACAGTAAACATACATTATTCCTCCCTCAAGAAGCAGTAGATCTACCCTTGTTTGTTGATTCAAGCATGGTGTACACTTACATGTAGCCATGTCACCCATGCTTTTAAATACAGAGATCTATTTGCTTGCAGAGAGAACTGCAAATACTTGCAGGGTAGAGAAGAAGCAAGGTGGCAATTATCCACCTGAGAATGGGAATTATTTGCCAGCCTGTAACTATACTATTAGGTTTTTACAAGAACACTTTTGGCAAGAAACTAGTGCCTTGTTTTGCTCCCAGAAGCTTAAGCTGCTGAAAACTACACCGTGGAGCAATACTGATGCTATAACATCATTCTCAGGGAAGTCACTTGCTTGAGGGCATGTTTCACAGCATGGCACTACAAAGCAGTGGTTACTTTTGGTGATATGAGTATTACATATAAATACACTCAGCATGCAACAAACTAACCACAAAGAAGACAGACAGATTCGTTCTCCTTCAACATTTTTCTGTTATTCTTTCTTAGTGTTTCTTCAATTCACTGAGGTGCTTTATGCTGTCTTTATTGCACAATTTGTATTCCTTTCCCACCCTTTTCTGAACACAGTGTCACTTAATTACTGGCTCTGGCATAAACAGGGACCAACAGTAAAATTTTCCAGGGCTTGAGCACCTAACTCACATTGATTATAGGTTATATCGCTGCAGTGAACACCATGTCCTGCATTTTATTCCAGCACTCCTGGTGCTCAAGGCCATGCTAAAAGTGGTGGAGTTCTTCTGTCACACCAAATACTGGGAGCACCGAATCTGTCCTCTCTTCTGCAGTAATTTTAGTAGCAGTGGCTTCACTCTCATTCTTTGAAGAAAAAAGGGAGGTTTTTCTCACAATTTCCCTGAGAAATGAGGAGAGAAAACTGTTAAAACTGATGCTGCATTTATATCAGACTCACAAGCCACATTAAATCCCAGTTGCTGCATCATTTCAGAGATGTGTTACCATTTCCCCCCCCTTCACCTCAGTGGGCCTGCCAAAGCTAAGATCCACATTTGTCAGAGACTGGAAGAGCAGTCCTAGTCTTGTACCTACGAAATGTGAACCTCAGTATATACTCAGAGGTACTGAGTCCTGCACTGTGGTTCTTCTTATGGTTGCTCAGCGGAAGGGCCAAGCAGAAGGTCCATTAACAAAGTGTCATCTCAACAAGTGGTCTATATACCACATACCAGGAGAATTTCATTGGTGGCTATTTTGGCTTAGCCTTTAAGGTGAGGTTTGTCAGCCTCACTTCAATTGCTGTGAAGGTAATGGAGCAAATCCTCCTGAAAACCATCTCTGAAGATATTAAGAATAAGAAGGTGAATGAGAGTAGACAGCATGGATATACAAAGGGGAAATAATGCCTAACCAATCTAATAGCCTTCTGTGATGAAATTATTAACTTGGCGAATGAAGGGAGAGCCCTGGATATTGTTTATAGTGAATTCAGAAACAATTTCAACACTGGACACTGCTGTAGCATCCTTATAGACAAAATGATGAAGTACAGACTAAATGGACAGTGAAATGGACTGAAAATAACTGCTGACCTCAAAAGGTTGTGATCAACGGTGCAAAGTCCAGCTTGAAGTCAGTCACTGCTGGTGTACCCCAGGGGTCAATACTTTGAGGAATACATTGTAGCATCTTTATTAGTCACCTGGGTGACGGGAAAGAGCATTTCTTCAGCAGGTTTTCTCCCTGAGTTTTCTCTTAGGCAATCCTTTTCTTCTACTCTTCTACTCAGCCCCGGTGAGACACATGTAGATTGCTGAGCCTATTCCTAGGTTCCTTAGTACAAGAGGGACATAGAGATACTGGAACAGGTCCAGTGAAGGGTCAAAAACATGATTAAAGCATGGAGCATCTGATACAAGATAGCTGTGACTCTTTGACCTGGAAAAGTCTCCAGGGATCCTACCCATATAACCAAGTATCTGATGAGAGTAAGGAACCAAGACAGAGCCAGGGTCTTTTCAGCGGTGCCTGGTGACAGATTAGGAGGTAATGGGCAAAGAAACAAAGGAAGTTTCTTCTCAACATAAGAAAACACTTTTTTTTTTTTTTTGAACTTCAGGATAGCCAGGCAATGGCACAGATTGCCCAGAGAGGTTGTGAAGTCTCCGTTCTTGGAGACACTCAAAAGCTGATAGGAGATGACCTTAAGAAACCTGCTGTAGGTGACCCTTGCTCTGAGCAAGGGGTTGGATTAGAAGTTCTCTAGAGACCCCTTCCTTAACTGATCTTGGACTCTTCTTGATTTGAGGAGGTAGAATGTCCGTTCTGCTTTGAAAAGCCATGTCCACTCTCCTGGCTTTCTCTGTTATGGAAGGAAAAATAGGTTTAAGTACTTTTACTACCAAAAACTGTAATTATTGTGTAATATAAGCAGTATTTTTCTCTTCTGTGGTTGTGCTAAAGCCCTGTGTTATGTATCACAAAAAAATGCCACCAAACAACAAAAACTAGAAACAACTAGTTTTCAAATGTATTTCATATTTTGGCAGGAAATCAATGTCAAACAGCTGTCCTGTAACAGCTGCAGAACTTGTCCAGGTATGCTAAAACAGCTCTGAGTGGTTGAAGAACATTTGAGTAAAAATTGTGGAGCTCATCAAGCTTTGTACTTGCAGAGTTGCACCTAAGTATCTCTTGCACTCACAACTCCCTTTAGGCATCTCTTTTGGCTATAACTCTTTATCCCTCTCATTCTGAAAAATTGTGAGGCACATTGTGAAATCCCCAGTTTGCCAGGGGATGATGGCAGGAGTCTGTCAGGCTGCATACTCAGGACTGGAGCTGGCATCTGGGCCACAGGAAGTCTGTGCTGGAGCAGCAACTTCTAACATCCATACCAAGTGTTTAGAGTCCTTGGGTCACTCTCTGTAAATATAACTCTGCTGATCCTTCTTATGACCTTACTACTTTCCCTATTTATTTTGTGTCAGTGTGGACACTCTTTCAGCAATACTTCGAAGTTCAGGCAAATCGGTTTCACTACAAGGGCTTCAACAGAGTGGTGCTGACTTTTTGTGGAGTTGTTTGATCCAAAAGAAGTGTTTGTGGCCACTTTAATGACTGAATCATTTTGTTGTTCAGCTTGCTCCGGAGTTCACAAACTACTTTCCTCCAGCATCTTTACTTCACGTGTAATAGCAAATGGCTCTGTTCTGAAAAGTTTAGCATGTGGTCAGTTAAAATGTGCTTTCACAATGCCTAGTGAAAATGGTGATAGATAAATCTCCAACTACTTGGAATAATTGAACCCTTATACTGAAGTTAAATATATTATCAAAATCTTAGACCATGTTAATCAATATCATATAAGAATAAAAAGTATTATATGAATGACATTCAGAATGCTCCATCTCAATCAGGGAAGAAAGGGGAAATGTGTACTAAACAGTTTCACCCTTAAACAGAAAGATTAATTGTACTGTTAAGTAAAACTTGACACAAAAATGTTTCAAAATGACTCATTCCTTTCTACGGTTAAGAGCACATTAATCATTGTAGATACTGGATTTTTGGTGAGTCTAATTAGCAATTAGATAATGTTTCCAACGTATTTTCTTCAAAGTCCATTGCTTTCCTTCCTTCCTTTTCAGTCATATACATACATTTTTCAGTGCAATATGGTATATGGTATTAAACCAGATAAAGTGTAGATGACAGTTGGTTATTAGTATTGATATTCACTTAATTAAATATCATAACCCTGAGGTGTTAATTTATAGCATCCTGAATAAAAATCTAACAGATTTGAATGCATTATCTACCTGATAGAAATAAATCATCCTCACAGCAGTTTGGTAGCACTTAGTCATTTGTGGAAACTCAGTTTCTCAAAAATACAGTTTTACACCAATTAATTAATTTATGACTATGAATTGAGAAAGTAACTTCTTTCTGTGCTGCTGTGGTACTTCAGTGTAGAAATCAGGTACTTTTGTGGTTGATGGTTAGTAGGAAATACTGGAACTTACAAATTACAAATAATGTCAGATCCCACAAATAATTTAGCGCTTTGTCATTAGCAAGTTTCATATCTGATATTAGATAAACCATATATTTGCAGGAATAGTTTCTCCTATCTTTTATTTCCTTTTCTGAAATACTAGATATCAGCTCCTCTCCAACTAGTTGTTTGCCAGGCCTATTTACATAGCCCAAAACTAGACATACTCTATTATATCTGAAATGCAATGCAGTGCAGATACAAAAAATGCTTTTCATTGGGAATAGTAGACTGAGAATGCTGTATGCCATGATGCAACAGTTTTTATTTTTAATCAAAGGGTTGAGACTGGCAGTTCAGATTCAAGCTGAACATATTTCATTCAGCCTCCATTCCCCAGTGTAACACAACAAAGACAATTGCAATGTTCCAACCCATCTCCCTCCTCCTCTCCTATGAATCAATTGTGTTTGTTCACTTATCACCTTCTGGATCATATTTCATTGTTATTTTGGGACATCAAATGTGATACAGAATAGCTGCTACCCATTTGCTGCAAATTGTTTCTTACTGCAGATTCTTATTCCTTTGCTGTGCAATTCATACAATTCTAATCTCAGGGTCTAATAACACATTAGAGCTTTTCAAACACACTAGATCAAATACGTAGTTTTCTTCAGGAGTCTGTCTGGAGTCTGATCCTCTTAAATACCATCTAAATGCAGACTGCAGTTGAGTTCACCTTACATCCAGGATCTGATAGAGATTTATATTTACTATGCATTTTCCTATTTGGCGTGAAAGTTAAGTGCCTTCATTGGAAGGTCACACTCATGATCTGTTGTGATCATTTTTAGGTAGGCAGGCACTTGAACTCTTTCTTTGTTCCCTGAGAAAGTAGAAAAATTAGACCTGAGAAGAATATAATTGGCTTTACCTGCAAGTGATGGAATATTGCAGTTGGGGAGATTTGACAGCAAGGGCTTCTGTCACTGCTCCCAAAGCGAAACTGTTTAGGTGACTTTTTTTCTGACCAATGGTAATCTAACCCATTTTAAGGCAGCAAGCTCCTGCATCATGGACCTGACTTCTTCAAGCAAATGTGACAACTAAGATACAGTCAGACTTCTTTTATCTGACTTGCTGATGTTATGAACACATAGAAGATACGAAGACAGAAAATTAAGAAGAATTTTAACCAACATATCAATCAGTTGAATATTTAGTCTGCAGAAATCATATTTAAGGAATTTTGGAACCAAAATTTTGTGTGTGGAAGAAATAGTTAGCAAGAAAATAACTAGATTACTACTTTTTTCTCCCTTTGAATATTATTTCTTTTCTATAAGAAACAATAGGTAAAGCAAAACCATAAATTAATATTTCTCTGTTGCGATGAAACATGCAAATTTAACTTTTTAGTGATTTTTTTGTTTCAAAAATGACTGAAAGAATAAGTTTTTAATGTAAAAAATAACCTTCTCAAACAGTATTTTCCCCACACATATGCTATTCTGAGACTGAATATGTTGTCTCAGTAATGTCACTGTCAATCTGAAAATTTAATACAGAACCAGTTCAACTCAGGGACCTGTGAGTCAGACCACTAACTAAAATAAAACCAAAGTGAAGAGTGTTTTTAGATGGTCTGATGCTAAGGATTGCAATCTCTGTGCTGAAAATGCCTGGCTCCAAATTGGAACTATTTGACCTTCTTAGTTTGCATTATTACACTTAGGTACAGCGAGGCACCTTGAAGGAAGCTCCAAAAAAACTCACACATGTTTAGGAAAGAGAAACCTAAATCTGAAGCAATGTTTAAAGTTATTTAATAAGAAGTACCAAGCATATGGACCAAATATAGACTTTTATAACAATTTAGATGCACCACACTCTCCTTGGTGTTTGTAGCTTTGAACCCTCCTCCAAATAAAGGCCTTCAGCTCCTTTCGAAACTCCTTTCACAAAAGGAGGAGGAACCTGTCTTATCCTCTGAAACCCAGTAGTAGAAGGATATGTTATTTTCCACATGAGGATTGAGTATCCCAGTTATTGAATTTTTTTTTTTTTAATGATATGACAAGAAAGAAGAGTGTATTCCTGTGTCCAGAGGCTGAAAACTAGTCTGCCTGTTCTGCAAGGCTAGTTATCCTGATCAACAAGAGAAAAGTTATTCCAGTGTTTCTTCAAAGTGTGACAAACAGGTTCTCCTCCTTCTTCACCCACATCATACCCACAGCTTTACAACTGCACATCAGCACTGCTACACAACAGAGGTTCAGCCCCATTTCTGTGGTTAGGGTGCCTTTGAGAGGGACTGACAAGGTGCCTGCTCTGAATCCCCTTAGCAGGTGACAGAATTAAACAGATAGTGTCATAGCTATAACAGAAAGTGTTATAGCCACTCTGCTGCTGTATTAAGCAGTTCCTCGTACTTCATTTTCTTATTCTCTTTTGAAGAGGAAGCTCCCACTTGATTTAGTGAAGATCACAGTGCACTACTCTGCAGATAGTCTCTAAAAGAAACCTAGGCCCTGAGATCAAATGAGGCAAACAATACCTGATTTGATTTAGTGCTGCTTTTTTGACCTGGTAAGATAAAGGTGCATCAGAGAAATTAAATACTGGGAAAATGTGCCTAGGGAATGTAAATTCCCTCAGGGCATTTCGGACACTGAACACCCATATTCAGGATTAGTGTTCAGGATTTACAGAGTTAGATCCCAGTTTAGGTCAATAATCATATTTCGGATGTAGCCCACTGAACCTTTTCTACACGCAGCATCTTGAATTGAAAGGAAGCCTAACACTGCTTAAGGCTTCTGAGAGGATTTCTGTCAAGTCACAGAGAATAGATATGAAAAACACTTTTTACTCCTTTAGGAAATGCTTTGCTTTATGAACAACACAACATTTTCAGTAGATGAGTGCTGAAAATGATAGGGGCAATATATTGATAGTTCAGAAAATGAATCCAGAGCAATGACCTGCTAAACAACAAAAAAAAATGGGCTGAGAGCTTGGAGTTCATTCTCCCTGTCAAAGTGGCAAGCAGCCTTCTGTATGAAGAATGAGGATTACAGCATATTCTCTTATCTGTAAATGTATGGAGGAGGAGGCTTTCACAAAGACATTTTTAGTAAACCCACCAGAACAGAATTATAATTACCCACTGTGGACAGATCAAATGAGAAAACTGTCACTGATGCAGTGTTTTTGCTGTGACAGCACTTGGGATCTAGATGGTAATTCCAAATGCAGAGCCTTAACTGAATGAGCTCAATTACAACTTCTATGCATTTTCCTGATTACATCAGGCATTAAAATATGCAGAACAGCATTTTATAAAAGCTAATTTTCAGGTGAAGACAAAGAAAGGGCAGCAGAAAAAGTCTCCTATTTAAGAGGAAGCTAGAAATCATTGTTTCAGAGTTGAAAGCCAGAATATCACATATAAATTTTACGTTTGCTATATACATTTTTATAAATAGACTTCAAATAAAGCAGGGCATTCACATCAAAGCAGATAACCATTTTATTAGTCCACAACAGATTTTTTTGTTTTTTTTGAGAGTGGCAAATCTACGATTTAGAAATAGTATTGACAGGCTGGGTTGCTGCTGTTAATGGGGAGAGAAGGAGCTATATGATGAAGAGACAACATTGCAACAGACAATAACAAAGAAGCCACAGACTTTTAAGAAAACAGTAAGTCAGTATTATGCTCTTCTTTACGGATAAAAGGTGCTGCTGTTTGCTTAAAGAGCTTATTATCTTCAGATAAAGTGCCAGGCAAAAATAGTGAGCAAATTTTAGTATGGGGATCACTACTAGATGTGCTAGAGCTGAAACTCACTTGTGAAAGCATTCCTGTCTTTATCGGCCAGTGATGAACTGTAATTCTGGTCAGTCTGTACATGACTACCAGACAGACTTGTTTGAATAATCTTGGCTGTGAAGACTTTGACCTGACACAATGCATACTGATGTCATTCTACCTAGCCTTGCCATGAGAATTTTTTCTTTGATGTGTGGTAACCTAAACTGGCTCTAAGGCAAGTGAGTCCGTAGTAGGTGAAACTGGTCCCTGTAAGCCATGAAGTAGATACCCCATCCAGTTCCCTCCTTCCATATAATGCTCATTTAATCTATATTTACACACTCTCACATGTCATAGGAGCAGTGGAAGGGACATTCTGAGACTCTTAAAAGTAATATTCTTTCTTCAAACCAGATAGATTAATGAACTTATACAATAATCTTTAAAGTGAGAGTTTAACCTCTAATACACCTTGTAAATATTCTGATTTCTCTGTAGAGGTTGTAAAACAGTGAATCTTATCACCACATACTTAAAAAACATAACATGATACCTTCAGTCTTTTCTCTCTAGATTTGTAATGACTGTCCAAAGCTGAACTGCAATTTGCACAAACAAGCAACAGAGAAAAGAGTTGGCATAGGTATAATATCCAAACCACAGGTTCTTAACACTGCTTAATTGAGAGAATTGCATCTCCCTTGCCTGGGTGATGACACACAGGAATCCAACCTCTCCTAAAGCCATTAATCCACCACCTTCCACAGCCACCTGCACTTAACACACACAGGTAGCAGATAAATCTGTTGATGGGCTTTTGACATGCCAGGTCGGAATCTTGTAAGACACTCAGCTAAATGTCTCTCCATGAGAAGTGATAGCAGTTGACCTCTATTATCTTGGAAGAAGCTGTATTCCCAACAGCAATGTTATCACTTTTGGCATCATTGTTTTATCTTCTTATTACACGTATTTTACAAAGCTAAATCAAAATGCAACTAGATCTCTAAAATAACTGTCTCAGAGGATTTTACATCCTAAATTGAATAAATAGAGATCAAAGAGGCATTCAGAGAAATGAGACACTGAATTGAGGCCAGGGGTTCAAACAAAAACAGCCTATGCAACAGCGAATCACCAGCTCTGATAGCCTTACACAAAACTGTGTAAGGCTATCAGAGCTGTGTAAGAGAGGTAGATTTCCTGCTAGTAACAAAACAATTCAGCTAGGAAATTCTGGTCACTGTAACAGCCTGCAAGGCTAGATTCTTGAGGCAGAAACTTTTATTCTCCACACATATTCAGTTCTGACATAAGTGTATTTCAGTCCTTATTCAGGCCTTTGCCTTTTGCCAAAATAAAGGTAGCAAGTAAAACTGAGATTGGGGAACTTCTTCTATTCAAGACCTGCTTCAAATTAGAAAAGGCTGCAATACTGTCTTTTGTGGTTAATCCTTCATGGCTACTGCAGTTGCAAAATGTCACTGGTCTCTGCTGATCCTAGTTTCTAGTAAAACAATGGGGATAATGCATTAGCTAATATTCCAAAGTGTTTTGCAAAGTTCCAGGTCACTTACCATAAACCTCTGCCCCAGCTCCGTTTGTAATTCTTCTAGGTGTTTTCAGGTCAACCTTATATCATCTTGAATAGTGGTTATATAAAATAGGTAAAGTGGTTAATATTCTAATGAATCCATTGCAAATAGTCAGTCCTATAATAAACCTTTGCAAAGGTCCACTTGTCAGTACAAAAAAAAATTATCCAAGCTAAGAAAATAGATCTCAAAATATCCTTTCTTATTGGGTTTGCAACAATGCTTTCACTCCAAGATGAGGAGAGACTTTTTTTGAAATAGGTCAGTGCCAAATAGATAATTCTATGAAGACAAAACAATTTTCAAAAATCTACAGGAACTCAAAACAGAATAGCAGAGGCAGCTAGGTAGCTACCATGGTGTACACAATGCCAGTACACCAGTGCAGTACAGTGTGTTCTATAATATCTGCTCAGGTGTGCAATACATTAAATAAATGGGAGGAAAGTTTTCTCCAAAAGTTACCTTGTGGAACATAGTGCTTCAGGATGGAAGGAACCCTTGAACACTTTCAGAAAAGGAAAACAGTTTCCCAAATATCTGCAGATCACTATCAGTAGGAAAACAAAAACTCAGAAAGTTCAGAAAGGGCCTAAGAAGAGGCACTATAGGGTATTGCTTAGCTAGAGATGGTACCTTTGTGTTCTGAAGAAAGAAACCAACCTTAGGATTCCAAAGTATTTTATCTTAATGAAGCATTTAGTTGACAACTGCAAAGAGACTGTGTGGGATGGCATCTGAAGTCTATCAGGTCCAGTGACTCCTTGTGCAAATCCCTCCATTCATCTCTTAACAATGCAGAGACAAGTAACAAAAATTTGACTAGTATAAACATTAAATAGTGAAATTGGGGTGATATCTCATTAGGAAACCTCAAGCCAACTCTGTAAATATAAATAATCAGAATGCAAATCACAGTGAAGTAGGGTATGTATAAATATGCAAATTGTTAGAGGATCTTCCAGCCTAGAGCATGCTTCTAATCCAAGTATAAAATACTGATTGCTAATCTGAGTCAGGAATGTCAGGATTACTGCTCCTTTAAATCTACTGTCTCCCTGAAGCAAAAAATTAATATTTGTGTTAACAAATATTAAATTTTTTTGTCTAATAAAAAACGGGGTGACATCTCCCCGCCCATATCAAAAATGCTTAGAAATGTGATTATGAAAAAATATCTGTACTGTACAGCACAGAAGTCCAGAGAGGAAAACCAATGAATAAAAATGTGGATGTCAGAAAAAAATCCTTCCTCCAAAACATTTCTTGGCACAGCAAGTTAACAGGTGCGCTGTAAATTGTCTAGTAAATTTGCTCCCACTACAACTTAGAAAGTACATTTTTCCCCATTACAAGGAAGGTAGAAAATCACTTCTGAATGAGTGAAGAACAAAGGGTGTGGGTTTTTCTCTCTGACTTTATTTTTAGTGCTTACTCATATTCTGAATGATAGATTCTCATTTCAATCAAAGTTTAGAAAATCATTAGAGAAAAAGTGTACTACAATTCATCATGGAAGTAGCAAAATAGTGCACACACAAGTTGACATGGTACAGTGCATGGTGGATAACTTTTTTGACACCATTAAATCCTGTGTTATTCCAGTTCTGTGCCAGTGTAGTACCACTAAAACCAGTGGACTTAAACCCAACGAAATAAACAGGAAGAAGGGATAAGAAGCCCCAGAGTGCATGTATCACATAACAGAATCTTTAATGTCTCCTTGTAAAGAGCTGGAGATGCCTGGTCCTAGGCAAATCAGATGTTAAATAAATGCCCAGAGTAATTTGACATAATGGGTTCTGCTCTGTGCTAAACATTAAACTTGCTCTCTCTTCTTTCCTCCCTGAGAAGAGCTCATTCCAGCTGCCTAAGCAATTTTTTATCATTCTTAACCAGAATACACTTTCTGCACTTCAGCACCATGGATTTTTCTCTCTGATGTCCTTTATTCCCACCTGGAACTACAGATGGCAGAACTGCCTCCAATGCTGCCAATGTGGAGCAGATCAGGGATGGCAGAATACTGTCAGTCATTTGCCACGCGTTCCTCTCTGATCTCTAGCATGGATTTTGTTTCTTTTTGCTAAATTATTTCCTTCCTTTGGGCCTCTTCCTTGTTCTGAAGGAGCTACTCTTCTGTCATACGTATGGGTGGTATTTAGGAAAGAAGGATGTTCTGTGCTACAGCAGTGACGGAAATAATTCTAAAGGACAGGTGACCTGAAACAATAAATAATGGGCAGATGCAGGCAAATTGCCTCAGTAAGCACTGTGATTGTGTATGATCCTTTCCACCTGCTAATGAATATGCATGGCGAAAATAAGAAACTCATTTTTTTTAACTGTGTTGAGTTTGCATTGGTAGTGAATAAATCAGGACAAAAAAACGTGAAGTCATCCATATTTAAGACTCAACAGAAAAGGACAGTTATAATCTGCCCAGGAATAAAAATAGGTTTAGAACGAGAAAGTTTCTGAATGTCAGAGAAAGGAGATCTGAAACACTCAGTAAGCATTTAGGTCTGAAACAGAGGAAAGGGTGGTTTTCAGGTAAATTTACAGATGGTATGCAGTTGTTTGAGGCCATAATTTCCAGAATGTCAGTGATCTTGATGCTTCTTTTCAATCCTACTGATGAATTTGGCAGGCTGAAAGGATGTAATTAGCACCAAAAAGAAATTAATCTGAGAAGACAAAGGCTATCATCAAAGGGTAACATAGTAAGAAAAAAGACAAGCCTGATGATAAAACCATAATGGGAACTGGCAGAAGAGAACCTCCACAGCTGCAGATTTTGGCATAGTCTTGAGTGCTATTAGAAGAACAGAGTCAGACTGTGCTTTGTTAAGAAATTTACTTCTCTTAAATTTCCTAGAATAAGGATCATAAATAGATAAGATAAACAAATTAATAAATAAAATAGTTGTATACATTGTCAGCTACTATATAATCCTGGGCATGATTAAAACACTTTGACACTTAAATATTGACCCTTTCCTAATGTCAGATCTGGTTTTGTCACTCATCATATCATGTATTGCACAAGCTCTGGTAGTAGTAACTCAGTTGTGATCTTCAGACTCAATATTCTCTTGATCATTGCACTGGTAGAGTCATATTCAGAGCAGTTTTCAAACCAGATCAACCAGATCAAGCCTTTGAAAAAACACAGAAGTTGGTAGCTGTTTGCTATGTGATGTGTCCTCTCCTCCCAGCTGTATACCAGAACAGTTTAATGCATGGATTTATTTGTTAACGAGGCTGATTTGAAACAAAAGCTAAAATTCAGGTATATCTGTGTCCTATATTATTTTGATTTCAGTAGCTCTTATTTTTATTTTAAAATGAGGCAGTTGTTACATTTAAATACTGTTTTACTTAACAATATGAATATGCCTAAATCTAATAGCTAAGACACTTGTATAAAACAGGGAAGCAGCTGTTTAAAGTCCTTCCTCAAATTAAGGAGTATAGGGATTTTAACCTGATTCTTGCTAATTGGTTATTTAGGCATGAAACTGGTCTCAGAAAGATAAAGCTTCTTGTTTGAGAGAAATGAGTTTTACATGTTGTACTACATTTCCCTCCAGTCTGATGTTAGTCAATTACATTTAACACTAAAGATTTAATGTTCTTTTTTTTCTTTACTTTTCTTACTCTCTGTTTATATTAGTTCTCCTGGACTCTCTTTGTAGTGTGCCTTCCCTTTATTTGGATCCTAGTTTCAGATAATAAATCTGGGTAGCAGAGCAGTTCAGCAGTAGATGGTGCAGCTCTGTGCCTTCCTGGGCATTGCTTTAGAAGTTTCGCCAACAGTTGCACAAGGACAAAAATCAGTCTTCCATCAGAAAAGATACTCTGTACATCGGGGTTGTGTCTTGCTGTAGCAAGAAGCTGAGCTAATATTGAACATTACAGTGGTTTTGCAGTGAAATTTCAATCTGACAAAGTGTGCACAGCAGCTGTCATTGTTAAAATCAGTGATTCACTGTGAAGATTAAAAATGATTTTTTCTTTTAGTCAGGATCTTTGTTCACCCACACAGCCCAGTGTGAAATTGTGTAAAAATGCTTTGCCCTAAATCTGCCTAACCAAAGACTACGACCAAAAGTGATGTTGTTGTACAAAGCGATTCTTCACTAGGCATAATGAAACAAGCTAACCCAACAGCATTGCCTTTGGGAAAAAGTAGCTTGCCTTGATGTGATCGGTCAAAATCATCTGTGAGACCTCTACCCAGCAGTGAATTATTTTCTGTGAGTTGCTTATGGTATGTTTTAGCCACTGGGTTGATTTAAAGCTGGACAGAATTTAGGATTTAGGAGTCTTAAAATGAGCAAGCCCTTGAGGGCAGTCAAGGATGCCTGTTTTCCAATGCCTGTAACCTCCACCACCCATATTCACTGGGTGCTTGCTTGCTCATCTCAAAGGTCTTTAGGTGAGCCTGAGCCACAGGAGCCTACAGTGGCCATGTGTTTTTGTCACACTCTAAAACTTTGATATGATCCAAGCTTAAGGTGACCTACATCACTCCCACAGCTTCACCCCTGCTGAAGTTAAAACTTCCCTGGGTTTAAGAAAAGTGGTTGTTGACTGACAGGCAGTAAAAGCACCCTGCAATGCAAATAAATTTTGTCTTAGCACACAATTGACTGCAGAACAAAAATGGCAGTGTGCTAGGAATATATGCCAGGACCCTTAGTTTCCCTTTGTTCCCAAACAAGTGGCCTAGCTGCCACATTGGAGTAATGTTGCTCGACTGGCCTCAAGGCTTCAGTGCCAGCTTGTCTGTGAGGGGGAGAGCTGCAGGGACAGCATGTGCTCCTGCTGGAGGCTAAGCTGCCTTCTCGGTGATGGCAGATGCCTGCTCACCACTCCAGGGGGGTGCCCTGATCTCCGGGAAAGAAGGATTCCCAATTCTGGAAGTCATATAATCCATGAATAGAGTATTGAAAATGCAGCATCACTCTCTTCATTCAGTGGCTTTCTTCAGAAAAGGCTTAGCAGACTGGATCAGCAATTTGCTATTCATCCTGTAAGCTCTTGGTGGAAGACAGGTTCCTGACTTAAATGTCTTTGACCTTTCCAAAGACACAGTGCTTCCAAAACAACTAAAGGAGACAAAGAGGTCCCCCAAAGAAGGAATTTTTACCTCAGGCCTCCAGGGGAGTCCACTTTGTGCAAGAAGGAAGGGTGATCAACATGGGAGGCTAAGGATATCTGTCATTGGATATCTAGGGATGCAAATTTTCTTAAAACGGGATTTGAAGTAGGCATCTAAATAATGTGGGCTTGATCTTAATTTAAGTTTGTATCTGTACAAAATATTAAGCATAACATGAACATACGGTAGGTCTATTTTTAATATCCAAGTCTGAGCAGGTTTGCTTCTATTGAGTCAGAGATAATAAAAATAGATCTTCTATTCACCTCTAAATAACATGATTTTTTAATATATTTATTTAAGCAAAAAAAGCTTTAAAAAAACCCCACTCATAAACTTTTGAAAAATTGGAAACAGGGAAATACAACTCTGCATGTTTATTTAGTGATCTAAATGTTACTCAGGGAAAGTCTATTAGTCTGGAGAAGCACTGGTTAATTTTTATTATCTGGAGAGAAGGAAACTTTCAACATCAATATTTAAAATTAAACTATTGACCTGAACACCTGTTCCACTTTTTTCTTTTTTTTTTTCTTTTTTTTTTCTTATTTTATTTCAAGAGTACTAATTTTCTGTGCATGGCAGCACTTGGAACAGGTGCAGTGAAGCAGAAGTTAGAAGAATCTGTTTGCTCTGATTGCTGGCCAGAGGGCAACACAGGGCTACATAGAATGCTGAGGGCAAATGAGCAGCTCTTTCAAACTGATCAATCTGAAAACCACACAACTTTTTCTTCCTGCTTATTTCTTTGTTGCTGTCTTTTTCAAAGAGCTGAAAATATCAACATGTTTTGAAACTTTCTAGTTTGAACATTGAGTCAGTGAGAAGTCAGGTTTATTTTAAGCACACGGGCTTAAAGACTAGAACAGTGCACATGCAGGTGAAATAAATGATGCCATAACAAGCTACATAGCTCACACGCATGCATAAAGAATGAAACTATTAAGTACTGTATTAAAAAGCTTCATGGAAATTTGCTTGTATAATTTTTTAATTTAAACTTCTATAATCACTCATTCATTATAACACTACAGATTTTGCCTTCTATTTCAACATCCTAAAGTGCATTGCAAACATTTTATGAATTAAAACTTGTAACAGTACTGTAAGGTAGGAAATCAGGAATAGCATCATATGGTTGATGGAAATCAAAACAAAAAGCACAATTTTGCTAGCACTCATGTCTCAAATGACCTGGTACTTCTTTTTAAAAAACTCTATTTTATTCCTATGGTCCTTTTGCTCGGTGATGAAGCTGTCCCAGGAGTTTCTGCTTCTTTTCTTGCCAAAACACTAGTGTCCTCAGCTACTTGTGCAATTCTTAATGAGGGTACACTGCAAAATTGGGGTGGTGAAATTACCTGGATTTAAAATAGTCCTAATACCTGTTCCTTCCCTAAATTGTTATCTTAACATGGCTTATTTATTTATTTCCTAGCACAGTGACCATGTGATTGTGCTGATGCAAATGAATGGGAAATGAACCACAAAGGGACAAGAATAGGCACCTGCTTATTAGAGAGGACACCTCTAACAAGCTCTATGGAATTGTATACCATTGTTTTCAATTAGCTTCCTTTACTAAAAGGCACAAGTAAAACCTGTGCCAAACCTGGACTTTGTGGGGGAATGGAAGTTTAAAAGTGTGTCTATGTTTTATGCATGTAAATGTAATGGATTCCAGTGGATAAGTAAACCTCCCAGCTGAGCTCTAATATTACACTTCTCTCACAGCCAGGAAAACAAACTGGACTCCTAGTATAAATACACAGTTAAGGCTTTGTTCGGACTTTCATAACTCCTAGGAGTGAATTGTGGTATACTCTTAAGTAATATATATCATCCCCCCTCTTCCAGGTCCTTGGCAATACACGCCTTATATATGTTCATAGAATTGTAGGGAAGGGACCCACAGGGATCATCAAAGTCCAATCCTTGCCCTGCACAGGACAGCCCCAGAAATCACAACATGTGCCTGAGAGCATTGTCCAAATGCTTCTAGAACTCTGTCAGGCTTGATGCTGTGTCCACTTCCCTGGGGAGCCTGTTCCAGTGCTCAACCACCCTCTGGGTGAAGAATCTTTTCCCAATATCTAACCTAATCCTCCCCTGACACAACTTCAGGACATTTACTTGAATCTTGTGACTGTTCACCACAAAAAAGAGATCAGTGCCTGCCCCTCTTCCCCTCCTGAGGAGGTTGTAGACTGCAATGAGGTCTCCCCTCAGTTTCCTCCAGGCTGAACAGACCAAGGGGCCTCAGCTGCTCCTCATGCGGCTTCCCCTCCAGAGCCTCCATCATCTTCATTGCCCTCCTTTGGATGTTGTCCAATAGCTTAATATCTTTCTTCTATTTTGGCACCTGAAACTGCACACAATATTCAAGGTGAGGCTGCACCAGTGCAGAGCAGAGCGGGACAATCCCCCCCCTTGCCTGGCTGGCGATGCTTTGCCTGAGACCCCCCAGGACACGGTTGGCCCTCCTGGCTGCCAGGGCACTGCTGACTCATTGTTGTTACAGTACACTGAGTATCTTTGCTACGCATGATTGTGTAGAATGGCTTCTGCTTTGGCTCTGGAAATAGCTTTCATCATGCAGTAAACAGACACAGGTTAATAAGTAGGAATGATCACCACTTTCCTAAGAGGAAAGATAAAGGGTGAAGCTGTTGATGTACTGAAACTGAGCACAGGCATGCTATTAAGTTCAAAGGACCCAGGATTTCAACCAAGAAATCGAAAGCCCTCTTACCTTTTGCAGAACAGAGGAAAGCCAGTGTGAGAGAAAATGTGACAGAACTAGTCACAGAGGTCTCATCGTGATTCTTAAAAAATACATGGTCTGAAAATTATTAGCAGAATATTAGGCAGTAGTTAAAAGTCAGAAAAACATTAAATTAGATCAAAATTACACATCAATCAAAGATGCTTGTTTGTTTATATGTATTATTGTTATATAACATGAGAATGTAAATTTTATGAAAACTTTGAAGATTTATGTGAAGAAAGTTACTTGTAAACTCTTTAAAAAAATCACAAAATGGAGCAGTGTTGAAATGTCAATTTTGAGATTGAAAAGGTGAGTTTTCTGACTCAGTCTTTTACTGAAGACTTCATTCCAATCCTCAGAAGCATGTCTGTGGGAAGAGCTGTTAAAATCAACTGCATAGAACATCTTTTGTTTTTAGAAAAAAGGCTTTCCTGACATAAAATGATCAGTTCGAAGTGTTCTTACCAGTTCTAATCACTGTTGTTGTTCAGCTGTGCCAGTAGCACTGAATGCTTTGCATCCAAGGGAACTTCTTGCTTGTGCTCCAGGATCTCAAAATTTTAAAAGCAAGCAAACAAAATAGCCCAAGAAACTAAGAGAGATAAAGGAACAATGAGAAAAGAGAAATTAAAATAGTCATGGAACAAGGGATTATGTGCCAGAGAAGGAAAGATGGGAGAAACTATAGAAAATTAGCTGATCAGTGGTAGGTTAACATGGTATTAACAACCCCAAGAACAAGTTTTGTTCTAGATTAAGAGCATTAATACTTCCAGTCTGTCTCAGCAAGCCTGCAGTTTTCCGCTCCATCTATGTTTTCACCATTTTCCCTCACCTTTCTCTGATTGACTGGCAGGGAACCAACACGCAAGGCAGACCCGAAAAACTGAATTGACTAGATTTTTGCAGATCCAAAGGAAAAAGTGGAATATTTTGGTGGAACCAGATCAGAAATAACTGTATTTGTAGGTCAGCTGAGGAAGAGCTCACCGTCTGTAAAATCCAAGAAAGCTCTGATGGCTGTGGGCAAAGAATGTCTAAGCTCCCCCACCCCACCCTGCTTTCCCCCCAACTACTGGCAAGAGGTAGGGGGAAAACTACTATGTGAAAGGGTGGGCAAGAATGGGCAGGATGTTGAGTAAGGCTTCTTCATCTTAGATCACTGGTTTCCATTAAGTGCATATTGGCAGTTAGACACCCTATGACCTGGTAGCTGTTTAAGGATCTGAAGTCAACCGCTCCAATTTTTTTTAAAGACACTATGCCACAGTAGCAAGCCAAAATATATTACATACTACAATATGGTTTTTGCTGTAGAGCACTGAAGGGCTTATCTACTGCTCAGGTACTCCATTCAGGAAAACAAGAACACAGTCTGAGAGAAGTTGAGCTTAAAAGTTACGAAGACTGTTCTTTGCTCTGAACTTAAATGGACGGAAGTGGCCTTTAATGATTGCACTTAGAGTAAAACAAGTTGAAAGAGATGACATTGCTGCCAGAGGTTACCCTACATGCATTTTCACAATGAGCAAACTAATATTTATCATCTTTGTTATCATACCTTCCACATTGGTCCCCATTCACAGTAGGTAAGGGGAGTTGAGAAAGTGATGAGGGAGAACAGTAGGAGAGTGGCTTTAAATACTATAATTTCTGACTATTAAATTGCAGCATCAAAATGTATTAATGGTTTTCTTTAATGATGTAGACCAATAGGCTTATGATTCCTTCTGAAGAATAGTAATATTCAAGGGTATGTCTCTTAATGTGCTTTCATAACACACTTGCTTACTATTCTAGTTTGTTTTATACAATAATGTACTCGGATCAAGAAGAAAACAGTGCCTGTGATAGTTTGTGGAAGACAAAAGAGCTTGTGTTTCATTTCAGAGTAGCCCTACTGTTTAAAAGCGAATTGTAAACTGCTTAAAATCTGGCCAGGTGGTATCAGCTAGATCACTCTAGCTGATGAATATAATCTGCAGCTCAACTAACTTGATGCCCAAAGTCCAGTTGGTGACAATATAGATGGAACGTGCTGAGAAACTAAGTACTGTGGAATTGCTTGTTAAGGTAATTTGGGCCGACAAGAATGAGAACTGACCTATAGCCACCTGTTTTGTGTTTCTACAGTCAAATGTTGTGTTTTTCCACAGAACTCATTCCCACACTCAGACCTGCTGGTATAAAGCCTTGCCAGTAGTTTTCCACTTCATCTGCGATTCCTTTTCTGGAAGGATGAGATGCTTATAAGAAAGCTGAGGCTAAGGAAACGTCACAGCGAAGCATTATGGAAATTCAGTATCACTGAAAAGGAAGGAATAATAAAGAAAGTACAAATGTTGGATGAATGCCCTCCATACTTCAAAAGGTTAAAGCGTAGCTAGAAAAGAGCTGTTTTGCACTCCTGAATTTTTCTTTCATCATTAGATGGGAAGGAGCCTTGCATGCTTTAATCTTTTCAACTTTCTATAGAAGTTGTGTGATGCAACTCTTCTTTATACTTACGCGTTCCAAGTGTCTCTGTCTTATTGCTCCCACTTTCTGTGAATCTTCAGCTTATAACATGCTCAAATTTAGCTAACCAAGAGGGAGTTGTTTGGAAGACTATCTGTGAAAATTATGTGGCTCGTGCACCACTCATCAGTGGAGGAGTTATTTGCAAAGAGGCAGTTATTTTATTTCTTATCTATTTAATTGTGTTAATATATAGTAATGAAAATTTTGTCTGTCAGCCCAAAAGCTCCGTTACTTTCAGTTGTTAGAGAAAGGAGTCTGAAGTCCTCATATTGTCAAATGATGTTAAACTCCATTCTTTCAAATGATTCAGTGTAAGATTGATTTCAATGGAAAAAGAAACAGGGTAGAAAGGAAGCCACTCTACACAAAGAATGACTTAGCTGTTGATGTCAGAGCGGACTATACAATTTGAAATTAAAAAAGTAGTTGATGGGAGGGACGCATTTTTGTGAAAATTTTCATGACAAATGTTCCCATTTTTCACCTGTTTTTCCTTATATTTTTCACAAAAGCTGACACTGTAATAAGCCTCAGCAATTCTAACTGCCAGTGAACATAGGGAACAGAGATTACTTTCAAGAGTGGTCATTGCCAGACACAGGAATTTGAAGAAATGTCAATGCCATTGCCTACCCTTGAAACATACACGTTCTTCTCCAGATTTTTCTTCTTTTCCTCCCTTATATTTTCACATTGAAGTCCATTAATTATTATCCAGTGTCATACACTTAGCAGACACCTCATCTTTTTCTTAAGGATATTATATAATACCTGAAAATCCTGAGAGTTTTTCTTTAAATGAATATATTTTCACTTGCATTTTCAAAGATGATTTTTTTAAGAGGTTCCATTAACACACAAACAAAAACTGTGACAAAAGTGTATAACAGACAATTGCAAGCCAGAATCTCACATGAGTGATGGCCCCTCCTTCTTTCTCAGGAGGTGAAGAAGAGATGTGGCTTGCTAAAAGGAATCTCCTGGGAAATCTAAGTTAAACCACCTCTGCCTCTCCTGCTACCACTGCATTCCTGCTTATACCACTATAATTACCATGCATGACCCAGCAGCTTAAGTCCATGCAGCACCTAGGAGAAGCTGCCTGCAATATTGCTGATAGAACTTGTACTTCAGAATCAAAGACTAAGTTTTGTAATTCTGACCTATTTTTAGCCCTGCTTAGGTTTAAATTATGAACTCATTGTCAGTCACTCATTCAAACTCTTTTTCTCAAAATATTGTCAGAATAGGGACTGAGCCTAATAACTCAATAATTCTCTCACATGGCACTTTGCCTTATGCAAGTTTGATTTCTCATTTGTCTGGAGTAACTTAAACTTCTGTTTAAACTTAAACCCTGACTTGGGCTAGGAAGACACTTGAGTGATCAGTGAGCCAGAGGTCCTGCCAGGGGGGCGTGGCCCCAGTAGATAAGAGAGGCACACATGGAGGCTCCCTCTTGCCCTGGCCTGCCCTCCTGGAGTCTGCCAACGTCTGACCACTTGGTCGTAATTATATTTTTCACTCCTGTCTTTATTATTTCTTCTCTTAATTGCTCTTCTTTTACTCTTTTCTTCCTCTTGTGGGTAACTTAAACACCTGTTTTCTGTATTTCACTTAAATTGTAATATTTCACTTGTGATATTTCACTCACAAGTTGTGGGTTGGTGTTTGCCCAGTAGCTTCCTATTAAGTACAATGCTTTTGTAAAATATTTTCCTTGGTTGTATGTTGTTCCTGTAAACCCTTTTTGTCAAAACCCCTATTTTCTCACCAAATTAAAAGACACGTCTTAGAGAAAAGTGTGTAGCTTTTTCTCAGAACATGAACTCAAGGTATGAAAGAATCAAAGGCTTTGCAAGAGTTCACGCGGGCAAAATCTCTTGAAGTCTGAAATTATAGTGTAGACCCAGTAAAGCTTGGCGTTTCTGGACCGGGGTATAACAATGCTCTAATGCTCATAACTTAATTCCAGCATTACCTTTGTTTTTACACACATTTGTATCTGTGCATTATTCTTGTCAGTAGGAAAGTACTTTCAGTGATTTATCCTAAGCTACGAATACCAGAACATTAGCCTTCCTTCATTACTTGGTCTATGCATTTTCTTTGTACCCTCCATTTAGTGCTTTGCACATTCCTTCTCACTATAGGGCCTTTGCAGGTTAAAAGGAAGAAGTCATTATGGAGGACAGTAGGGAGGAAAGGGCTAAAGCCAGAAGATTGTCGAGGAGAAAAGAGAATAAGTTGTTTTTAGAATTGTTTTTGCTCAAGAGATTTTTGCAGCTGGGGAAGCCTGGAAAAGATGTGTGGGAATCTTTGTACTCTGTGTTTCCTTTGGGTTGTTTCCTGTCAAAAGAAATGAAATTCTCTCAAGGAAGATAACAGAATGTTGTTAAAAACTTAAATGCATTCTTTCCCACAGGCTTGGGGGGAAGGGAGATAAGAGACAGAAAGTTAGAACTGTAAAATCAACCTAGTGAACCACTTGCGCATGTGTCAGGCCTTTGACATGTAAGGCAGGGCACGGGCCTGCGTGTGCTCTTTCGCCAGCTGCATGATCGTTCTGTGATGCAGTGCAGTGTATTCAGGGTTCCAACGTCGGAATAAACTTTTCATCAGTACCTTAGCTGTGGTTTCATCCTCTGGGTTTACCTACATGTATATAAATTCTTACCAGGACATAAGACAGGAATCCATATTGAAAACTGAGAAAACAGTATACACACAAACTGACTTTTCTGCCCTCAGTGTGTGCTGAAATTAATAGTGTTTTAAGCATTGGCTTAATTGCTGAATGAAAGGTAGTTTGTAAGATGCAGTAGGGTCAATAGAGTCTTTACTTTAAATGTTATAATTAAAATAAATGCTGCTTTTTTACCACTGCCAGAAGTTACCAGAAGAAAGAAGGAGCTTTTTATAAGTAGGGAAATCATTACAAGTTGAATGTCTTTATACACTAGTTTTAGAAGCTGTCCATAGCTAAATAAATACTAAATACTCTTTTGTAATGCAAGGTAGGTTGTGTGTTTCAGCTTTAATAGCTACTAACTCATTTAGCTGGAGGGTGACATGAGGCTAATCAAAGGTCACCCGATTCCTGGTTGATGTTGAATGGGAGTTGACAGCTTTCCAGAGTAGCACACAATTCATGGGGAATTTTTTTTCCCACAGGAGCAGTATTCTTCTGGGATTGACACAATGCTGAGTTTCAAAACGTTTAATTCAAATCCTTAAAGTCTCTGCAAAAGCAGGCAACTTTTCAAGTCTTATCCTGGGGAAGAAGTGTTCACCTGACAAGGAAATTCTGGTTTCAGGCAAATTACTGAATTCCAGCAGCAATATGTTTCATAAACAGTAGCAGGAATCAGGGACCCACTCATGTAGCAAAATACAGGCTGTGTAGTTTCAGTTTAAAATTACACAGGCCACATAGTCTAATGGAAAAGAAGCACATATTTTTGTATTCACAAAGACAAAACAGTAGAAAACCTAAGAAATGACAAGGAAAGTATAGGAATATTTATGTTTAATATTAGGCTCAATAAAGGAAGGCCAAACACAATCCTCAGGCTTTGATTCAATCACTTTGCCACAGAGTGCAGTTGGGACACCTTGAATGTGTATGATGGAGACTCAATTTACACTTCCTTACTGGCAGGTTTTAGGTAAATTCCCCTTGGTGAGACCTTAACTGTACTCAACAATATTTTTTAACTTAGAACCTGACTTAAATGTGGCTTCTAACCATGTAAATATGTTCCAGCAATCCAAATATATAACACTGCAAATGCAGCACATATAGTCAGTGTCCTTTCATGCAGTCATCATCAGAACAAACAATTACAGAGGTTTCTTTGCTTTTACAATGACCAAGTTGTGTCACTGCACTGTGGCATGTAAGTGTTATGTTTTCATTTCCAAATCCTGATTATCTGAGAGACAAAAAATTATTGTCCTGTGTCTGGACTGGAGATTTGGTGTGCAGACTCTCCTGGAACAGGCTCTTCAGGGAAATGGACACAGGCCCAAACCCGCCAGAGCTCAAGGAGCATTTGAACAATGCTTTCAGGTACGTGATGGGATTGTTGGGGTGCCAGGGGCCAGGAGCTGGACTCAATGACACTTTTGGGTCCCTTCTAACTCAGAATATTCTATGATTTTATGACATAAGATATATTTCAAAAGTGCACAGTCTTTCCCAAGCACAAAAAACTTCCAGTGAATGAAAAAGGACAGGTTAAAATGCCTGCCCTTGCTTTTTAAAAGCCCTGTATCTGACAACATCGTCATCATCATGGCTAGGCTTCGTGAACAAAGATTTGGGAAAGGCTCTACCCACATTTGCTACAAGCGCACTGGTGGCTAATAAGGCCAGTACAAGACAGACAAATCCGGTTGCAAAAGGCGCAGCAGAAAGACTCCTTAGGTGGTATCGGCAAGACATGATTCTTTCTGCATTGCCTTTTCTCCTCAAGAGTGATCCTGCGTGCTTTCTCAAAGGAAGCAGCAGCGTTATAGATAGTGTGTCTCCAGACCTCCCAATTGAAGGCCAGAGTAGAACAGTTATGGTGATCAATATGGCCAAGGCTGAGATATTGTTTCAGGGAGTCCTTGTGTCTTCTCTTTGGGGCTCCTCTCTTGCGGCAGCCGGTGGTAAGTTCACCATAAAGCAAGATCTTAGGGAGGCGGTGGTCCTTCATCCTGGAGACGTGTCCTGCCCAACGCAGCTGTGTTCTCAGCAACATGGCCTCAATACTTGTGATTGCTCCTTGTTCTAGAACAGACGTATTAGTCACATAATCTGACCAGTGGATGTTTAGGATTGTATGGAGACAGCGTTGATGGAAGTGTTCTAAGAGTCATAGGTGGTGGCGGTAGATGACCCATGATTCAGAACCATATAGAAGAGTGGACAGCACAATGGCTCTGTAAACACTGATCTTGGTACTTCAAGTGTTTGTTTCGCCAAACTCTTTTATGGAGTTATCCAAAAGCACTATATGCCTTTGCTAACCTGTTGTCTATCTCTCCGTCAACCCTACCATCCGAGGAGATGAGGCGACCTAGGTAATTAAACTGCTGAACTGATTTGAGTTCTGATTCACCAATGGTGATATGGGGAAGATGGAAGACTTCTTGAGGTGCCAGTTGATAGAGAACTTCTGTCTTCTTTAAGCTGACTTCCAGCCCAAAGAGCTCAGCAGCGTCTGCAAAGCAGGATATTAAGCGTAGCAGAGCTACTTCTGTGTGGGCGACAAGGGCGGTAGCGTCAGCATAAAGCAGCTCCCAGACAAGATGATTTAAGGTCTTCGTATGGGCCTTCAGTCGCCTTAGGTTGAATAGGCTTCCATCAGTACGGTATCGAATGTAGATACCAACTCCATCATCGAGGTCTGCCATGGCCCTTTGGAGCATCATGCTGAAAAAGATTGTGAATAGGGTTGGTGCAAGAAAGTAGCCTTGTTTCACACCATTGGTTATTAGAAAGGGCTCAGAAAGTGCATCACCATATCTGACTTGGTCACACTAATCCTTGTGAAGTAAGATGATCATTTTAAGGAGCTTGGGGCGACATCCTAAATGTTCCAAAATCTGCCAGAGACCTTTTCTGCTCACAGTATCAAAAGCCTTGGTGAGATCAACAAAGGTTGCATAGAGACCTCTGTTCTGTTCCCTACAGTTCTCTTGCAGTTGTCTGAGAACAAACACCATGTCTGTGGTACTCCTGTTGGCTCTGAAACCACATTGGCTTTCAGGTAGAATTCCTTCTGCTATAGTGGGTATTAGTCTGTTCAAAAGTATTCTTGACAGGATTTTGCCACCAATGGACAGCAGAGTGATATCACAGTAATTTGAACAGTCTGCTTTATCTCCTTTCTTCTTATACAAGGTGATGATGACTGCATCATGAAGGTCTGATGGTAGTTCACCTAGTTCCCAACAGCACCCCATAAACTCATGAAATTTAGCATGGAGTGCTTGGCCCCCATGTTTCCACACTTCAGGTGGAATTCCGTCAACCCCAGCTGCCTTGCCAGTTTTCACCTGTTGTATGGCCTTAAGAGTTTCTCCTATTATAGGGGCAATATCCAATTCATTCTTCACTGGTTGTTGTGTAATGTACTGAATTGCTGAGTCTTAAACTACATGGTTAGTACTGAAAAGAGTCTGAAAGTGTTCAGACCATCGATTCAGAATGAAGGTTTTATCTGTGAGAAGCATTTGACCATTGGCGCTGAATAGAGGGCTTTGGACCTGGTATGTAGGCCTGTACACTGTTTTCAAGGCCTCATAGAATCCTCTGTAATCACCTGTATCTGCGCATAATTGAGTTTTTTCTGCTAGATTGATCCACCACTTGTTCTGGATGTCACGGAGTTTCTGTTGGAGTTTGCTGCATGCAAGATGAAAGGCTGCTTTTCTCACGTGACAGGATGGTAGTGCAAGGTGACAACACTGTAAGCTTGAATTAATATGGTATATTTTACTACCTTTGAGAGGCAAAGTTGGTTGTTCAAATGACTGAGTATACATGCTCTCTGGCAGATGGAAGCGTTGTGATTGGGCATGCAAAGATTACTCTCCCCTGCAGACGTGCTGAATGCAAGTGAGTGTACATGTGAAGACATGTAGCCAATTTCACAATTGTAAAATTTTACCCAGAACAAAAATACGCCTTTTCAATAGTACTTCAAATAGTTCTCCACAAAGAACTCTTACAACCAAGGATACTCTTTGAGTATGTCACATGCACATGCACATACACACGTTCTCTTGTAATGTGCTTTGGTAGATACTTTAATACAATGTACCATTGTATAAATAATTATAGTGGATTTAAGATCAGGTCAAGAGGAAATGTGAAATCCATCAGTTAGGGAAAAAATGAGAGGAAATATCACACAATTGGCAAACAATTAAAATTCTAATGAACCTAGCTCTGACAAGGATGTTTGTCCATGAACCCATGGAAAGAAGAGATGTACTTTGAAAAAATAATGAAGTAGAAAAAATGCTTTGCCATGTGGCTAAAAAGGAGATTCAAAAGATTTTATATCAATGTGTAATAAACGTAATTACATAGGTTATGCAACTGCAAGGTAAAATATACTCGTAAGTATGTCTGAAACCTACAGCTGTCTGAACAGCCTACTGAAATGCCTTAATCCTTCCTTTGTCAGGCAGTAAGAATTGTTTTCCAGAACAAGAGCTCTGGGATGGTGGCTATGATCACTGTGGAGGAGATGGCCACTGTACAGAACATAGTCAGAAATGTTCCTCTGTATCTCCATTTATAGCACCACTCTGGGTTTCTGCAGCACTGGATTTGAGAAAATTATTGAACTGAAAAATGGTATGTAAGCTTCACTGCTGCCAATCTTTTACCATTACAACCAGGCTACAGGAGCATGGTACTATACCCTCCCATAAGAGAAAGATGACAGAAGAGCATTAGAATTTCTAAATACTTGTACCAAGGAGAGAAAAAGAAATTTACTGAAACTAGTACTGATTCAGAAAGGAGAAATGTCACTAAAAAATCTGAGTGAAACTTTCCATTCCATTTTAACAATTTTTTAAAAAGTAATTATCGATAGCTAAAATGTTTCAATTTTTACAGTTTAAAATTTCAACTTTTGAAACTACTGAGGGAAGAACTAGAGTGGCAGGGGTTGTGAAAATTTATCTGGTAGAATTTTCTGAGTTTTGCTTCATTCTCATCATCCTCTCTTCACTTGTTCTCTATTTTGTGTCATTTCCACTAGCTCTTTTTTGTACAACTATACCTCTCTTTAGTATACACCCTCTCGAATTCTGACATCATCCCTCTTTGGTTTGCCTGATATCCAGAACATTACTTGACTTCAGACGGGCCTCCCTGAAGCCTTCAGTATCACTGTGACTTACATCATTAGTTAGCCACCTCGGAACTTTGGGAAGCACAGAGTATCAGCAACATTATCAGAACAGTTCTTTTTCTTTTGCATTTTCCATTCTTCCCCATCTTCTCTCTTACCTTTTCTTTTGGCTTCCCATTGCTGATGAAGTAGAAATGCTGTTTCAGAAAAGAGAACGTTTCCTCCCTTAAGTATTTGTGCTGGTAGTTAATGCATATTAAAACCAAATTATCTTCAAATAGTTCTCCTTTGCCTTTTCCCTTCCCCGATATATTAGAAAGCTGCACTAAAACAATTTGTAGGCTAGTTTTCAGAGGGCAAAGTCTCACTCAGGACTCTTTTATTCCTGATTAGCCTGACCACACGCTCAATAAAGCACAATTAAAGATCTGCTCAGCAGTGAGAGTGTAGGAACTCAAGGGAGGAAACCATGGCCTGATTTGTTTTCTTTCAAGTATTTTTCCTTCACAGTAATCAACATTATTAAGGTTATCCTAAGAAAAAAAAAAAACACACCAAAACCAAAATCAACTGCATTCTAGCTTCCTTCAGACCTTTAGTTTTCACTGTTGTTCCTAGTTTGGATTTTGTTGCTGTTGGTTTGGTTTTACACTTCAGTATTTTTGTTGGGGAGTTTTTTAATATAAAGCTCAAGTCTGTGAGTAGAAGGGAAATGTTTTCTTGCACAAACATGTTGCTATATTCATCCTTTCTAGTGGTATCTCCTCTGAGGTAAATTGATTAAATTTGCAGAGACGTAGTCAATTCCAAACACAACAGGCACCTGAATTTCTAGACAATGGCATTGTCCTACTTGTCCTCTACCTTTGTAGTCCAGTAGAGTTAAAATAAGAGGAATGAGTGAAATTTAGTTTACTCTCAATTGATTTATGTGCTCTTTAAGCAGTAGCAAGCAATTCTCCCTTTCTATACAGATCTATGTCACCATTTTGACAGGAAAATAGCAAAGAGACTGCCAAAATGGACAGTGCAAATTATAAGACATTTAGCATAGGAGAAGCACAGCTTGATTTTAAATAATTTGAGAATATCTGTTATAAGTTAGTAAACTAATATTCCCAGAACCATCGGCTGCTGAGGGTGGAATATATGTAATAGCGTTCCCAATATGGTGGAACTAGTCAGTTAACATACATATAGTGTGGGAAGTGGCCCTTCACACAAATATTAAGTAAAAATTACACTTTTTATGGTTGCGTGTGATGATTAGGTTCACAATAAGATAACAACCCTACTCAAATAAATAACTGAAGTCTTTTAAGTCTATTGCCGAAGAATAGTTATGCTAAATATATACCTTAAATATTTGAGACAGGAAGGCAATATAACAGAATAGGGCAGATGGTTTAGGATCTAGGTAGAGATGAGAGGAGCTGTTGCTTTCTTTAGCTTGCAGCTCAGCTTCCCGAGGTGAAATGTATCTCACCAAGTTACTTGAACAGTACAGACCTTTATTACTCCCATTTTCTTGCCCAGGTATCCTTGTACTTTAACATCTAGTGTTATCATTTTGATCTAATCTATCCAAATAAAGTCCAGAGCCTGAAGCAGGGGCTATGTGTTAATTTGCACTTGAGCATCATTTTCTGTAATGCAATTATGCTGGTATTGTCTAGTGGACAGCTCTGGTGACAGATGCAAAGGAACCCTGCTAGCCTGTGGTAGCCAGCTTCTGCATTGCCAGCAGCATGCAAACTAGCTAGCTTGAAGGCAAAGCTCACGCAAAGTATAATGAGAGCCAGACACTGTCAAGGGCAGCAGACAGCTGATGATAGCAACACATGGTCCTGTGCTCTGATTTGCCCACAGCAGCCCCCTGGAAAGCTGAGCTGACTGCTGCTGATGCCAGGAGGAAAAAAAGGGGGTATGTGGCATGCAGGTATCTGCAACGGAAAGGTTTCTTTTATAACCATCCCTACTTTGAGCCCTTTGTTTGGGCACCTTGAGCATTGCACAAACAGACTTTGTAAGCAGGGTATAAACTACTTAAAAGTACAAAGCAATTATTTATGGTTATATTGTTTATGAGCTCTACCATGAGGTCTCTGGAGGTCAAGCAAAGGTCTCTCACAAGGCCAAGGGTTGGCCCTTGCTGTGACCTGAGTTGATCCTCAGTGTGGCTGACTTGCCTTAGTCCAACCCTTTGTAATATGTTCTGCTTTTCATGGTAATTTTTCCTCTCTAATCTTTAAGACCCCTGTCTCAACAATCCAGCCTCTTCAGTTTTACTTCTTATCTCATGTGGCTCTGCTCTACAGATTGTTTCATATCTCTTCTGCACTTCACAATTTCTTCAGCAGCCTAAGCCAAAGTTAGGAAGCTGGGACATATTAGACCTGAGCTGAACCATGGGGTGAGAGGGGGTGTTAAAATGGGCCCACAGAGCAAGAGGGTTACAGATACTCAGCTGTACCAGATCAAAAGTTGACCCTGGACCAGACACACTGAACCTTTTACTTATCTCTCCCTTTAATGCCTTCCCTCCAAGGCCCCCTAATGACAACAGTGGTAAGATGGTACCATGAAACAGACAGCAAAATCTATTTTTACCACTATCACTGAAACCTCATTAACTGCTTTGCTTGGAGTGTATCTTGGCCAGAAGAGCTGCAGTCACTAGCAAGGTATCGTAGCCAATGCACCCTATGACAGCATACAGGAAGCCTAGAGATGACTTGGTGTTGGATGCCCAAGATTATGTAGGGATGATATGAAAATAGTCTCCTCTTTTTCTCCTGGTATCTCTAAAATCTACCTCCTGCAAAGAGCCCTTTCATCAAAGTTCCTCCAGCTGAGCAGAATAGTACGCAGACAAAAAAATAGTTCAAATGTTCTTTCCTTTTCTTAGGCAACTGCCTGCCAGGTATGGGAGGATGACCATCTCTACTAACATCCCAGTTACTTAAGCATAAGATCTTACCAGTGAATAGAGAGAGCAGAGTTCCCTTTGCAGGACTTAAACAAAACCAAGGAAAGACATGAGTCTTTCTTTGAAATCATCTTCTGAGATTCTGTGTTAAAGGAGGCCAGAATCCAATTTTCTAACCTCTAATTTTAGATGCGCTAAATGGTATTATAGATAAACATGACTTTTATTGCACGAACTAGACTTAAATATAATCATAACTTTTGCTTCAAGGCATAAACTGATTATTGAAAGAATGAAGGAAAAAGTTCTTTGCCTCAGTCCATGAGTTGCATAATGCTGTCAGCTAAATGTAATTAATTAAGTCTTTGAAGCACCAGATGCTAGTTGTTTCAAGAGAGAGAGAATACAAAGCTACTACTATTTGCCTAAACTTTGTGGGGTTTTTGGTAGTTGGGTTCAGAACAGTTTTCTTTGGTGGTTATTTACCTGAGGAGGTCCAAAATGTTAAAATGCTTGTATTAATCTAGCAGAGTAGAAACATTTAGGCTTCACTTTACAGTCACTGAAGATAATGGAAAATTTGCCAATTACTCCAGTGGCAACAGAATAAGGCTTTTAATTGGAAACATGCAAACCATGATAAGAATATTCCAATGTTTAAAATGAAATTCACTGAAAACTCTCAGGTTTTAGAAATAATCTGATCAAATATTAGAAGAGAAGAAGCTATCCAAACTTAAATGTGTATATAACAAGTTCCTTCTCCTTTATTTGTTTCCTCAAACATTTAATTCACTGTAAAAACATTATTCAGCACAAGTGAATATAAGGATTTATTTAATATCTAATCATTAAAAATCCCAGTCAAACATTACAAATTTCGCTAGTTTAAGGCTGAACCATCCAAAAACTTTATGCCTTTGGCCCTGTTAACATAATTTAAAAAAGACAAAAAGTAATGGTATTTGGGGTGTGTGTGTAAACTTGACAAAGTACAATAGATGTAAATGTAATGTTTCCAACAAGAACAAAGATATGAATAGAACAGATAGCAGAACTGCTTTACCGCTGGGAGGCTTCGGTTCGGTGTTGCTGAGTTCCCAGACCTTTACATATCACCTCCATTGCCCACAGGAGTTGTCTGGATTGCATTGCTCTACATTTTGTATACTTTGTGGATTTTGGAACAGTCTAATTTATCTCTTTCCTTCCCTTTCCCTAAGCTGCAAGTAACAATGTCAGAAGGATTTAGATGAGAACATAAGGAACAGAAATTTTGGGTTCAAATGCATTTTGGCACACTTTGACAATTTGTTTTTAGGAAGCCATAACCTATTCTCAGCACCTGGGAATTTAAAAATTGCATATGCGCACAATTAGTATTTGACAAATAAAAGATTGCTGAACTAAAAATATTTTTATGCTCTGTCAAGCTCAAAAGTTAGTAGTATAAAAAGCATATTCAACCCTGTTATATCCAGCCTTCTCACTCCCACCACTGACACCCCCACTTTGTTCTACCAGCAATACTACACATCTCCCAGAGACCAACTGGTATCCAGAAATATTTTCTGAAATATTGCAGCCATATGTGCAGGTGTTTAAAGACATTTTAGTAGGGCAAAAGAAAACTTTACGAATGACCCATGGGATTTTGTTTGTTCAGCTTTGCTACACAGAGAAGGCCAGGGGCAACACTGACACCTTCTGATAAGTGATGGGTACATCCATTCCCTTGCTATTGCAGAGAAAGAAGCAGGATGCTCTCTGCATCTGCGAGAGTGGGTGGTTCTCACATCTATTTCTATTCTGTTTCTGTAGTTCAGGCATCTCCCCAAGTCCTTTCACGCATTGCATCTTTTCAATATTCAGTTTGATGCAAGAAGTTTCAGCTAAGAAGACACAGCAGAGAAGGAAAACAGGGGGATGAGGGCTGGCAAAGACCTCCACTGGTAGAATCTGTAAGAATAAATGAAACTGTTGGTGACGTCTTCCCATTTTTAGAAGTTCAGTTGCAAAATAATGCCAAGGAATGCCACTTCCTACAATGTAGGAAATAGATTCAGAAAGTCAACAGGTCATCGGTCACTGCAGTTAAAGACCCTGCAGAAACAGATGTGTTTTTCCTAAAGAATCATTTATAAAGAGACAGAGATTTTAACTGCAGAAAGAGACATACAAGATGGTTAAAGGAACAGATAATAAATACAAAGGCTTGGGCTAAGCAAAGAAAATTTTGTTTAATGCATTTGAGTTGTATCATATTGCTTATGGGAGAAAACCCAAAACAGAAGATCTGCATGTTCAAAAATCTAAAAAATTATGTTCACTGAAGTGAGCGTAATGGGATTCTGTTTGCTGCAGGAAATATGGGTAAGACACTGACTTTCCATTCATATTATCATAGCCACAAAATCCACTTAGTGCTAGTGACAACAATTTGAACCTCCTATTTGTGTTTTGTCCCGGAAAGCACACACCTGAGATCAGTGTATGGTAAGAGTATACATTATAAATTATAGTAAGATCAAGTAACCAGTAGGTGGATTAAGAGTAAATGGCACTTGATATGCTCAGATCAATATCCTGCTCTTGTTCTCCCTGAACACATACATCATAACAGGTCAGGCTGCATACAGAACTTGGATGCCTGTGAGGATAGTTTCCTTCAGAAGCTGTCTATTCTGCAGGTGAAGAATCAGGGGAAGTGTTAAGGGATGCTGATCTTCTTTCAGTCAATGCACCAGAAATGCTTTCCAAAAGAAAGTACAGGAAGAGATGATATATGCTGCTTTTCAATCTGCCATTGTATAAGGGCTCAGGTGCGAAGTATATATATATATATTTTTATATATATACACTCCGTCTATCCCACACAAGAAATGAATAACTATTTTTAGGCAACAGTATTTCTAGGATGAGGTTTTGCAATTATGTTTCTCAACTGATAATATAGGGCTCAGAAGTCCTAGAGAAGAAGGGTTTTGAATAACAGCAGATTGCCACAGTCCGAGGAGGGAGGGGAATGGGGCTGTGACACAGCACAGACGGGTCCGGAGTCAAGGTAGAGGTGCAAATGGAATGTTTTATTGAGGTGTGCAGGGGTTTTATGAGTTCAGGCAGGGAAAGGGCTAGAACATGGGGTGGAGCATGAGACAGACAATCAGAGGAACAAATCGGGGTAGGGACACAGGCAAAGGGGGAGGAACGTGGGAGGAACCGGGGAAGGAAAGGGCGAATGGTAACTGTCTCCTCTCTGAGCTTCTTCAGCCTATCAGAGAGGGAAACAGGGATGCCTGGGCATGCCCGGGAAATACAAATCCCGGGGAAACATACAATGTATATATTTATAAACACATAAGAATTGTAAAGTCTGTATCATAAAGTTCTTTCAATCGCTGTATATCTTTTTCCATTCCTGAAATCGTTCCCATTCTGATTCTTGTCCTCCACAGCAGATATCACCTCTTTCTTCAGCTAAGTAGCCATAGCAGTCATGACAACTGGAGGAGTCTAAGTTTCTTTTTTAAAGAGTGTCTGTCTTTAATGCCCTAAATCCAGAGTCATAGAATCATTGAATTACAGAATATCCTGACTTGGAAGGGACCCACTAGGATCATTGAGTCCAGCTTCTGGCCCTGGACAGGACAGCCCCCAAAATCACAACCTGTGCCTAAGAGCATTGTCCAAACACTTCTTGAACTCTGTCAGGCTTGGCGCTTTGACCACTTCCCTGGGAAGCCTGTTCCAGTGCTCAACCACCCTCTAGGTGAAGAACCTTTTCCTAAAACCTAACCTAAATCTCCCCTGTCCCAGCTCCATGTCATTCTGTTTAATCTTGTCACTGTTCACCACAGAGAAGAGATCAGTGTCTGCCCCTCTGCTTCCCTTCCCCAGGAAGTTGTAGACTGCAATAAGGTCTCCTCTCAGTGTCCTCTTCTCCAGGCTGAACAGACCGAGTGACGTCAGCCGTTCCTCAGACAACTTCCCCTCCAGACCCTTCGCTGTCTTTGTAGCCCTCCTTTGGCTACAAAGCCAAAGCTCTCTCTCCTAAAGCTCTCTAATAGCTTTATATCTTTTTTCTATTTTGGCACCTGAAACTGCACACAATATTCAAGGTGAGGTTGCCCCAGTGCAGAGCAGAGCAGGACTGTCACCTCCCTCAACTTGCTGGCGATGCTTTGCCTGATGCCCCCCAGGACATGGTTGGCCCTCCTGGCTGCCAGGGCACCGCTGAGCAACATTCAACTTGCCATCAGCCAGGACCCCCAGATCCTTTTCCATGGGGCTCCAGCCTCTCGTTCCCCAGTCTGTTCAGACATCCAGGGCTGTCCTGTCCCAGGTGCAGAATCTGCCACTTTTCTTTGTTAAAATTCGTGTGTTTGGTGATTGCTCAGTCCTCTAATTTGTTGAGGTCTCTCTACAGGGCCTTCCTGCCTTTGAGGGAGTCAGCAGCTCCTCTCATTTTAGTATCATGGGCAAACTTCCTTAGTATACCTCCCAGTCCTCTCTCCAAGTTGTTTTTAAAGATGTTGAAGAGTGCTGGGCCTAAGATGGAGCCCTGCATAAATGCACTAGTGACTGGTCACAAGCAAGATGTAACCAAATTTGCTATAACCCTTTGTGCGCAATCCATGAGTGAGTTGCTCACCCATCACATGAATTTGTGAATCTATTGACATCTCACAATTTGTGAGTCTGTTGATATCTCCAGATAAAACTTGCTGGAACTGCAGATTTCTGTGTCAGCCTTAATCTACCTGAAAGAATGAAGATTAAAGTTCATCAGTGTTAATAATAATAAACAAAATGTTAATAGTTTGATTATTTGCTATCAGTATAGGTACACACAGATATCAAAACTCAGCCTGGATAATAAGGCTCCACTCGAAATTGATTAAAAAAAATAATCTTGAAAACTTTTTATTTCTTCTTGCAAAACCACAGAAGTAAACTACAAAATGTGAACTCAAATACTTTTCTCAGCTATAGAGGTGACTAAATCATACACTATGCTTTTGCCTGTAGTATTTAAGCAATGCATCTAAACCTAAAAGGCTCAATGTATTTAGAATTCAATTTAGATATAGATTAAATGCTTTTTCTAACTGTTGATCAGTCCACATTATTTAGGAATACTCTGCAATTATGAGAAAAGTAGATCTTTTATGCTCTGGTGAAAAAATCATATTTTAAGGGGGTATAGCGTCTTAGAAACAAGCTTCAAAACCAGACGTGTATTTTGCATCCGCAAGCCCTTCTACATTCAAATTCAGTGCACTGCATTTGACTAAAACCAAGCCGCAGTACTTTTAATATTGAGACCCACACAAGAAGCATGGTAGCGTGGATATGTTAGAACTAGCTTTAAACTCACTAGCTCTGGTCTGTGGTCCTCGCATGCCTCACTTCTCGGTCAGTTTGTGGGGTGCAGTTTGAGCACCCTGTGGCCGCTTCCTCTCTTTTCTCTTGTGTTATTTTTCTTGCTGTTGCCAGCAGTTCTGCTGCATCAGTACCTGTACTAATCTCTGATCATTTTCCCCTTGTTGTTTCTTTCAGAAGTCTGAGCTTCTTCCTGCTTCTTCCTGGTCTGGGTCAGAAACAAGTGGACAATGGTCTGAATGCTGCTCAGTCTACACCTGGCCTTATAACAGCTCTGATTCCACCCTTCCATCCCAGCTCCACCCAAACAGCACATTAACTCCTGTTGGGGATGGACTGAAACTTACTATTGACCATAAGCCTGAGGACATGGCTCTGGGGCTGCTCAGTAGTCAGGGCTACTGGTCTGCTTGGGTTTGAAGCACCTAGAAGAGTCCTTACTGATGAATGAGGAGAATAGCTTGACCGTGGCAACAGCTCTGGTGGTGAGCATGAAAGAGGCAGGAGGGCAAGAAGAATTAAGAACTTCTACATTACACTTACAGAAAGAATTTAAGGTGTATTAAATACTGGAGAATCAAGTCAGGGACAAGTAAGTCTTCAAAGTCTTCAAAAATCACAATGCTAAAGGAGGAGGGAAGATTTCACATCAGAAGCTGACACCCTGTGACTAGCTAGGTACTTCCTGAGATGTGAACTCCTTTGGAAGCTTTCAGACGCATGTTTAAGGAGAGCAAGTCTGGTGTTCTATTTGTGTCAAGAAACTGGATTAGGATTACTGGAGAATTTCTCTATTACTTGAGAACTTCAGTCAGTCACCTGCTCAGCACATGGGGGTGTCCAGCTCCTAAACAAGACTTTTTAATGCCAGAACTTTATCCTCTGAGCTTTGCAGAAGACCCCTCTGACTTCCAATAAAACTGAGGGGGGACCTCTTCGCCATCTACAGCTTCCTCGTGCAAGGAAGAGGAGAGGCAGACACTGATTTCTTCTCTGTGGTGACCAGTGACAGGACCTGAGGGAATGGCCTGAAGTTGTGTCAGGGGAGGTTTAGGTTGGATATTAGAAAAAAGTTCTTCACCCAGAGTGTGGTTGGGCACTGGAACAGGCTTCCCAGGGAAGTGGTCACAGCACCAAGCCTGACAGAGTTCTAGAAGCATTTGGACAATGCTCTCAGGCACATGTTGTGACTCTTGGGGTTGGTCCTGTTTAGTGCCAGGAGTTAGACTCAATGATCCCAGTGGACCCTTCCAACTGAGCTTATTCTGTGATTCTGTGATTTTTTTTCTTAGTGTCCTGTTTGTGAAAAAACAGGACAATTTTAGAAAATGGACAGGCAATACTAAATTAAGAGCATCCAGATGCATCATTCCCTGGAGTTTGAGGAAATACACCATGAATTGCAAATATTTACTCCAAGTTTTGGGGTTTCATTGAAACTTTGTAGAAGTGGGACAGGTAAACTGTGAAATGAGCCAGCATTTGTGTCCATGTTTCACATAAAGTCCTGCATCTCTAGAGTTCACCCTGGCAGATGTCTTTGAGATTCAACACAGGAGAAGAGGAAGTCTCATACTTGCCGCTTCAGTGCTTGCCTTCTGCAACTCTGAAAAAAAAAAAAAGAATGAATGATCTCTCAGTTTCCTCTCTTCTTTTCTGCCACGTCACCACCATTTTAGACTTCCTTCTTCCACTTTCTCGTCTCCCAAGCCTCTTTCAACTGCTTCTTTCATGGAACCACAGATTACTCCTTAGCAGAAAAGTATGTATTTCCTCCCAATAAGACCAGAATAAAGACCTAGGCAAGAGCTTTCTAAGCATCACACTGCCAGGCAGTGCAAGAGAATCACATTCCTCTTTTGTTTTTAAAACAAAACCACCACCAACAACAATAGAAAAAGAAAAAAAAACAAACCAAACCCAAAACCCAAGACAAAACCCAAAGCAAACAAACAAGCAGAAGAAAAATGTTTTGGTTTTTTTCTTCATCAAGTCAAGTTTAAAAGCAGCACTTGATTAGTGAGGAGGAAAATTAAATGCATGAGAATTTAAAATCAAGATGTAGAAACTCACTACACTAGTTCATGTTTAGCTCTCTTAGGTTTTTCTTTTTGACATCGTTCATATAATTCTTTCTCATATTTAGGTGGTACTGAAACACTGATTTTACTCTGTTTGTGTACATGGTGACTCTAGTATTGCCTAGAATTATGAAAGAAGATCCTTCTAAAGAACAGTTACAGTCAAACTCCAGCTGTTCAGCCTTGCTGAGGACTGCCTCAGCAACATCTCCTCAAACTGCAGTAGCAGCAGCAGGGCATACATTCTGGTATTTGCCAATTGCCTCTGTGAAAAAAATCGTTAATATTAATTTCAGGAGTTTCAGAGCAAAGCCATTTAACAGAATAAGTGTTGTGAACCTACGAAATGGACCTGATTTGTGCAAAAGTCTATATCCAGTAACAGTTTTAGTACAGGAAGCTTGTTTTTTATGTATGTATTCTGCCCCACCTTGGCTTTCATTTTTTCCTATACAGCTTTTATGTGATAAAGCCTGAACATGACAAGTAAGCTTGGTCATTTCAGTGTTTTTTATTGCACACTTGCATCACTGACTGCTACAATTACTGCAGCTGTATACAATATCAACAACTTTTTTTTTGCGCTAATGACATTATTTCCTTGTTCTTCTAAGGAATGCAGTACCTTATTCTCTTAACGAATCATATATACCAAAAACATGCAGAAAACAGTACTAATTTCTCTATGGTTTTTCACATAGTCTATTTCATGTAATGGAATGATGAGGAGACAGTGTATTCTCTGATGGAAACTTGCATTTTTAGGGTGTGAGAAAACAGTAGCAGAACATAACTAACTCTGTTTAAATTTTAAGCAACATTTTTAAAATTTCCAGAACATTACAGCAACTCTATAAAAAAATTTTATCTAAGCCCAGTATCATAACAAATAAAGAGAAATATAGATGAGTTGGTAAATCAGCTATTTAACTATTTAGCTTTTCAGCTTACAAAAGATTTTTATTGCTATGAATTAATTCAAAGTGAAAACCAATAGGTGTCCAACATTAACAGATGTAAATCTTTAAATCAAAGCACGCAGCATAACACCCTTTGAAAAATCCAGCTTTTTCTTTTCTGTCCAACAATTAGAATTACAGTGGTTATGATCCAGAGATGCCTGTGATGTTTGGAGACTAATCTTGCATGGTAATGAAAAATGGCAAATGTAAAAGTTAAGGAAAAAAATACAGAGGGGACTAACACCAGGAGAAAGTTCAAAGTATTGTGTTGAACAACACACAGTAAAAGTTGCCAATCAGGAGAGCACTAGCAAGATGTACACAACTATTGGATTGGGCAGGAATCCAGTGGGCCAGAATACAATTTCCTTTGCTGGGGATACAGTAAAATTGGAGTGATGGCAATATGACACAGTTGAGTAAATGCTGGGATAGAGTTCACTATGTAGTATGTAGTGGGGTCCTTCCATTTGGCTTCCTACACTTTATGTTTCCCAGAAATGCAATGACATTTGTATATGACACAGAAGAATTCAGCATCCATTAGTCTGCCATCATAGAATCCCAGGTTGGCAGGATAGAGCAATTCCCTTTCTAAGGTCATATATTTTTCATTCTTCTTTTAATGTTCATAAATGCTTTCATACATTTCTGACACTGACAGAGGAAAAATTGCAATCTCAATAAAAGTATTGAACCCTGAAAATTAGACTCAAATTTATGTGGCAGTTTAGAAACATGATACCTCAGTCCAACAGACACACGTTTTGGAAGCGCTGGCGAGCCATTACCTGATTAGGTTTCTCACGATTACAACACACTGCTGCACATCTAGAAAGAGTTCAAAATTACTCAATCTCCTCATTTTTATGATGCATCATATTTTTTCTTTTGTTGTTGTGCCTCCAATATTCTTATAGTGTAATGTTTCTTTAATTTGAACTTATATTCTAGGTCATCAATTCAGTTGTCCAGTGTTATTGTCCTAAGGATTTACAACCAGATCATTGTTTTTTAAGCACTATTTTTCTCTGCTTTTAGTTTTGCCTCAGCTTTCTGCAATCTGACACTATAATTGCTATTGTGGTCATATAAACTATATCACTCAGTGCAATCCTGTCACAATGAGCAAACCCAGTTTTACTTGGTAAATAAAGTGCATGTTTCCAGATGCTCAGATATTTTACATAATAAAACAAAATGAAATCAGATCAAATCAAACTAGGTCAAATGGAATTAGAGGACAGCTCTTCTCAGAAGAGGTTCAGTTCCGAAGTATTTCTCTGCCGAGAAAATAATCCTCACTGCATCCATTCACACCAGGAGTAATGTAAAAAGTTTGAAGTCCAAATCAAATAAGTAGGAGCCTTGGATTTTGACCTTATGACCTTATCATAAAAACTCTGTCACTACCCCAGTTCTACAGCCCTCAGAACTTATGCCTACTTTGAAATCAGAACAGGGTGCAGGGGTGTCCCTCCAGGGTTGTTGATGCAGTAACTGCTCACAGGACAAAGGACCTGTTTTTTTCACAGCCTGTCATCTTTTTGCACATGCATAAGTGAGGTGTGCTGCCTTCTTAGCAGGCTTTTTCAGAAGTATCCATAAGACTTAATGCTGGTGGTATCAGAGTACTGGTTATGGCTGGGAGGGAGTTAATTTTCTTCATAGTAGTTTGTATGGGACTATGTTTGAGATTTGTGTCCAAACCAGTGTTAATAACACAGGGATATTTTAGCTATTGGTGAATGGTGCTTACACAGGGTTAAGGACTTTTCTGTGTACAGAATGTCTAAGTTCTTAATTTTGTCCATGACAGGTGTAAGTAGACATGAGACAGAGTCCTCCAATTCTCTTCTATACTTCTTGCAGCAAGAATATACTTTTTTGAAAAGTACATTATAAAGTTTGCTGCTCTCAGCTGATAAGTAATGTCCAAATGATTATAAAATATCTCTACCTATATGATCCTTAAATCTGCTTGCTGCCCCTAGGTCATATGAAAACACCAAATTATGCAAAAACTGTGTGCTGTAGAGAGATTATGAGTACTAACATACACAAATTATGCTTTATTCAGGCAAAAAAAAGTTTTGAATACATAATTTTTGTTTTAAAGGTGGGGGGAAATCACCCCAGTTAAACATTATTTTCTGTGTTATGCAAACTGGGCATTGTCATCTTCCTCTTGCCCTTGAACCCATCTCTTCCAACAGCCACATCTGTTTTGAGTAGCATCTTTTTCAGCCACCACTGACAAAAGTCCTGTATGCCCACATGCCCACAGTGACATGACAACAAATTAACCTTTTTTTTTTTTTTCTAGTGACAGGAAAGGGGAATAAGGGAGTAAAGAGAAGAGGAAGAACCTGTAGCAAGCCTGGTTCATGGTTCAAGCCTGAAGGAGCATGGAAGGCTGCCTGTCATGCAAAGCATCTGCAGCAAATCCCCAGACAACCCTGAGGCAGCAGTAAGGAGGGAGCTGGCTAGAGATGGGATTTTAACAGATGGTTCTGCTGGAGCAGATTAAGCTTCAGAGACTTGATATCTCACAACAAGAGATGGAATATGAAAATTAATCCAAAACCATAAATGAAATTAAAGAAGTTGGAGGAAAAACAGTCATTTATATATAGGCATGGGGTAAATGATGGGGTTTTCATCTGAGAAGCTATGATTAGGTAGATCAGGAATCACAGCAATAAAGCTGAAATGCAGTTGGAATGTGAAAAAGAGTTTTGGCAGAGGAATCACTGAGAATTCTGGTAGTCTTTTGGGTATCACTGCTGATAGACTTTCAGATGGAAGTGACATAAAGATTATGAAATCAAAGTTGTGTCAGATGTGAGCTAGGTGACATTAGAGATGAATGTGAGACATGAACTGTGGCTGTCAAACTCTCAAATAAAATGTTATACCTCCAAAATATATGGGAATCAAGTTATCATGACCTTTCTATCATGACATTAGCTCATCTATTGTATTCTCATTTCCAGAAAGTAGCAGTTTTTATTTTATTTATTCTTCTGTAATAAGTAAATACTGGACTACTAATCTAATAGAATGCTACTTGATCAAGATTTCTTTGGCATAGTTTTCCTTCCTAGTGTGTCTGAGTGCCTTATTAATAGCTTTCAGCTTGTTTACATCTAAATTTAACTCATATTAGAATTCATGTATTCCATTGATATACTAATCTCATTTTATGTCAATTTGGGAACTTGCTACATCCCTGAATATTCTGTACTCAAAACTATTTAAACATGACAATATCTTATGATCATCTTAACAAATTAATTGCAAAAGGTTAGCAATCTCGTGAGCGGCTGAATTAATTTATCAATATGATTATGTTATAATCCACATTTTTTATAAATATGTACAGAAAGCATAGTGGGAAATTAAAACAAAGACATGGAGTCAAGCTTTGTTTACAGCAGTAGCTTCAGGTGGTCAGTGTTTAATCAGTATGACATGAGTGGGTTAAGCTGTTGGGACAGTCAGGTTTCATCCACCAGCTGAATGCTGTTTGGCCATGAGTAGAGTCAGCTGCAGGACACGACATGCTTTCTAATTCCCTGAGTTCAGGAGAGAATTGCTCTTAGCTCCTGGCTCTGGAGGTGAGCACAGATATTCATATATGATGGAGCTACTACAGTGGCAGATTCTTTGGTGCCAGACTGTTGGACTTCTAAGACTGGCCGCTTTTGTCCTCCAGCTGTTCTATCCTTTGTATGCTGCAGTAAGGAGTGTGTTACTTGGCCATGTTGAAGGAAAGTAATATGGCAGCCAAGGCTCCCCTTCTGTCTATTATAGAGCAATTAACTACATGGGTGTTTGCATTCATAAGTAGAGAAGAAAAAGTTAGCAAAAGTGTTGTAACACATTGTGCAAGTAATTTATTATCCACAGCTGAATCTGAGGAAAGTACATGGGAGTCTACCTTACCAGCCCCAGCTGGAGAGGAGAATTGCTTTTGTATTTGTTTCTCATCTTGATTTTTCTTAAATTTGAAAGATTTGTTCATTCTGCTTAAAATATCCTATCCAACACCACTGATCTGATAAAGCAGAAGAGGAGGTCTGCATGTAATGGCTCATTCCAGGAAGCCTTTCCGGGGGTTGCACTAACGTTGTGCTCTGAGAAGTTTAACATCCTTGCACCACTTAGTTTTTAAGTCTGATATTCACAAATACTGTAGAAGAAGGACTCAGCCTCTGAGTAATTTTCTACTTTATTTTTAGTCTCTCTGAATCAAGTGAGAGGTGGAAAGTGGGAAAGGAAGTTATGCTGGGGGAATATTTTAGAAATGTCAATAGGCTGTCAGTAAAGCACAAGAAACCAAAACCGTGAGCTGCTTTGATTCCCTTCACCTCCTCTGAGCCCTTCTGTGTCCCAATCATACACAAAGCTCTCACTTAGAAGAAAAGATTTGTGACAAAATTCCTACGGTTGCTGCAAGGCATTGCCAAAAATATGGGTTTCTTGGAGCCAGGAGGTACTCAATGCACTTTATTAGCCCAGAAACTCAATAGGCAGAGAGTGGTGTGAAAAAAACCTCACATTATCCTTTGCAATAATGAAGGGCTAATAAGTACTTGAGAGTAATTACAGGTATGAACAAATACATGCTATATTGCTATACATGTCCACTGTTTCAAGGTTATAAGCTAGAGACATAAGTAACCTAACAGCCTGCTGGGATTTTTAACAGCTGATTAAAGGTTTATTGAATGATCTATTCATAATTTACTAACTCTATGCAAACTGTTATATGTACTCTTAGATTACAAATCTTATAAAGTTATTAGAGAAAAAACAATTCAGCACTTACTTTAAAAAACACAAATGCAGTTTAAGTAATGTTAATAAAAATTCAAGTTGTTTTGTTTTGAAGGGAGGGAAAGGAAACAGAGAAGCTATTCTGTTTTGTTGAAGAAACATATGACATTTACAAAATCCTCTTATTTTAAATAAAAGAGTACTCCAAAACTAGTCTTTGAAATGGAAGGAACATGGTTTTCTAAAGAGATTAAGCTTTTAAGGAGAGGTGGGTGGCTCTGGAAGACCTATTGGAAAGGAGTGGGATGAACATGACTTGTTGTATGGCATTGAGACAGTACCACTTCATTTCTGCACTTCGGAAGAGTCTTCTTTGTTTGTTTTTTTTGTTTCATTCTAGAAGAGGATGATATGAACAGCAGTGTCACTCACTGTTTCATAAACATTTGATAAAATATTTGTCTTTAAAATATCTTACTGTAAGATGTCTTTTTTTTCTTTTTTTCTGACTTACACAAGAGCAGGAAGCAAACAAATTGTTTACTGCTTGTCAGTTATTGACATTTACTGTAGCTGTATATATAAAGAGTGATAACAAAAGGAGAGAAAAAAACTTTACATAGCAGGACAAGAGAAAGGTCAGATTAATATTATCTGCCATGTGGTTCCTGCTCAAGAAAGAAAGTGAAAAAGCTGTAGAAAAAAGGGACAAATGTGATCTGTTGTGTCAGAAACACAAGTCTGAAATAGATTTATTGGTATTGTTCAGCATGTAGGCAAGCTGTGACAGTGACAAATATACTTTCTGAAGGAAATCTAGGGGTTTGGTTGTTGTAGGCTTTTTTGTAGTCAGGAGGTACCTTGCTTCTGTCCTGTCCTAATTATCTAGTAAATCAACCATTTTAAAGTATGTTCGTGAAAAGTGACTTTCTCTACAATATGATATGGCTGTATGCTTTTAGTATAGTGACCACCAAAATATGGTCTTGTGTTTAAACAAGACAATTCAGCAGCAGTTGCAGAAAGGCCTGAACACGTCTAAACAGAACCCTCTCTCAAAGCATATAAGGCCAGTCATGCCAGTGCCTGTGCATCTACCATAAGGCACGGCAATTGCAACACAAAGCCCTCTTGGTGCTAATGTGACTATAGGGAAAACATTTCCAAGCACCAGTCCCCCTCAAAAGTGCACTCCCAATGCCTTGGAAGTTTTGCAACCTCTATACTGCTCTGCAGCCCTCTGTGGTTGCTACTGACATTGCTGATCACAGAGCAGAAAAGATGCCAAAATATTATGCTGTGAATGCATGGGAGGCAATTTCCACAGTGAAAGAGCAGGAGGCTGGCACCAAAATATGTGTCTTATGATGGATATAAAAATGCATGATACCTGACTAGTGTGTCCAGGTGCAGAGGTACGAGAGGAAGAATTGCGGAGGAAGGAAGGGCAGAAGAGTAGAGGTGGCATAGCTGTACGCAGCTTCCTTGCCTTGGCCTGGGGCAAGCAGGGAAAGAGATGAGAGATAAAGCTAATTACCTGAGCTCTCAGTATTACCTTATCTCATTTAGGCATCTAATAGTTACTTTTTAGTCAAGAAGTATAAATAGCGCCAGAAGCTCCTCTGTCCTATCTTTTTCATGTGTCATAGCATTAGATGTTTATTAGAGAAATTAGGATCTAATGCTTGTAAGAGTTCAGGGTGACTAGCTTCATCATGGACAATCACCTTCCAGACTTTCATGTCTGGGGTGCATATTGACCATGCACGGAGCTGTATTCCTGCTATTTCTCAGTAAATACCATAAGTGGCAATCCCAGCAGGTCCTTTCGAATGCAGAGTCTCAGTGAATCATACCAATCAAATCTGTTTAAATCTGCCTCTGGTTTGTGCTTTCAAATATCCTTATATATTTTCACTGCTAAATGTAGCTGTTCAAACCGCAGTTTTAAAAATACAGTAGAATGCTTTGTATCTTCGAAAAGCTGGGGAAAAAATAAAATAATGAACAGTCAGTCCCATGATGAGCAGTTTAGATTCATATTACCTGCCTTTTTCTCCGGTCTTTTAAATTCCTTTTTCCCAATTTATTGATGGAATGAAAAACTATGATTTTTTTTTTTTCAGGTCAGTTAATGAAATGAAGTGGGAATATGCATGTAGCATTTGTATCATATAAATAGTCACCACTTTTCTGCATCTTTTCAGTCTCACAGCTACAATGCAGCAAGTGGACTTATTTTTTACTCTGTTTGTTATTGCACTCCGCTGTGTCATACAAGAACACAATTTCAAATTACATCTTACCGCTATCCATATACATTGGTTTATCTCTAAATTTTCTAAAGGAAATTTATGTATTATTCGTATGAAATGGATCAAAATGTTACTCTAGTCCTCTGGAAGCATAAGAGATTTTATTCTGTTTTGCTGAAGGTAATATAACTGCTGCTATGTACTTAAATAAGAACAGGAGTGGACCTCTGGTCATTTCGGGATCTGATAGAAAGAGAGATTAAACTCAAGATAAATAATTAAACCAAAATTCAAGGAAAGGTAGAAAACAGAGAGCCCAGGTAAACATGAACTGTGAGAACAGGATTAACATAAGTTAAAAAAAAAAAGAAAGAAAAACATGCGGGTTTTTTTGAATTTAAAATACAGATATGTAGTACACAGGTATTTATTACATAACTGAGCTACCAATAGTTTTCTTGTGAAAATCTTTAGTCAGAAAGAAATGAAGCAGTAAGTATAAAATTCTCAGGCATGCCTATTTCCCCCAGTAAGTATCATAAATGAAGACATTGAACAGAGTACTAAAGGGTGAGGTTTCATCAACTTTAGCTCATCTCTTTTTTTACTCTTTAGTGGGTTTTTGTTTGGTTTTTTGTTGGCTTTTTTGTTGGTGGTTTGGGTTTTTTTTCTTAATAGTGTGATATTCTGAAAGTTTGGGAAGTGAGATACTGAGTGTCACCTGGCAAACCAGGCCCAAGGCCTTTCACTAGTCAATGGTCCATTGCATAGATAAAGATCATGGTTGTTCCACTGTCCCCTGAACAGAACAGATTAAGAAAGACCAGCATCAGAGTGTGCCATGGGCAGAGCTGCATGCTGTGAAAGAACAGAAAGCAAGAACTTAAATCAGGTGATCTGTCACAGAAACACTGTTTTCAAATTACCAGTATCATGTCTCTTGTCCTTCCCGTTTCTGTCTCTCTCTGACTTTAAAAAAAATCCCAAACACTCTAATCTTGGGTCTCAGACTTTGCACTAAGTCATTTCAGTCTGGTTTTTGGTGGATTTTAATTAGTGAGGTGACAGCAAGAATTAAGCTTTTTGTTTAGTAGATTTCCTGCAAATTATTCATGTAAGAAGACACAAATTGGGAATCATGCCTTCCCCCACAGACAGATGTTTTGTTGCTCCTTATTCTTATGTCTTTGCAAACAAACACACGTGTACACCCTCCTACCACCACACACATTTTATTATCTATTAATCTAAGGAGAGATACATATCATAGCTTGCATGCCTACTTTCTATGCATAGGAAAATAGTATTTTTTTTATAAAAGGAGATTTAAGACTCCTGATTGGATCAAGTTTCCTTCCTAAATGCATTGAATCCATCTGCACATTTTTCACACTTTTCTGATCATTCGTCCTCTCTTTTTCTCACTTTCCCTTGGTCTCCAGTTACTATCAGTTACTATCAGAGTGGAATCTAGTGCTGTGCTCTGGTTCTGCACCTCTGCAGACTGTAGAGTGTTCACTTCACTGGAAGATAGCCTCTATTCTATTTCCTATATTTCCTCTATTTGGAAAATAGTTTTTTTATCAATACATTTTTCAAACAGTCATGTATGACACAGAAATATAGGAATTATGAGTAGATGCACTGAAGGTAGAATAATAGAAAATAGGGTTGGAAAAGAGGCCAAGAGATCATCTACCCTACAGAAAGACTAGAGCAATCTACCTGTTTCTAGACCTGAGAAAGTCGCCTGACTTATTCTAGCCATCTTTCAAGGAGGAAAACAAACAAGCAAACAAACAAAACCAAACCCCAAACCCACAAAAAAACCCAATCAACAAAACCAAACAAAAAAACCCTACAAACCTCTATACGGAGCCTTTTACTATTTAACTATTCTGCCTGCTGTAGTTAATTTCCTAACTCCTAATCATTGTGCAAATTAAGCCTATTGATTCTTGTTCTGGCTAAAGTGAATATGACAGGACAGTTTATCATCATAATCTTGGAAACTAACCTTCCATGTATTTAAAAATCTATTGTCATGACTTTTTTACTCTAAACTGGATAACTCAGTTCCTTTAGATTTTCTTCAGAAATCATGTCCTTTAGTCGTCTGATCATTCTTTTTCTCTCTGTTTTCCTTCAACTGGATCTTGTGTTACAAACTTCTCCCACTGCATTTGTATCAGATCCAAATAAGAAGGTTATTCCAAATCTTAAAATACAGATATTTGTACATACTAGTGTGATATTCATAGGTTGGTTCTACTTTTCCTTGTGGTGTTTTTTGGTGTTTTTTTTCTTACAAAAAAATTTTATTTTTATATGTACTCACTCTGTCATCAACTTCCCTCTCAGATTTTAGCCTGATGCTCCCCATTCTTTGTCTGTAAAGATGATCATTTCTACATAGTATAAAACTTTACATTTATCTTTATTAAATTACATCTACTTTTCCAGGACACTTCTCCAATTTGTCAAAATTGTTTTGACTTTTAATCCTGTCCTTCAAAGTATTTGCAACCCTTCCCAATATGGAATGGGTTTTAAAAGTTTTAAAAGCTGTGTTCTCTATGCACTGTACAAGGTCATTAATTTAAGTTCTGAACAGTAACAGCTCCAGAAGGTTTGCTTCAGCTTGGAAACACCACTGACATGACTCCTTAATTACATTTTTCCAAACAGTTATCTGGATATTTACATTTCCCCCTTTACCAGTTGCCTGCTGTGTATCAGGTGGTTGTCCCAGTTTTACTTAGCTTTGCTTTCCTAACATTTCTGTCTGGATGAACCATGGTACATCTTCACAAGGTAATATTCCTTTTCACTTTTATCTTAGTTGTAAAATCATGGAATTTTTCAGTCTGTGGGTCCTCCCCAGTATTTTTTCTAATTGATAAAGTTTAGTTTGCTGATGAGATTAATGCATGAACTCAAGAGATAATATTTGATTACAGTGGGGTTTATTTATTTATTCATTTATAAGAAAGGGTGTTAAAACCAGGGAAATGAGAAGGATCTCCTAAGAAGTTACATATCTCTTCTAACCTTCATGCTTAATATCCTGCCAGAGTATCAAATTTTTTGTCCCAGTTTTATCTGTCACTCTTCCTGACATGACATTTGTCCCCTTATGCTTGGGAAGTACCAGTTGCCTTGTGGGTGCTAGTATAATATAATCATTAGCAATAATATATATATATATAAACCCATTATTGGATAGATCATTAATTATTTTCTGCATGATACCAATAGATTTTAGTGCAGTAAATGCAGTCAGGTGAATTCTTCTTTTAGACAGTGTCTTTTTTTCATGTTTTAGTTCGCAGCATTTTATTTGTACAGAGAAAGAAAGACAGAGAGATCTGTCATCTGCAAAACTAAAAAAATTAAATACAGACAACTCTGTAACTGAATTTTCTTGGTTGCCCTATTTGTGATCAACTGTACCATGAGCATGCCAGATAACAGAATATTTCAGGTTTTTTTGTTAGGAGTCATTCCTCTAAAGTATTCCTGTTTTGAGTTTCTTTTCATTCCACATATATATTTCAAATAGAAAATCATAAATAACACTTCATATCTAAAAGCACTGCTGTGTACCAAAGGAGAAATCAAAATGAAATATGGATATATCAGATTCTGATTAGTATTTGTGTCTTACTCAATATTTCTTACAGTAAATCAATCACGTTTGACAATAGATAAGTAGAGGGCCACTGAAATTTGTGGACAAATAATTCTAGAAACACATTCAGCTTGTGGAGAAGCATGAAGCAGTGCAGCTACCAGCCAGTATAAATGCAGGGGATTTTTTTTGCTATCTCTCCCTTCACTCTCTGGTATTCGCAACAGGCACTTTATTGTACCATTATAAATTAAGTGAAGGCACTTCTCTACAGAAAAGTCTTTTTGTCTCTATTCATACAGCAAAATTAACACAATGGAGTCAGAACCTAAAATGGAGCCATCTGGGAATAAGAACTAGTGAAATAACAATAAAGGTAATAATAATATTTTCAATTATTAGTGTCATTAGAAGTTAGATATATTGCACATTCAAGGTTTAGGACTGGAGAAATTCTGTGCCATAAAAGATTCTGCATAAAGAATGACCCAAATTCAATGATGAGTCAGATGTGGTTATACAGAATCCAGAAAGTCTAATAGGCTTTGGGTTTGACACATGGCTCAGTTTGCACTAGTTAATTTCACTGCTTAATATAAATCTCCATCTATTTCTTATACACTGATAGTATTGAATGCAAATTATGACTTTTTTCTTATGGAACCCTTGTGTTATGCAAAACAATTTAGACTTTGGTTTGTATTTTTTAATTATAATTTTCTCACTGCATCTCAGACTATTTATGTGTACATAAGAATAAGCTTGCTACAAGAGTTGGATGAGTGGAAGACTGTAAAATATGTCTGAAACACTTTGTTTTCTATAGAAGCTGGACTGATGGAAAGATTTGCTGTTAAACTTCGAATGAATTCACTAATAGTTTTCTTATCTATTAACAAGATAACTGGTTCCAGCTTTTGCACAGAAATAGCTACCGCAGTTTTTTCTTCCCAGAAAAGTTTTCTCATCATAGTAGTGAAAGGGCTAAATGGCTTTTTTGAACACCTCTGTCCACACACCCAGCATACCTCTGTCTCTCTATCTAGTGAGACCAATTTTCATGGTAGTGTGCTTTCAAACCTCAGAAGTATGGCCAGAAAGGATGTTTGTGTTATCACTGAATGGTATAGGATATTATATGCCTGTCCACATATTTTAATGGCTTTCCAGTTCACACCTGTCTTTCTTGTCATTCTTTATATGATATCACCCCAAAATTGTGGTGGTAATTGTGAATATTGTGGTAATTATGAATATTAGGCAGTCTAGTTAGGTGCTTTTTAGCCCTCATCTGCTTCTAGAGGATAAAAACCCAAATTAAAATGCTTTAGTTTCATCCCTGCCCCTCCAAATAATCCTGCTGTGACAGCTAAGGCAAGCAATACGTGAGTAATCCAATAGTGTAATGTACAATGCTAAAATGTACTATAATATTTTGTAAAGATTGTAGCATTTTGTGTTGAAAGGTCTTCCATATGACAGCTCTTTCTTTGCAGTACATGACCTCCTCTATAAAACGTTGGTTTTGAAGAGCTATGGTATAACAAGTCTTTCAGTTCACAAAGAGGGATGGCACAGGCCACAAGGAGCTATAGTCCTGTATTTTATAAAAACAATTTCATTACTGTTATGGCCCAACAGGGTGTTCACATTCTGAAACAGTGAAAGCTATCCCTATTTTGCTTGACCTAACAATCTGAAATTTCAGAAGACGTTAAAAGCTGACTGTTTTTTAATTTTCCCATTGTCTTAGTGAAAGTGAAAATAAAAACTGTTTAATAATTCCGAAGAAGTGCTGCCTATATTTGCCAAGTTTTAGCCTTTTTCATGGATCAGTATGCATACTCTTTTTTCTTATATGAAATGAAAAATATTATTGGCACTAGTTCATATCTGTCAGGGTTAAAAATACTATATTTATATCTCATTATAATCCATTTATCAGCTTCCAGACCCTGAGTGCCCTGGGAATGTCAAAAATCCACATCATGTCTCTGAATGCTGGATTTTGCATTTGGATATCTGGAGTAGCAGGAAAAGTGTACAACCACACGTATTATAGCAAGAAAACTCCCTGTTGACCGCATAGCTGCAGGGGTAACTCAGAAGAACACATTTTTCCCAAATGCATGGCATAAATTAAAGTCAGTAAGTAAGTTCTGTATCTGCTTTTCTATTTATTTGGGTTTTTTGGTTTTTTTTCTTTTTTTTTCTTACTTTTCCCAAAGAGAAGTGAAATGTACTTATTGTCTAAAGTACCGAGGTTTGGCTGAATCACAAGTCCCTGTGGCAGAGGATGAACCACTGCCAACGGGTCTTGCACATCCCTGGATCTGAGCTTTGTGAAAGAGGAAAGATGAGAAGAAATGCTTAGACCGGAGGTTGATAACAGTGCCTCAATTACAGTTCAGGATGCATTCATAATTTTCTCAGATCTTAATGCTCAGAAAGAAAGTAAGTTTAGAATTCAAAAGGTTTTTTTCTTCTGGAAAACCAGGATATTTTTTGGGACTATCTGATCCACGTTCATATGGCTGAGAAGGCACACTGTTTTAATACTGAAATCATTCAGGTAGTGACAAATAAAATAAAGGTAAATAACTAAGAAGGTAATTTTTTAGCAAAGTTCTTATTAATACATGCATTAAATAGGAGTATGAATTAAGTTTAATTCATAAGTCTTATTGGTTAGAGAAGATTAGAATTTAGCCCTCTCTATAAGTTATTGAAAGTCATCAAATGTATCTATAGTACAAGAAAACATAAATAATTACACTCGCTTTGGGGGGAAAGGAAGCAATACAATGTAGTAACATAGCTAAGAATTTAGAAAAGCATATGCCTTTAGCAATGGAGATGATGAATCACTGAATTAAACTGCCCATATGAAAGAATAGCTTCTCTTTTGAGTGGGTCAAGTGTGGATGCAGTTTCAGAAACTCTGTTTGCAATGCAGCATAAATCCAACTTACTGATCTCAGCACTGGGGTAACTGGATTAAATTCCAGGGCTAGCAACAGAGCAAGTGTCTGACTAGATGATGAATTGGTGCTTTCCAAACTGAGAATCTAAAAATTTAAAAAATCCACAAGTCACATACTCTCCTAGGAAATGAATGCCATTTACCCAGCATGTGTACATGTATCTACAAGTTATCCCCACATGAGTAATGGCTAAGGGTTCCTATTTCATTTTGTTTGCAGTCAAATGTGCTGTGAGTCAAAAGCCCATTCAAAAATGTGCATTCTCAAATAAGGCGTGCTATGTGTCTGGTAGATGAACATTTTAGGTGCATGTAAACACTAAAGGACAAATTGTGATTCATAATTCGTCCTACTGAAGATAAGGCACAGTGGCAGCAGATTTTCTACTGCACTTGGTAGTGCTAAAGACTATTGCAAGCCCAGCTATTCATTTGACTAGAGTGATATTTTTAGCTTTATGTTATGTATATCTCGCACAGAAGTCCAACACTGTATAAGTGTAACAGGGATGATTATACAACATGAGAGGTAGACATGAAATACATTAATGCTTTACACATCACATGGTGATATCTCCAAAAAACAAGACTTACTGTGAAAAACAATGAAGTAAGGAAAAAATATATACATGGAGATATTTTTATGCAGCAGTCAGTGTTTTAAACAAACACACAATGATGTATTTTGAAGTGCCTCAGACATCTCAAAATTTACAGTGCTGACAGCTGTCTTCAGAACACTGCAAAACTACAGAATTTAAAAAGCTTTTTTTATAAATAACTCTAATTCTGAAAACTTACCCATTTCTGTATTCAAAAACTATTTTTCTAGTCTGAAAGATTAGCCCCAAATGAAAAGGAGGATAAGTCTTCAATTCCTCTCATAGAGTGTATTTCACACCACTTACCCGTACACATCTCTGGGTGACAAACTCTTACCCTGTGAGACTGTCAATTCTTATCTATCAGCTGATATACATATATACTTTATAAAGAGAGATTCAGAAACATTTTTCTGATTTTTTTTAAACTCTAGAATTACACTAAAGTTTAGATAAACCTAAATCTCTTAGTCCTGTTCAGGGTCAGGAGTTGGACTTGATAATCCTTGTGGGTATCTCCCAACTTAGCATATTCTGTGATTCTGTGATTCTGTTTTTCAGGGCCAAGATTTATCGCTATGAAATTTTAACTGCCAATTCATTAAAGGGGAAGACTATACAGTTTCCAAAGTAAGGAATGGTAATATCCATTTTTCACCATACAGCAGGTATTTGTGCTGTATTAAATTTTAGTTAATCAAATTTGGAGCCAAAAAAATTAAACAAACCTTGATACTCCTAAGAGTGCTTATGTCCATTTCACAGTTCATATAGTAGAAAATCATGTTCAACCTCACTAGACTTTTGGATTCAATTTGCGCCATGCTAAAATCACCCTTGAACCTTGATTTTATTTTTGATAAAACTGCATGAACATTTCCAGAAGACTTCTTGTGAACATTTCCATATTCTTATTCCAGAAAAAGATTTCTTGTAAGTTTGAGGCTCATAAAATATTCCACTTTTTGTGTTGATGTTCAGTGCATGTTCTTAAATGTGTAAATCACACAAACAAAAGAAGACTATTTTCGAAAAGCAAATATCCTTATTTTTATTCCTGGTTATTTTCATTGGAACCCTCATGGAAAGAAGAATGACCTTCAGTCAGGGATAGTCATTCTTTCAGCATTTCAGAACCAATTGCTGTCCATGATGGACTTGACTTGAGGAGCTGGCAAAAAAAAACAAGGAAAGATAGGTCTCTGCATGTTTCCTGCTCAGTTATTGCAGAAGTTGATAAGCAGTGGAAGAAACAAGTCACTTACAGATAAGAAAGATTGGTAAGGCAAAGGCAGTCTTGGAGAATGGTTCTCAGTTTCTGGTTTTATGGAAAAGCTTGTATGTCCTGATGAGTGGCTCCAGACTCCAGTGTTTTGCACAGGTAACCACTGCTTCCTTGTGTCTCCATGCCATTTCTTTCCAGCACCTTTGGATTTGTAAGCATAGAGGCAGAAGTAACTAGTTGTTACTTGGAGCAGAATGATGGGGACAATAAAATGATAGTGGAAGAGTTGTCTAACTCCTTTGTCTATAGCTGGCATAGGAGGCAGGACCGGGGATCCAGCAATGGGGGCACAGAATGTCCCCTTCCAGGTCTAGGTCTCCTGAGGTACTCTGCACTCCATCAAGTCCCCTTCAAGAATAATATAGAGATGATAGGAAGGGATACTCAGTGGCAAGTGTGTGGTAGTCAGTAAATCATCCCCTCTACAAGTTCATTAATTTTGCCCCTCCTTTTTTCTTCTCTTGCATTTTGAACTGTGTGCATCCTTTTTTTTAATCAGCTGCTACTCTAGCTGTGAAGCATGTAAATACTTGCAACCACCTCTGTGGTTTTGAATGAAGACCAAAACGTTCAGAGGCAATGAAACATGGACCTCAAGCAGAGGAGGAGAAATATGCTGTTTGGAGAGCATAGGAGAGTGAGTATGACACAGCATGTCTCCTGGAAAAGGGGAAGGGGAGTGGGACAGTTAGCACTGCTGTACTGTGGACTGGTGGCATGGGCTCCGCTTCTCCCTGCAACTTTAGGGATGCCTTTTCCCACCTTGCTGAAGGAGACACAATATCTGCTGACACAAACCATTGCTGATAGCAGAGAGGTAGAAAAAGGGAGATGATACCACTGTTGACAGGAAATTAGAGTGCTTGGCATTGCCTTTGAAGAATTGCCACTGATGCCTAAAGAGAGGATTTTACGATGCCACTGAGCTAGGTAGTTTGGTCTACAGTCAGAGGGAGCCTGAGCCAGCTCTGACCACTCCCATCAACAACTTACAGTGATGCAAAGTGGCCTCAGTGACTGCACATGGCATATTGGTGAGCAGCCAAAATGAACTTAAAAACCTGAGTCAGGAATGGGCTTGGATCGGGCACTTAAAAAAAAAAACAACAAACAAAAACCCAACCCCAAGAGAAAATACTGAGATAAGAACCAAGCATTAACCCTATGCACTGGACAAGGGAAAGTTCTGATGTAGATTAAAGCATGTATTTGATCACATAGATCAAAGCATGGCCATGCAGCTGAAGACTGTCAGCAGAGGGAGTGAAGAAGAGGTTATTCTAAGGCTGCAAAAGTAGATTTCTGATATTTTGCTTCTTTGGAGAGATTGGTTTTGGAAACTTAATGATGTTCTTAGAAGGTAATTGTTCATAGTAGTGTTGTATGAAAATAAAATATGAGATTTTGTGAAACACTACCTTGTTAATGAGAATGTGCTTATAGCAAGTACTTAGCTCAGTGACCCATTTTCTCATTAATTTTTCAACAGGCCCAGCAACTACATCTGTACTATAGTGATATATTGTAGTGAGAAGTCTTATTGTGCAGGACATTTTTCCAGGGCAATTTTGATAGGAGATGTTATTTGATACATTAAATTAGTTTAACTCCCAGCATAGTAGGAACTCTTCATATCTTGTAGAACTGCTACTGTATTTTGGGTGGGTTTATCTTCTGCGTAAAATGCATGTGAAATGGATACTATTTCATTTGTGTTTCAGACTATGGCTGGGTACGTATATCCATACCTGCATCAGTTCTAGATGTTGCAAGGTTCCATACCTAGCATTGTGATATTCTGATGACAACGTTTAACCACTATGATCCAGAACTCTAGCCCTGTTTGAGTGACAGTTTGACCATGGAAGGTTGGCCCACAGGTTCATTCCATAAAAAAACCAATCAAAACAGGTGTATTTAATTTATCATCTATATTTCAAACATTACACAGTGTTAATTTCACCTGTCTTTTTCTGCTGTACTAATAAAAGAAAGCTGCTGTTCTGTATTTTACTTAATCAAAAAAATGTGAAACACTGTGTATCTGACTAATTTCCCTCTGCTTCTTATTTTCTGCTTTGTGTTTTCCACTGCTTTTCTCATCATGATGGTCCCCATGGTGAAACTGCTTATAGACAAAGCACTGAACTTAGTGCTACAAGGATCAGGAATTCCTCAGGAGGATAAATGCAAACTGTTGTTCTCATTTCTGTCTCTATTTCCCTGTTTTATTATAAAAACGTATTTTCATATGGAAGTTCAGCACAGGCTTACATGTAGAGATCAGATCGAATTCAATTTGGTTTTGTAGTATTCTGCTTACAACATTTGAATATCAAGTATTTGTTTGAATGCTGACTGTTTAAATATAGTCTATATATGTGCAGTATTTTAGAACACTTCTGATCTATCTAACTGCATGTGTAAACCTACTACTAAATTATCATTTTTTCAGCTGCATATTTTCAGACAGGATGTAATTAACTTTTAAGACAACAGCTATATAAGAGAACAAAACCAAAGGAATTTTGAAATTAACAGAAATAGTTCTGACTTTTCACTTTTATCTAGTAACACTTCCTAGAAAATGTTTGTGGGGGAATTTTCAAGAAGTAATCACAAAGGTGTCTGCTAAATGACAAAGTATAGTGACTTTGGAACTTTAGGATCTCAATGACTGCAATTAATTTCCAAACATTTTATTAAAATTCCATTAAAATTGGCTTGATTTTTATGCTCCATTAGAGGTACAACTAGACTATTTACTGCCAAAAAGGGGTAATTATGCTGCTATTACTAACAATTTCTCATTCTCTAGTTCTTTGAGATATGGGGAGCTCAAAGTGTTCTTAACTGTAACTCAGAGTCAGCAGGCCTTCCTTTCCAGGTAAAAAATGAGAACGGAAGGGAAAAGTTCAGAAATAATTGCTACTTTGAAAAGACGAACAAACCAAGAAACCAAAAACCAACAAAGAGTTCATAGACCCCAGTGGTAAATACTTCAAAATTTCCACTGAAATTTTTTGGCACCATTGCTCTCTCTAAAGTACATATATTAGGTTATAGAAACTACTTTAAAAGGATGTCCAGGTGTACATTCAGTCCTACATTTTTGTGAGCTGTCTGATATTAACAATATTGTTCCTTTTAATCTGAAAAATAACACCATCTCGAAGACAGGAAAGTAGTCTTGCAATAGCCAACACAAGTCCAGTTTGGGGAAAGCTGAGATCTAGTCTTGGCTCTGTGATTGACTGAAGATTTGTTGCATAAAGTCTTTGTTTTCCAATCTATAATAAAGGAAAATCATTATGTCTCTACCTCACAAGGGTGTTGCAAACCTAAATTTATTCCTATGTGGCAACCGGTACAACATGATGGAAACTCAATATAAATTGTTACATATATTCTGTTACCCCCAGTGGAAGGCTTTCATCCATGAAATTGCTGCCATACAAGCAGAGCTGGACAAATTGCAATAGGGGAAAAAAAAAAAAGCTTAACATAAAAAAGTTTTAGCCCTGGAAAGTGAGGCTAAATCATGAATGTTACAAAAACTATGACTAGAATTTTGAAAAATTCACTTCCCTCCAAAAGGAGATGGATAGTCTCCATAGGCATGGAGACAACTGAAAAGTAACATAGTAGGAAAAAAAAAGATATATGGTATTTACTATTAGTTGTTAGGAAAATATAAATGCTCAGCTGAGGATTATAATCAGCATACATGGGTGAGATACATCTGTGAAAGGTGTCAGTTTCTCAAAGTTCATGTTTATATAACCCCCTCCACAAGAGCTGCCTCAGCTGAGCCCTTCCCCTGGGCAGAAGTGCTGTGGTATCCATCATAATAAATGTGAAGATTTTTTGGCCCATTTCTATAGAATTTTATTCTTGTTTACATCTGCCAAGGTCTTTCTGCAGATGCTCTCTTAGCTGTGACGCATCTCTTTCTCCTTGATATTGTTTACGCCTCTTATCCATGTTTTGTGGGTGGATATTTTTGTCCAAACACCTTGCTTCTTTACTCAGATTTCCTTTGAAAGTTATGTAGAGTGAGGTTTGGATCAGGGGCTTTTCCTGTGAAACAGGAGGCCAGGCCCAAAAGAGTTAACTAAGAAATTTGGGCCTGCTAACAAGCTACCAACATCCAAAACGATCTGTGCTTGTTCTGTTCTATTTACTGGACCAAAGCTTAAGAGAATAGTACAAGAACATGTAATAGGCCTAGAGGTGATGAATTAGAAATGCAGTAGGATAAGGCAGACATTTAAATAGAAGAAATAGTCCAGGAGCCAGGGCTTTCTCCAAGCTTCAGTGAGCGGGTCAAGAACAATGGAAGAGAAGGAAGGTCAAGCTGAAGAAGATGAGTTTAAGCCCCCAGACCCATGGAGGTGGAAGTACCCTCAGGATTGAGGGCCAAGAGAAGCACTGCCCCAAGACCCTCCTGAGCTCCACCTATACTCCACCTATTATTAATATGCATAGATAGATGTTGTAATCACTTGAATATGCATTTAATCACATCTGAAGATTGTATAAAAATGCTGATTTTGTGTGAAGCCTTTGAGCAAGTTTGTCCAGCGTGAGCTGGCTTGCTCTCAACGTTGAATAAACAAATACCTTGCTGCTTAAAGATAAAAAGTCTCTGAGCAGTTTCTCGGACCGATTTTTCGGATTCACCTGTCAGGGTTATGAGCTATCTGTTCAAAGGAGAAAATGTTTTATAAATATTATGTCAATGAATACACTTAGTGGGTTTTCAGGACAGCTAATAAAACTGATTGGCAGGTGAGCTCTACCTCTTCCTTCTATTGCTTGTCAACCTCTCTCAGCTACTGCTTGCTAGACCCTGTGAATCTCCTGTATTTTTCTCTCACTTGGAGCCTGTCCTAAAGGTGGATCCACATCCCTGTACTTTTTTTGTCTTTGCAACATTTTGTTGCTGCTGTGCATACCAATGACTTTTTGAGTTTCTTGCATATTGAGATGCATGGCCATCCTTTGGCCACACAGTTTTGGCGAGGGCATACTTCACAATACCTGCAGTAGAAGAGTGGCATTCCATGTAGTGAGCAGCTGTACATCCCCACTGGGGCCACAGATCCTTCAGTGCTGCTGTGATGTGCTGATGGCGGGGTACAGCGGTTCTCTGAAGGCTTTGCATGGAGTCCTATCCACCTCTTGGTGGCCTTTGGTCTATGCAGATGGCATGGGCTATGTTCAGGGTTGTGGTGTCAATGTCTGGGTCTAGAGAACAACGCAGAGGCTGCAGGGTCTATCCCAACCCTTATCAGCTCCTGAGCTCCTGAGCAACCATGGTAAATTACTTCAGTGGATTTTGTTGTGGACGTGCCTGCATCCCAGGGCTGTGAAACAGTGGTGAACATGTTTACAAGCTGGCTGTTTTTGTTTTACTAAAGAGGTTGCCCCCAGCCCCTTGGACCACACAATTTGATTTTGCAACACACCTTTTCAGTGCCATGGGCTGTGTGGAGACAAATGGAGAGACCTAGCTCAATTCTCAGTTATGGAGGCAGCTTTAGGGTCTGTTAGGGGTACAGTATAGCCTTTTCAACCCATATCACCCACAGTCTAACAGTCAGACCAAGTAGGTGAACCAGATCCTGAAGCCATATCCCTGTTATATTAACTGTCATCTGGATGACTGCATTTATCTACTGCCACCGGCAAAATTTGTCTGTAGCAGCAGCGTCTGCTCTTCCAAGTAGCAGACCTCTTTATACATGCAGTATTGTTTCCAGTCCCATGACCACATAGCACAGCTGTCCAGGAGTTTTTCCTTTAGGACTCCTGTTTGGTGGTTGCAGCATATATATTTGTTTCCTTCTGAACAGCCGGAAGAAGCACAGGCTGCTTACCAAGATTATGCAGATAGGTATCTGCAACCAGCCCTGGACTTTGGGGCTGGAAACTGTGTTTATTTGTCAGAAGGTGTTGTTCAGTGCATCCTTCTTCTTGGTTGGACCACTGTTACTTAGGCCCATATAAAACTGTGAACCGGGTTAGACCACTTTCATCAGCAACTTCCACATGTTTTCAGAACTCACCCTGTTGTTCACACCTCCCTGCTGAAACCCATTCACCCAAATACTTTCAGCAGCAACCTTGTCTACCACCTCTAGTGATGGCAGTCAGAGGGAATATCACATCTGGACTGTTTTGGATTCCAGGGTGTTGTGAGGAAGCCTGCAGTATTTGTTTGACTGTACAGGGCATGACCATAGTGGGAATTGTATATAAATGCGTGAGTAGGAATCTCAAAAACTGAAAGGTAGTTGTAATTAGAAATTTTAGAACTTTTTCTAAAGATGTAATTAACTCTTGAAATAATGTGATATAATTTATATATTTGAAATCCAATCAAAGAGCTCATCAGCTATGTGTAGAGAACAACTATGTTACATTAGGCATGCAGAGAAGATTCTTTCATTTCAAGGGATAAGTAGAAACACTGGCAGAACTATCAGGAGTTATTGCAATACTAAATGCAATGGAAATAGAAAGAAATTATCCATATGTTGCACGACAGAAATTAACAAGAGCATTGCATCCAAAATGGTAATTGTCAAGCAGGGAATGGCTGAAAAAGTGAGGTATATTATCCTATTTAAGGTGTATTTTTTAGTGTTATGAGCAAATGTTGTGATTTGAGTCCCTGTCTCAGCCATACTGTCCTCAAATGCAGTTTGGGTTCCTGCCTCTACCACAGTCCTTTGAGAGTACTGAACTGCAGCTTGATAGGCACAGGCCAGGCCCAAGTACAGGACAAGAAGCTGCTGGTTTTGATCAGGGTAGGCAAGGCACCCTTCCATCAGGTGATGTGTCAGTTTGCTAGGGTCAAATACCTGTTCAGGTGTGAAGTTCCAGGTAATGGAAGCTGTCAACCGCTCTAGGAACCTGCCCAAATCTTTCCACACACTCTGCCACCTGGGAACTGAGTTCTCAGGGCACATTTCGATATCTCATTACCTAAAGTTTGTTTTCTCTTACACGAGGATGACACCAGATTCCGTGAACCCCATAGTGTGCCAAGAGTATTAGTTAATAATATTAACAGTATTAAACAGGTTAAGTAAGGATGAGCAAAGACCATGGGAGACTTCATTATAAAACCATTCACATTAATCTCAGACAGGGAGAGGAAGGTGTATTCCCTCATCATCCCCAGAAGATTGCTCCCCCAGCATTACAAGGCCATCAGTGTAAGGGCAAAGCACGGAGCCATTGTTTATATTAATATATTCCCAAACTCAGCAAAATAAACCTATAAGCAGCGAAGCCAGCAAACTCCATGTCCCTCACAGGAGCTTGTTATTCAATAGCTACTATTACTGTAGCATGCAATATATATCTATTACTGCCTTTGTCTCATCCCTGTTCAGGTGCCAAAAAGGACTGTTGTGGGTTGACCTTGGCTGGATGCCAGGTGCCCACCCAGCTGCTCTATCAGTCCCCTTACTAGCTGGGCATGGGAGAGAAAATAGGATGGAAAACAACTCACAGATTGAGATAAGAGAGTTTCCTAAAGCAAAAGCGAAAAGTTTGTCTGCACACAAGCAAAGAGAAAGAAAAGGTTTACTCTCTATTTCCCATTAGCAAGAGATGTTCAGCCACTTCCCAGGAAGCAGGGTTTCAGCATGCGTAGTGGATACTCCAGAAAGCAAACATTGTAAATAATGAATGCCCTTCCTCCTCTTTTTCTTAGCTTTTATATCTGAGCTGACGTCATATGGGATGGAACATCCCTTTGGTTAGTTTGGGTTAGCTGGCCTAGCTGTGTCCCCTCCCAAGATCTTGCCCACCCCAGCCCCTTCATGGAAGGGGGGAAATGTTGAAAGACAGTGCTGGTGCTGTGCCAGCACTGCTCAGCAGTAGCCAAAGCATTGGTGTGTTATCAACACCTTTCTAGCTACCAATGCAAAGCACAGCACTGTGAGGGCTGCTGTGGGGAAATGAACTCCATCTCAGCCAGACCCAATACATCCAAGTAAACAACACAGAAATAAAAAGAGAAGAAAAGCCCTAACAGTAATAAGGAATGAGAAGGTGTTGTAATTACTGTAATTTAAACACCTGAAGATATCACTGGATCTTTGAATTATCCCAAAGTTAATTTTCAACTATCAAAAAGCTACAGAGAAAATAAATATGTACTATTTGCAGTATTGTGCAGAACATTCTGAAAAGGAAAGAAAAATACCCAGGTATAAGTATAGATGTGAGCTATGATTTTAGAAAGGTTTTAAAAAGCATTGCTCTACAGTAGTTTAATATTCTTACTCTTAATAATACTTGTGAAGGTTGGTTCTTAAAAAATCACAACTTGCAACCAAAAGACATGATTTTCCTGTCATATTCCACTTATTCAAGCTTCTGCTGTGCTGTGAAATCAAGAAAGAGAACAAATTTTCCCTCACATGAATTATCCTGCCAGGTGAAAAAGCCTCCCTTGGTTATGTTCTACAATGCCAAAAAGTTGAAATGCTCATCTAATAAAGGCAGCACAGAACTGGGCTCTTATAAACTGTTGGCTTTCTCATATTCCATCACCAATTTTTGCAATACATACTGGAATGTGAATTTCTCATTCTTTGTTTTAAGCCATGGTAGCCCCTATTGAGTTGCAAGCTTCCTTTTGGGACTGTTTGAACCTGGCAAGGTTGAGAGATGTCCTCTTCTGTTGTCATCTCTTGTTGACTCCAAAGCCATCTTAAACAGACACATTTTTGTCATACCTATGTTTTCAGAGAGCAAAATATATTCCAATCCCACCAAATTGTTCAATATCAAACACTGGGTTTGAATTTATTTCCTTGATCTATATATTATATTGTTACAAAAAAGGGCATAGTAAATATCTAATATCTTCCTTTTCTTTATCCTTAGGACTCTTAACAATCCACACAGATTTGGGGGGAAATGATCAAAAATATTTACTCTTTTTTTTATATTACATATGCAAAGTTAAAAAGTGCAGGTCCAAAATGATTGCACTGACCCATGTGTATGTACACAAAAGCTCACCAGTAAATTTTTGACAATCTTTTCCTCACTTATTTTTCACTTCAGTGAAAGCTTTTACTATTACAGTATTTATTTAATCTGAGAGACTGTTTTTTCTCTCCATTTTTAATTCTTTCACAATTAAAGAATTGTTCATTTAAAAGGTTCTAGTATTTGGAGAGATATCAATCATTTCTTATTTATTTTCCTTTCATATTTTAGCCATTCCTTATTCTAATTTTTTAATTTTATTTATGAACTCTCAATTTTTTTCCTATACAGTATACATGATGCTGTCAGAGCCATCAATATTCATCACAATTGATTTCAAAGCAGATGACTCATTAAAATAGTAGATAAATTGGTTTTCCGTTGTTAGAAACAGATAGGATATTTACTTGTATTCTAATTACAGATTCCTCTTCTCAGGTTATCTGAAAAGCAGGCAGTGATTTCTTCTTTTCCTCTGAACCGTGCTGCTTTTCTTACCACAGCAGTTTGCTGCTCATTGTGTCCTTTCTTTGTGTCCCCTCTCTGATACATGGATCTCTCTTTCTCTCCCTCTCTCTCTCTCTCTCTCTCTCTCTCTCTCTCTTTCTTTTCTGTTGCAAGGATATCCTGCAACATTAAAAAAGCACAAAAATTGCCCAGTACAGCAAGGCTTTTTTACCATCAATACTTATGTTTGCGTGGAAAACTGCAATAATTCTAGACTGAAGTGACTTTTTATTTAACAAAACTGTGGCTTGGTAGGGATTCAGGTTTTAAAATAAATTATATTTTTTTCCTAAAAGTCAAAAGCCCAAAAGCAAAGAAATACCTAGTTGTTTCTGCTTTTCTTGTCCTTTTTCTTTTATTCTTGGATGAGCCTGGTCAAGGTTATGGATTCATTTCTTGCCTAGCATTTCCTTGCTAAATCTTTTGTCCATATTTTGCTCTTAACCGCAGTCTGACAGTCTTTGAGAGGCTCATATAAATAGGGCCTGGATGTGACTGGTAAGCTGAGGAAATCATGGAAATTTTACCCTTGATATTCAGCTAGCTGAATAAGCTGCAGAAGAAATGACTGTGGAAAATAAAATACATAGAAAACTGACAAAAACAGGTTTACAGGTGAAAGAACTTAACTGGACTTAGGTGTTTGGGATGAACAACCTTCTTATTCTTTCAGAGGAGCTGTGGGGAGATTTCCTGCCTTTGCAGTCTGATTCCTTGGGGATGCATATATCTGCTTCAGAGATACTAGACAGGAATTCTATAACCTGCCTTTACCTCTGTTTTTTTACTGCTGTCACCTGGAAACAAATACGTGTTTTTAAAATGAAAAGGAGTCACAGGTAAGTATGAGAGTAAATACAGTAGAAGGAATAAAATCTGCTTCTGAACTGTTCTAATTATCATCAGAAAGATTTTATGTCAACCTCTTCAGATTCATAAACTCTGAATTGAAAAAAAATTAGATATTGTCTATGGCCATTATAAATACAGGTAGGAAAAGCATTTATTTTGTGTTTATATTGACATAGATGCAATAAACAAAAATGGCATCATAAATGCAATTAATCCTGCATTTCACAAAAGAGGGTCCTTTGTGAGCTGAATGAAGAAGTTACATAAGGTAAGAATAATTTTATGTTTTTTCTCTTAGGCACAACTGTGTTTCCAACCCTTCAGTCACTTGCATAGAAACACCAGAGACTGCATTAAATATACAACCCCAACTTTGGAAAATTTTTGTTGCCATGTTCCTACTTTCAGCTTATTAAATATTTTTAAGATTTTTTAAAATGGAATGGTAAAATAACCACTGTTAATTAAAAAACATTGTTTATTTCATGTTGTAGCCATGCTGATTTCAGTTTGTGAAGTGACACTTGTAAACATGAGATAAATTACTATACTAGTGAAAATCAGACAATCTTTCAGACACATAAGCCTTTCCTGAATTCCACGTACAAATCTTCATTTGCTTGTGCTTCAAGTCTATAACACATTTCCTTCTGTGTATAAAATCCATCCTTTATAATGAATTCCTCTAACCTTCCTCCCCCCGCCTTTTTCTGCAGATATGTGGTGTTCTCTTTGAGCTCTAAAAAATGTTTCTCATTTAAATCAACATCCATCAGTGGTTTGGAACCCCTCTCTGCAGTGGGATTTTGTCCTTTCCTTTTGGTTAGTATTATGTACAGACAAAGAACAGAACAAGGACACCATGTTAGATTTATAAGGAAATAATGTCAAAATGGTTAATGCAATTCACCAGTTCAATAAACTGGATTACATTTTAGTAGGACAAAAGATCAACTAAAGTCTATTTATATTCATTGGGTGAAGGCTGTACCAGCAACCACATAATGCATTCCTTGTCTTTGGGCTCATTAGCTGTGCCTATTAGATTTGTTAGGTATCATAACATCCAGATGTTTCTGGACAGCTCAGCTGACATTTTATCCATGTGCAGACTATATATGAATGGATAGCAGGTAAAGAAGTGCAATAGCTAGTGTTGGCTTCCAAGCATTTTCAACACTGTCCAAGTTTGAGGTTGATTTTTTTTTCTCCCTTCATGTTTCTCAGAATGCATGAAAAGACAGCAAATCACCTTTACAAAGCATGATTATTCTGGAAGTAAGCTGCACTGAGCAGTTTGCCATCTCTCTTTGTACAGTATCTTTATATGATGAGAAGAATTCACACCCAGGGTACACATTATCCAACAAAAATGTTGTCAACTTTTACCAAGAAACCTCACTAAGCTCAGGCTGAGCTTTCATTTAAGCAGTTGAACTCTTCAGGATTCCTTTTTTGAACTCATTTTAATACATGACGTGTGCTTGTAGACAGGTGATTTTGAATGATGACATGTTCTTGCCACTCTTCACTGGAAGGATATGTAAGGAGTTTGAGAGTCCTCCCACCATTCCTTCTCTGCTGAATACCATTCAGTTATGGCAATTCTGCTCTCCCTTTCTCTTCAAAAGTATTGTACTTAGTGAAAAGCAATGGGAAGTGCAAATGGGGTATGTTAAGCATAGCATCACCAGCCAGTCAAGGGAGGTGATTTTTCTGCTCTACTCTGCTCTGGTGTGACCTCACCTCGAATGCTGTGTACACTTTTGGGTGCCAAAATAGAAGAAAGATATAAAACTATTAGAGAGTGTCCAAAGCAGGGCCATGAAGGCAGAGGGGACATCGTATGAGGAATGGCTGAGGTCACCTGGTCTGTTCAGCCTGGAGAAGAGGAGACTCATTGCAGTCTACAGCTTCCTCTTGAGGGGAAGTGGAGGGTAGGAACTGATCTGTTCACTCTTGTGACCAGTGATAGGACAAAGGAATGGCATGAAGCTGTGTTGGAGGAGGTTCGTTTTGGGTATCCGGAACAGGTTCTTCACCCAGAGGGTGTTCGGGCACTGAAACAAGCTCCTCAGACAAGTGGTCACAGCACCAAGCCAGATAGAGTTCAAGAAGCTTTTGGACAATGCTCTCAGGCACATGGTGTGATTCTTGGGGTGTCCTGCACAGGGCCAGGAGTTGGACTTAATGATCTTTGTGGGTCTCTTCCAAATCAGCATAGTCTATGATTCTATGAAGTGTGAAATTTCACCTATACTGGTATTCTTACTACTGTAGAATAATTGCTATACTCAATACACATTTTAAATCTTGATGACTCCCTTTCCTATTTTCTTCAAATGTTGCTAATTAGAAAAACTCTGATCCTAAGTCATTAACACAGAAAGAAATTTTGTCATCTTTATCTTCTGGAATACATTATTCTTCAAGTTTCCTCTATGGGACATATCTGCAATTGTTATGCACCTACACTTTTTTATTGAAACAAGTGGAACTATTCCAGTTTACACCAGTTAAAGAATTAACCCATTAATTCAATATAAGAGGGAAGAAGCAATTAAGTAACTGCGGCAGAATCTGTTTATCATTTTGGGGTTCTTAAAAGTCCTATACAGGAGCAACTGCCTTCTGAACAGTCTAAAGGAAATATAAGGAAGATGACAGAATCTGTCCACTGATTAATTCAGTGTTCTCCAAAGTAAAAATGATCCTGCCTGTTCATTAATAGACAATATTTTGCTGCCAGACATGCCCTAAGACATTTTTGGAAAGACAAAGAATTGCAGTTCCTTCAGACCACAATAAAAGAGCCAGGAAATTCATAAGAGAGTTCAAGTGAATTTCTTTGAATTCCCAAGCTTTAATTACTACATTTGCATAAGTTTGTCACCATGTGGGCTCTCCATAGACTGTTTATTTCTTTTTTCCTTCTTGTCAGCTGTGAGAGCCTGGGGAGTGAGCTTTGTTGTACTGATGAGTGCTGCTGTGCTCTGACATTCACATTTTATGAGAATGCATGACTTAGAAATGAGATTTGGTACATCATCATTTAAACATTGTACTGGGTGTCCATGATCAATATTCACAGTAAATATCATGCAGGTGTCTGGTTTGAATGATAGTGTAAATCCACACATGAACCAAAACCAAAAGCTCAGAATGAGGAAACCAGTGTTGTAACCCCAGCTAAAACAAAATTAAATCATTGCGCTCTCCAAAAGCAGTCAGCCTTGGACATTCATGGGTGAGCAATGCGTTCAGCTAATAATCAGTCTGCTGCTTGGGCAAATAAATAAATTTTGAGATCATCAGCCATTCAGAGCTATAAGAGCAACCAAAGTAACTTTTGCCTAATTTCAAAACATACTCAGATATCATAGTTTTGACTTTTTTTCTTGAATGCTAATGTTTTGGCTTTTCAGACTATTGAGGAGTGATGCGCTTTTCTTCACTTCATTGTTTTCCCCCTGCTAGACCAGTGAATAGAGAATAAAAAATAAATAATCCAATAGGGGTAAAAAAAAAAACAGAAAAACCTATAGAAGGAGGTGATATGAAGAAAAAAATTGAATATAAAAAAATACTTTTTTATCTATTGTGTAGGTTTCTTCCCAAATGAAAATTGAATATGCTTCTAAAATATAAATTGAAGCTCCAGCAGAAGTTATAAATATGATTCAGAATTAAATATATAATATTCTCTGTGCTTTATATCATGTAACAAGAACCAAACTTTATGATCATAAAGATGCTTTTTATCTGTGACGTCACAGAAAGTACATAAAAGCTACCATTTGCTCCAACTTGACTCTTGTGGTACTTCTACTCCAAAATAATAACAAAGGCATTCTTTTTTCAGTGTAAACTTCTTTGAAACAAAATTGCCATTAGGGCAGAGCAACAGATTTCAGTCAAAGAAACAAGATCTTTTTATTTTTATTTGAGATATTTTTGACACTGTCAAGAAGAGTTGAAAATTTTGTAAACTTCTGATGTCTATTTGTGATCTTGCTCTCTGAAACAGGTTATATCAGTTTGACAAAACATTTTTCTCAGACAGATAAAATATTTCACAGCCTTTGTCTTAAATGACAAGAATTACACTGAAGATTATTTTAAGTTTTCAAAAGAAAAACAACTCCTTTTCCAATATAAATGATTCAGAAATTTCCTATAGATCATATATGGATGGGGGGAAATAAGGCAAACATGTATCATGTAGGTTGTTATTAACATGTGGTCAATGAATGTGGGTTATAAGAGGTCAATATTTCAAACTGCACCTCAAATGTGGAACAGATGGTAGTACTACAGACAGCAATATGCAGTGAATTTTATTTTTAGCTATTCTCTTCTGACCACACTAAGATCAGTCTGTCCTTTGCTGTTCTAAAATCTTCTTGATGTTTTTTGACATTCTAAGTCTCAAACCTTTGGGTGGGGGAGTAGAGGCAAACCCATAAAAGCTGACAAAATTAATTACATTGTATTACTCATCTCAAATGTTTAATTAGTCACATTGTACCTGATTAGATAAAAACTCTTCAGCATCCTCTAAGCCTATAAAAATTGGAGTGCAAAGTGATTCTTAACACAGCAGACAATTCCAGTTGAAGTGATTTTTTTGCTCCTTTTATAGAAATCCACTGTCTCTGTACATGCTACCTCCCAGTAACCATGGGAACAATGTCCACTGTAATTTCTTAAAGTGGAAGTGCAGCCAAAGTAATTTCATCTATAGGAGAATACATGAACATAGTTATACCCTAATTATCCTACATCATGTCTCACATTGCTTCTTACACTTTAATATTCTCTGTGCCTGAATGAAGAATTAAACCAGTGACCTTTCTTCCACTGGTGATTGTGATACATGAAACTGCAAGTGGGTTCAATAGTATTTTCTTTTTTAAATGGAAAGTGATGAATCCTCATCACACAGGAGACAGCAAACTTCAGCACCAAATCCAATCCCGCTTTCTATATCTTTTTACCTATGTAATATTGCTGTCATTGGCCTCATGGCAAAGGAAGGGCTTGGTCTGCTGATGGCAAACTCCTGCGAATGGGGGAAGGGTCTGTCCTAGAACCTGCATCTGCTAGGATATGGGCTTGGCTGCACCATTTCAACACTTCCACCTGCTGCTTCTCCACTGTCTAGAAAGAAACAGGCATGCCCATCGCTCTCATAGCATCACCAGAAGAGGGGTTTTACTTTCTTCTCAGACAATCGGTGAGCAGCATTCAGTAAATAAAATGTTGCAAAGATTCAGCTTGAAGATGCACTTAAATTGGCTCTCAAAGGACCAAAGTCATACACCTTGCTTAATCATAAGCTTCCTCTCAAGTCTCCTTTGGTTTCATTATTTTTCTCTCAGTCCAGTAATGTACAGTGAATGGGGAAAAGAAGTTATTTCCCTGCTGTACTTCCGAGCTTCTTCTCTGGTCCCTTTTTCCCTGTTCCCCCATTTAACTTCTCAGTAATTCCTCTGAGCTTCAAAGTACAGATTCTAGTACATAAGCCAAGGAGATCTTGATGAGAATTGATTTTTAGCCAGCAAATGTCACTCCTTAAATGCCCAAAGGCTGTTTAAACTCAGACAGAATGTTAGTAAATGGCAGAAAAATGTGCCCCAACTTACCTTGAAGTACTGTTATCTAGTTTCTGCTCCAGAAGTTAGCACAGATAAATGCACAGCAGGTTTTCTCAAAATCAAAAAAGGCTTTAAAGAATTTCACAGTTGTCTCCTTATAACACATAGGCACTTATGATGCTCTCAAAAAACCCTGTAACAATTTATTCTTTTGCTGTATATCAGCATCATATTCTGTACTATTTACAAACCATAAACTGATAGCTTTTTTTCCCCCTCTGCTTCTTTCCCAAACTGTCAGAGTGCTTTTTACTTCTTGTTGCCAGTGAGACATATGTTACTTTGTCTGAACTGCCCTCTAAAAATTAAAATATTCCCATCTCTGTGAACTATTTGAATAAATTTTCAGGAACTTCCTACAATGGGATGGTCATAAGTGAAGTGTTTCCAGCTTTAAAAATACAGAATATTCTTGCATGCTGGATTTTCAGCATCAGAAAGATGTGCATAGCCTCCGTCTGCTTTCATTCGGAGAATAAAATCAAGAAAAGATATAAAAGATTTGAAAAAGACTAAGCTGGCACATATAAATCATAGAATCATTGAGGAAGAGAAATATTTCTGCTTAGAGAATATTTCTACAAAAAAAAGGAGAGTACCTGAAACATTCCCAGCACCCAGGAACAGCAGAGGTCTTGGTTTTTCCCCCATGGCTGCATAGTGTCCTTTTGGAGGCTGGCCTCCACCATTGTCCATACATACCTCAGGATACCATGAATAACCCAGAGCAGCACGGCAGGGAGCTGTGCTCTCTCAAACTGTTTCAGTAAGGCAGCTGGAAGGACTCTCACTGCTAGGAATACCAGATTCTCTATGTGGTTATTCAGCAATATGGTAAGAGGAAATTTAAGGGTAACAGAATAAATACCTCGCTTAAAATCATAGCACTGAAGTATTGGAACAACCATCAAAAAATAAAATGAAATGTTAACATTAGCATTTACACTAAAATCTCATCTACATGTGGCTTTTTTTCCCCTTCTAGATTTGCTCTATTAGTATTTCAGCTTAAAGAGTGAAAGAAGGAGCAAAAGGCTGCCCCTGTACCTCTTAAGTAACAGCTTCAATAACCACAGTTGCCTGGTAGATAACCTTTTGCTTTACACCTAGCTTCATCAGCCATTCATTCTCCTTCTTCCTGCCAGCATCTTCTCCTCTCATTTTATTATAAACTAATGAAATAGTTACAATGTAACTTTTATTTGCCGTGATTATGTCTTGAAGAATACAGACCTGAAATGACTAGTTCGAAGACAGCTACACGTGTTGTAGGACTGGTATCTTTGCAAGCTTCTTAGAGGGTACACGTGACATTTGATCCTCTTTCTTTGTGTGGGAGTTTTCATTACTAAAGCCACTTGCCTTTTATGTTTGAGCATATGCACATCCCCTAAGCCAAACAACCCTGATGTATTTCCTCTCTAGAGGCAGAGAAATCAGTTTGCAAGGTGTTCTTATTCTTTGTGCTATTTCTTCATTTACTGGTTTAATAACATTCTCTCTCTGCTGGTTGTGCTATTCATTCATGTTTTTTATCCACAGTGGAGTAGGACCCTGTAGAGCAAATCTGTGGAGCACAGAAGACAGCAGGGATTAAGAATAAAAAAAATGAAAAATATTTCTTTTATTCACTACCTTTTAAATTAGTTATGCAAATGCATTTATTTATTTAATTTGTTTGTTTTCAAGTAGACAAATGTAGAAGGGGGAAATGGTCTAATTCTCTAGATGCTCTTGATATAATTCATGGGGAAAAAAAGATTCTGATTAGATTTTGTTTCATCAGGCAGTTAATAGATACTTCTGCTCTACAATATTTTTGACAAATACAGAAGACCAATTATTCTTTCCTTTACAGGGCTCATATTTTCCATTTCTGTGGTTTAGGTCATGCTAACAAGAGCCATTTGTTGCATTATTCTTTTTCTTGACTACATGACAATTTTAATTTGAAGATGGATTTTTTCCTTCAATTCAAATAAAAGTTTATAATCAATCTTTTGTGTTGCCAGAGTATATGTAACTAAATCTCATTTGTATTATTTCTGTTATCTGTAACTGTATATATAGTTCTTAATGGTTTTTCTCAGCTCTATTTTTCAGAGGCTTAGCCATATTGGTACAAAATAACAGTATCTTAAAAACTGAAATTTATTTATAATGAAGGAAAGCATCAGATTCAGCCAATGAAACCTTTTACTTAGCTCTTTTAATTTTTTTTTACATTTCAGTGCTTCATTCTTTGAATATAAATTGATGAGACTTTTGAAATGAAAGCCATTTGAATTAAAACCAATCTTATTGAGTAGAAATATATGTAAAAATAATCTCTTTTTTAACCTGTAAATCTTTGTAAAAGAGTGGCAAGTATATTCAAGTGGGTTCTTTGAATTGTTCTGTGCATACATCCATACACAGAGAGGCACTGAACATTATTGTAGCTCTGCTGCAGGACAGAACACTCCATAATGTGTCAAATGGCTTCACCACGCTGGACCCATATCTAGCACTGAATTACATTTACACGATTTTTATTGACACTAGGTTTCCTAGTGTCAATAGGAACTAGTTCTAAACTGTTCTACAGTTTATAACTCTCCAGCAAAATAACATAATTAACTGTTGTCTATGAACAACCCTGTAAAACCATGACCTTCTTGTCATTTTTTTGCACTAGTGTCCCTGGGTCCACTTCCTAAAGTTGCAGAGGATAACAATGGTGCAGGCGCCGCACACAGCTGCACTCTGGTGAGGACATTCAACTGGACCAGGAGGCTGGGGTGGGGGAAGTGCTGACAAATGGCACCATCAAGATCTTTTCCTGAAATGCCCACCAGCTCTGTGGTGAGACAGGACAGTCTGCTGCTCTCTCTAACCTTGGTGTCTTGCCTCCTGTCAAAAAGGGAGATAGATCATAGTCAGAACAAGATTCCAGTTCTGCCATGTAGGAGCTAAATCTCCAGCTGTTTGTGATAGGAAGCCTTAATTTACTCTGGCTGAGAGTTTGGGCAGAAATCCTCCTGAGAGGTGTGGGGTTGCATGCCAGTTCAAGCATTTTGATAAAATACCCCCAAACTTTATAAAGAAGGGTCAGGGGAGACCCTAAGCCACATCACCAGTCTGAGCATGGCAACATTAGTACTTCAGTCCAGAGATCTGTCTTCAGTGTAGCTGCCGTGCTACAAACCACTGTTCCCTGTAGATGTCCCCAGCTGTCACACAGCCCTTTCTTCTGTGTTGCAGGTCAGACCACCTGACAAAAGCAAGCCCACTATCAAGCCCTCTAAAAACATTGCAGGTCTGAGCCTGAGATTAGCTTAGTTGGTTAGAGCATGGGTCTAATAACACCAAGGTTGTGGGTTTGATTCCCATATGGACCATTAATTGAAGAGTTGGGCTTGATGACCCTTGTGGGTCTGTTCCAACTCAGAATATTCTGTGACTTTGAGTTTCATCATCAGCAAAACCAGTGTTCCATTCAAGAATTATTAGTAGCAACCATTTAAGATGGTTGTATATCCTGGGGTTTTTTATCCCCACCAAAATGACATTTTAAAAGCTAACAAGCATGCTTGAAGGAAACAAGTGATGTACATTTCCTCTGTCAATGAGCAGCAGTATTCAGCTGATCTCTCTGGTAATCTGAACTGACTACCACCTAGGAGAGTAATTTTTATTAAGTCGTCCTGACAAAAAATATTAACACATAGGCCAGTTTCCAAAGTTGGACATCATGAATCAAGATCTCCATTTTGTTTCCAGGCATCAACAGCACCACTTAGATGCCAGACTACCTGCTTGAGACTCTAAAGTGTTCAGGTTTTGTGCAGGGCATCATGACTTAAGTGTTTATAATGTTTGGAAATTATATTGGATTTTTTCAAAATTAAATTATCTCATTTAACAGGGACAAATCAGATCTGATACTGGCTACCTTTACACTTTTGGTTTGTCAAACTGTATTTATTATCCCTTCTCACAGTTCTGAAGGCAGCTGGTGATGCTGTCACTTCCCCTAGCTGCTAACTACAGCAGCGTGGGACAGAGGAGAACCATAAAGGATTGGCTAGTAATGTGCTATTTCCTTTCCATTTCATCGGGTACTCAAGTTTCTGTCTAGCTTTAAGTATTGTATTTATTCTGTAAAGTGTATATGCACATGCTTATTCCTAAACGCTATTGAAATTGATAAGATTTTAACAGGTACATAAGTGTTTTGTTCAGATAAAAAAAGCTCCCTTCATAATTAGTTATTTCTCTTTACCCATTCTGTCCGAACATATGCCAACATGTACACATACACACACAGAAATGGAGGTACTTTTAAGAAATACCGATGTCAGATTGCCCCATTTTCCCAAGAAGGCAGAAAATGAGTCTGGCATGGAGGAGAGCAGAAGACCAGAAAGGGACTGAAGTCTCTAAATCTAGAAGAAAGCATATGAACAGTATAGACCCATTAGCAAAAACGTCCTTGGAAGAGTAAGGCAGGAAATACATTCCTGTAAGAGAACAAAACTTAATGAGGAGAGAGAATATGTAGGCTTCAGGAGACATAAGAAGAGGGAGATGTTTACAGGTTTGCCTGTACGTGCTGTACCATAGCATATTTGCCTGCCCACACAGAAACATGTTCACTAGCAAATCCTGATATCGATGTTACTCTATTAGGAAATGTTTAGGTTTAAGGAAACTATAGACTGAGCTCCCCTTGTTTCTGATAGTGCTGTCTCAAACTAATTCCATCATGAACTCTTGCACACTATTTTTTTTAAAATGAATTCTCATTTCTTTAGCAAACATCCTCCTAGAATATTTCTTGGACTAAAATAAAGTTCAGGACACCCAGCAGGGGACATCAAGAGGAAGTGATGATAAAGATTCAGTCCTGCTTCTACCAAGAGGCATTATGATCCAATGAGGTGGGGAAATGAAGCAAGGAAAATGAAAAAAGGGATTAAAGAAGGTGGCTAGAGATTAAGTTAATTCAATACAATGCCAAGACAGCTTTTCCATGAGGTTCCCTAGTGAAAGTAATGTTAGGTAGTTTGAAAGTAAAACCTTCAAGGAATAACAGCAAAAAAACCCAATAAGTATTCTCCTTTTGGAATCATTTTACTCTGAGGTTGATAAGCCATTTTGCTGGCACAGGCAAGTGGAATCTGTACTTCAAGCCAGAGGAAAATTAGAATTTACCTGTCAAATATTTATCTGGCTAAAAGAATAAAAAATACTGAAAAGATTCAAAGTAAAATTCAGATTATTAAGTTATTTTAATTTATAATGATAAGGCAAGGTTTTGAAGCTGTTTCAGTGAATGTCTCCAGAGAGGGTTGGTTACCCATCCTCTTCAAGTCCAGTATTTTCCAGAGGTCAAAACCCAAAAAGTGTGTGACCATCATGATGAGATTCAGCTGGTGGAAATATGTAGCCAGTGGCAATAAGTAGCCTTTGACCTTCAGCTGGTTGTAGCACAGTGAGTAAGATCTGCTAGCTAAATTTGCTGTCGGTAAAAGTTGATATATATTTTTATGAAGCCTGTCACGTGACTCTAGACATCAGTAGATAGGAAGCTGTAAGCCTTTTGATGTTCCATTATAGGAACATTTGTAAAATATTGCGTTAGTACCAATTTTCATTTCTTAACAGCAGAACAAACCTTGAATTAGCCTGGAAGAGTGTCCTTGAAGATTTGTATGGAAATCTTGAGTTTGCGATTGGTTATTTTGCTGTTATTGACTAACTGAAATTCAATCTAGATTGTATAATGGTTCAGGTAACCCAGCCACATAGCATCATAAGATTACAGGGTAATTTGGGCTGGAAGGGGCCTCAGGAGGTCTTTACTCAACCCCATGCTCACAAGTTCAGAACAGATTGTCTGGGCTATACCCAGAGTATGGCCTTCAAAACCTCCAGCGACAGAGACTTCACATCCCCTGTGCTGTCTCCTCTACTTGATTGTCCTCACGGGAAACATGTCTTCTGTCCAGTCTAAATCTCTATGGTTTCACCTTATGTCTGTTGCCTCTCAACCTCCAGATGTGCACCACTGGAAGAAGCCTGGCTCTGTATCCTTGCTAAGCTGCTTGTAGGTGCTGGGGACTTCTGTGTGTCCCTGCAAAGATATTCCCTAGCCAGGTGAATGATCCCCAGTCCCTCATGCTCCATCCCTGACCATCATGGTGTCCCTCCGCTGGACTCATTCCAGTTTGTCAATGCCTTTCCCATACTGCAAAACCCCAAACTGGATGCAGTGGTCTAGATGTGGTCTAACAGCTGCTGCTCTAACAGGAAAAAATCAGTGTGCCTAGTCTGCTGGCTGTGCTCCTGCTGACACAGCCCAGGGCACTGTTGGCCTTCATTGCTGCCAAGGCTCACTGCTGGCCTGAGCCCAGCTTGCTGCCCACCAGCACTCCTGGGACCTCCTCTGCAGAGCAGCTCTCCAGCTATAACATACAAAGATCACACAGGCTACTCCATCTCCATGCTGAACACAGAACTGATGAGGTAACATGCTATTTCTTTCCTTCCTGACTTACTGGGTGAGTAGTCCTACTTGGAGGTAATGATTTGAGCAAATATTATTCTTCTAGATAATACTCAAGGAACTGGAACTGTAATATGTGGATGAAAGACTGACTTATGAAGATTTTAATCTGTTTTTTAAGATCAAATGTTAAGGATTAAATAAAAATATAATCACTCAAGAACATCACTTGGAACCTATCTTGGTGATTTTTAGATCTTTTTTTCACTTTGAAGATCTCTAAATATTTTTTTTTTTTTTGGAGTGCAGAAAACTCTGAGTAGGGAATTTAAATCCACTGACAGTGGATTTAATTTTCTTAATTATCACTCACAGAGCTCAAGGTTTCAAGGAGCACTGTTTGAAAACCAGTAGTAGATAGCTCAGCAAGCAAATGCTCACCTCAGGCAAGTAAGTCAGGAAGCAGCTGGAGTAAAGGCAGAAGTGACAGATTATGTGGGCTCATGGGCTTTTTATGTTTTTCTTGACCAGTGAATTTAAGACTGAGCTGTTTAACTTAGATCTCTACTCTTATTTATAAAATTTGACAGCACTCTGCAGAGAATAAATATGCTTCAGTGCTGGATCCAAGTACCTAATGAATATAGAGATGGAAATGGGATGTGCAGATGCATCTGTGCACATAATCCATTCACAGCGTTAATGCAGAGAGAAGAAGGCTGTAGCTCTCTATTGCCCCCTCCCCTGTCTGAAATCTGTTTCCACTCAGTGTTTTCCGTTTTTGAAGATAAGTACCTCCTGAAAGGTAATACCTGAAGAAAATGATTTCCCAAAAGTAGAGAGGAAAAACCCCAATCCTGCTCTCAGAAAAGTGATGAAACATTGCAACACTGACCTCTCAAAATCATGAAAAAATATTTGAATAAGATCAATGAAAATATTATACCTTGCCATTTTTCCAACTTTTTTATCTCTGAGCCAAAGTAGAGTATTTTGGTTTAGAATTGCAGAAAAGGAACAATTCAACTGGAAACTTCTTGCTATTGCAGGGCCTCAGCCTTTGGCACTCACATGATTTTGAAATTCTTTCTCTGCTTTGTTTACAAGTCAGAGACATCTCTTTAAAAAGTACATAATATGATAAATTAATAATTTATAACCTGTCAATAACAGATATTTTATCAAGAAATACATTACGTATGAATACATAGCACAAATATATTTACATATCCAAATAGTCCATAACTTGTTGAAAAGCACAGATTCAAAAAAATAATGCATCGAAACAATGTTTTATTAACAGTGAAATAAAAAATAAGCTTAAAATGGGTTTCTCTCCTGAGGCTGAGTAATCAGATCTTTTTCTCCCTTTCTTGCTCAGATCTCTTCTGCACTCACATTTTTGCTTTTCCAGAATCCCTAAGAGTCCTGTTGTTGCTTGCAGTCAGATGATACAAGCCTGAATGCAAGAAACCCAAGTTCTTCTGCCTTGAACTGTCTCATTGAAGAGAAACACAGAGATGGTGCAGACGGTTCTCCAGGCTTCCCTCAAGCAAGAAATATCATAACTTCCCCCCTTCCCCAGGATAAAAGACCCAAATAACACAAGAAGTATTTGCAGGACTTTTCACAGTTACTGGAGCTTATCACTCTAATTCCCCATTTCAACCAAAGCTGGGCAGGGGGGGGAGGGGGGGGGGCATGTTGATCTACTGGAAGGCAGGAAGGCTCTGCAGAGGGACCTGGACAGGTTGGAGAGTTGGGCTGATTCCAACGGGATGAGGTTCAACAAGGCCAAGTGCCGGGTCCTGCACTTTGGCCACAACAACCCCCTGCAGCGCAACAGGCTGGGAGCAGAGTGGCTGGAGAGCAGCCAGGCAGAGAGGGACCTGGGAGTTTGGATTGACAAGAAGCTGAACAGGAGCCAGCAGTGTGCCCAGGTGGCCAAGAAGGCCAATGGCATCCTGGTCTGGATCAGGAACAATGTGGCCAACAGGTCCAAGGAAGTGATTCTTCCCCTGTACTCAGCACTGGTGAGGCCACACCTCGAGTACTGTGTCCAGTTCTGGGCCCCTCAGTTCAGGAAGGACATTGAGGTGCTGGAGCAGGTCCAGAGAGGAGCAATGAGGCTGGTGAAGGGACTTGAGCCCAAGTCCTGTGAGGAGAGGCTGAGGGAGCTGAGGTTGTTCAGCCTGGAGAAGAGGCTCAGGGGAAACCTCATCACTCTCTACAAGTACCTGAAAGGAGGTTGTAGCCAGGTGGGGGTTGGTCTCTTCTCCCGGGCAATAAGCAGTAGGACAAGAGGGCATGGTCTTAAGCTGTGCCAGGGGAGGTTTAGGTTGAATATTAGGAAGAAATATTTTACAGAGAGGATGATCAAACATTGGAATGGCTTGTCCAGGGAGGTGGTGGATTTGCCATCCCTGGAAGATTTTAAGATGAGACTGGATGTGGCACTTAGTGTTGTGGTCTAGTAACTACAGCCATGTTGGATCAAGGGTTGGACTTGATGATCTCAGAGGTCTTTTCCAACCTGGTTGATTCTGATTCTATGATAGGCAGGAGGTATATCACATCTCTTATCAAGCTAAGCAGATGGCTTACCACTGCTTTTTCAAGGCTTCTGAAGTTTGTAGGAAAACAGAAAAAGTTCATACTCTACTGGGACAAGGACTAAATAAGGTGGGTAAATAACTGTGGTAAGATTGACTGGATCAAAAGCGAAACACCTTCATCTGTGCTGGTGACCTCTGTGTCCCTCTGTTGTCACTTTAGAGCAGAACAGGAAACCTGGGCCATCCATCCACACTAAAAGAGATGAGATGAATCACACTCTAAACTCACCAGTTTCTCTCAATGACTAGAAAAAGTGAACTGATCCCCCCTCTCTGGGACAGATAGGAAACACTGCACTAGCAACTGTTAAAGGTTTTCACATCAAGAATAAGAACATTCATCTAAGAGCATTATGACATACAGATTTAGAAGGAGATATTTGGTGTGAATTATGTTCACATGAACATCCTGATAATATTGACCCCAGAAACCAAACTCCGAGAATTCTAAATGTATTAAAAGAAGTAAGCTGGCTTATATTTGAACTTCAGCATATGCTCCATAGAAAATCTTCAAAGTCAGACAGTGAAAATTATGCAACATTTTTAATGACTTACAAGGAAAGATTGTGGGACTTTAATTGCTTAATGGAAGATCTTATACCTAAAGAGGACAATTTAGCATGAAAATTAATGCAGGACTGCTATACAGAAAAAAAACCCAGTTACTGAATGTTGGAAAACTGTTGGAAAAAGAAAGTACAGACTTCCTAGGTCATCAAGATTATTCCACCACCATCTTAGTAAGCTATGCCAAAGGAACATCTTCGTAAACTCATCTTAAAGCAAGGCAATTTCCCTGCCAATTGAAAGAAGATCCCAAATCCCCACTTCTCTAATCAAGAGAAAACTTTTCTCAATTTCTACATTAAATTTATTGATGGCCCTCATGCACCCTTCAAGTTAAATGATGATACCCCTCATTTGACTGGCTATAGCTGTCATGCCTGTTCTTTCTTGTGCCATTTTTTTTCTCAGTTATGGACATATTGAGCTTTAAAGACCATTTCATTTTGCCTCCATTTTGATTGCATAGCCATTTGCCTTTCCACAAATATTTTTTTCCATTGGTCCTCCAAATGCTCAACAACTGGAAACTAAACTACAGTGTATAGTTACCTTCAACTTATAACTGCATTTTAATCCTTATCCATCAACACCATGCTGCTGCCCCATATCACCTCTCTTCCTTTCTTCTGTTATTTGTGCAATATCCTTGAAATATGTAACACAGTTTGATTTTTTTGCCATACTTCATTTTCCCTGTATGTTTTCCTGGCCTCTTAGAAAAAAAATTTCCTTGCATTATATTATTAACCATACATCTCAGACCCTCTTAGACCACCAAATATCCTCCTTAAATATTCTAACAGAGATGGTCTTTTAGCACAGTGACAGCTTCTAAAAGCATTCAGGTAGGCTTTCTTTTCATTGAAATTCAGAACAAAAAATTATTTGAAATCTTAAAAATCACCTTAATATTAATTTTTGTCTGCTCACCCAAAAACCTTGTCAAAAGAAAGGAATATGAACCAAAAATGCTAGATTTTGATAGATAGAATGAAATACATATGAACAGAAAACAAACTTAAGAAGGCAATCATGGGATGCATTTAAGGAAAGGCCTGTTGTGAAACAGGACTAATGTGTGACATGGTCCTGCCTGGTGAAGCAGGGAATTATGGTGTAAGGGGTGTGCCTTACCTCTGTGTTGGGGCAGGTCAGAAATGTGATAATTTTTCATTACTTTCTTTTCAGGAAGTTGAAGAAATTTTCCATAAGGAAATGATGGAATAATTATTTCAATTTTCTAAGTTTCTTTCAATAGTGAAAGAATAATTTTGATCCAATCAGGTAATAAAGTTTTATAATTATTTCCTCATTCTTTTAAATTTCACTTAAATTTTAACAATATACATTTTAATATAAGAATTATATCACAACACACACACACATATATAGGATATTTATTGCAACCTTCCACATCACTGAATCTAGTCTTATCTGATTGAAATAAAATTGTACATACATATTTATGTATGAATAATTTTAAAGTTTTCTTTCCTCATACATTTTTATTGTTATTTTTGTTCCAGTTGAGAATGAAATAAGTTCAGAAACGTCTGAACCTCCCCTCTGAGACGAAGTCTAGTTTTCAACCACCTCTTCACTTGCTAGCAGTCTAGAAACTACTAACAGTCTCTCAAGGCAAGAAAAATTATCAGAAACACTATTTAAATAAATGGACGAGTATTTAACCAAGAAATTGATAGATTCAGGTTGTAATCAACATAGTGCTTCCATAAAATCCTTTCATGTTCAATAGTATTTGTACAATTAATTATTATTGTTGTAAAAAAGACATTAACACATAAATTGAACACTTAGGATTCAATTTTGCTCCAAGATACTTAAATGATTCCTGTTGTCTTCAACAGGAATTGTTTGTGCATAACTGAGGAAAGACTGCTGTTATTAAGAAGCATCATAAACAAGCAAAACAAAAAAACCCCAGATTGTAAATGGATACTTGTATTAATTTTGTTAATTGTTTGCAAACAGCCAAAGCATTGTTTGAAATTATAAATGCTGTATTGTTCTATGTGTGTGGATAACTCAGACCCATCAACGTTGCTTGACAATTCTGTCAGGATTAGTGGTGGGGAAGCCTCAGCTAAATATTGAGTTTCAGTTCAGGTGCTTATTCAAAGTAGTTTTCATCTTCTCTCAGACTATCTCTCTGTGTGTGTACAGAAGTTAGGCTTGAAATCACACAGTTCTCCTCTTCTTTCTGAGAAATAGGAAAACAGGTGAGGAATATCCTGAAGACTGCATCCTTTTAATTCCCTTATATTTTGATTTCATTAAAGCAAAACCAAAAGTTTTATTTCCCTTGGCTTAGGGAAGAGGAGGGTACAATAGAAATAAAATTGAACAGGAACATGTTACCACCCAACACAAAGGTTCATGCTCATCTGGAACAGTATATTACCATCGATAACCCATTTTAAATATGAGACATGAGAAAAATGAGATTGGGAGAAAGAAGATTACAAGGGTTTAGGCACAGGAGAGAATAAAAATTTGAGCCCTGTTTTTCTCTGAAAATAAAACACCTAATGAATGGAACACAATAGATTTTTAAAGCTGGAACTTAAGCAAATGTCTTGATAAAAACAGACTGAAGGACTGAGTGTTTTTTGGGGCTCAATTCCATGTATAATCACCTTGACCACCTAAAGTGCCTCAGGGCTTCTAAGGCAGGCACACAGAGCTAGCAGATATGACCAGGCACTTACAGGTGGTCAAGGCCCTTTGGGGAAGCAGCTGGAGGCCAGGAAAAATACCTAAGGTTGTCTTGGATGGCACCAGAGGCCTGTGTTTAGGTAAATCAGTCCAATCCTGGCTCTGATCTAGAACAATCTGTTTCGAGGATACCTTCTGTCTATATGGATTTGTCTTCTGCCAGCATTATGACTTAGTGCAATTCCCACAAAATCTTCTAGAGCTGTACTAATCCAAAAGCCACGCAAGTGTTCTTCAGGTGTACAAATATATTTTAGCTGCTCTCATCGCTTGCTTCATGTGCCTGCCCCTGAACATGGCCATAAATAACCATACCCCACGTCCCTTGTGTTATACAGGTATTACCTAGGCAAAACTCAAGTAGCTCTACCACAAAGCTGTAAGTTAGATATGTTTTCTAATTAGACCAGTGGGCTGATACCTACTATTGTTCTTCCTGTGTGTATATGCTGCAGTTGAGTTACCTATGTTATTCCTTAATGGTTCCAATAAATTAGAAAAGAAATCTGGAAGATTTCTGAATGATATATGTTTCAATAAAACAAAATTAAATTAGGGAGTCACGATTAGATAATTTTCTTAGGTTCATTGTTTGAACTTCTTGATAAACAATTGTTGCCTATATCGTTCAATCCTGATCTAATATAATGACCACAATGAATGTTTTATTAAGAATGTTGAATTCATGAACTACAAAATTGGGTTCATTCCCAGTTACTAGCTGTGGGGACAAACCATGTTGACTAAGTATTACTCAGTGATTCAACAGAATATTGAATAAATATATTCCACACACCAACTATGACTATTTCAAATAACCACATGGAGCTGCTAACACGTATTCTTCAAAAGAAAAAAGATTTGCAAAGCACTAGTAAAATACATGCAACATTTTAATACGATGATAGTAGGTCTATTCTGTCCTACTGTTGCAATCTGACATTGAAGTGGCTTTTGTTAAATTTTCTCTGGAACAACAAGACCAAGTCCTCAGAAGTAACTTTGGTCAATTTTCCCACATGCTTTACATGGATATATCAAAAATGAAAAAAAATTGACAGCTGTAAGCATTCGAACTCTTCTGGAAACTATCATATGAAATGCTAGAAAATCAAAATATTAGATCTCCCTTCTATTTCCTAATATAATTTTAGGTCACAAGAATGAACAGAAGGAATAGTTTCTCAGAAACCTTGAAATGTAAAAATTCATCAGAGGTACAGAATATGCCAATACGTCAAAATCTCTATAGAATACAGAACTGGAAATTATTTCTTCTTCGCTCTTCTTTCTCTGTGCAATGCTGGGGGTATCCCTGAGCTGGAGTTGACCTATAGATGAAGTTTTCAACGTAATATTATATTTAGCTTAGTATTTTATTTAGCCATATATCTGCTTATTAACCAAGGTGCTATATAATCCTTTGTATTGCTTTAAGAGTACACATTTATATTTGTTAGCACAGCATATTATTAATAATCAGTAAGGCTTGCATGTGTTATAAATGCGCCTTTCTTTCCAGTAAAGGCCCTGCAAGCAGTAGGCCTCACATGGTCGCAGCTGGTTCATATTTGAGATATAAATGTATCTGTAGTTCTGTATTTAGAGACTAGTCAAGGCCATGGGGCATTTGATAGTAGTTAGGCCCTGGCTAGGCTTCAGGTGAAACCAAGGGGAGAAGAAAGCCAGATTGTGTTATGCACCAATCAAGTGATGTAAGCTGGTTTGTTTAACACTATATAAGCTGGACTCTCTCACAGCAAAGATGGAGGCTTTGCCTATGAGTGGATGCACTGCATAGGATTTCCCAGTACTGGGAAGAGGTTCTCCAGTCCTTCGCTGTGATCAGGGGCCTCCCCAGCTGATGTGTGGATCTGGATGATAGTAATGTATATAGGGTAACTGGTGATGTATCTCTTAATCACTGTAGACACTTTTGTAGTAATGATTAGATGCATTGTCAAGTGTATCCTTTCATAAGCCACTGTTTCTTTTGCAATTCTTTACTGTTTTGCACTACAGTAAACATACACTTATTCTTTGAAGTTGGTGTCTGTGTTCCTTAAATCCATTCTCATTCCCAAGGCAAAACAGATTGGCAAAACACTCTGCAACTATAATCTGAATTGCGCCTCATTCTGAACAATGCGTGATGAATTAGAAACCTCAAGAAACAAGGATTGTTACAGTTAAATACTATTAAGTAACTTCATTAAATGAAGCATCTAGATCAGGACATGAATACTATAGAATTCATAAAGCTTGAAAAAAGCTCTGATGTGAGCTTTGGACCTATTGTAATGGACTCTAAATTTAATCCATTTTTTTTCTTTACATTTTGGAGAAGGTGAAAAATATATTCTTTAATAAAGTTAAGTTCACCTCTTTGCATATTGAGCATAAACCCGACTAATGAAATTACCTTTCAACTTCAAACCTCATTGTGGTCTGCTTTTAGATGAAAAATTATATGTTAAATATCGTTAAAAACTGACTCCCACATAACCGTTTAACCATGTATCAGTCATATATTACATAAGCCGTGGAAGCATTGTTTAACAATAGTACATTTGTGTGCCAGCAGAGCTTTACCACTGAGAGTATGTCATATGAATATCAGATTGAATTTTCTTCCTTCATATGTTAGGCATTGCAGCAGACTATACAGTCAGTGTCTTTGAGTTACAATTTCCCTTTTATAAATTTGGACAATAGCAATCAAATAAATACTATGATCAAAGCATTGGAATGGCTGGATTCCTGATTGTCTGGGACAAAATAAAAACACAGCCCAGTCAAAAGAAGAGCCTCAGAGACATATCATCTCTGACAGCTGAAGACTCAGCAGACAGGTTTTTGAGAAGAGGTGGCCTTGACCTTCTCTAAGTCTCCTGTCAAAATAACTGATTGGGTTTCATATAGACTGTCCATCACATTTAGCCCAGCAGGATGCTGTAGAGTTCAAGGTAGGGAGCCAGTTGGAACAAATGTGCAGTACAGAAAAAGAGAGCATGAAATTGAGGGGTTTAGGGCAGCAATTTAACACTCAGCAACTCCCAGGAACTCTTATCTCAGCAAGCTGGGAAGAATTTAGTTTCTCATTTGTTTCAGCCTTCCAAAGACATCTTGTTTGCAGAAAGAGTTTCCAGATGAGGCTGCCAGGTCCTCATCAGTGCTGGATAGTTTTCAACTGTAAACAGTACAGTATAATACAACAGCTTGTGACTGCACAAACCCCCTTTCACAGAACGCTTTTACTGTACCAGAAGATTTTCTGTTAGATCAATTTGGACTCACTTCGCCCTCTTGTCCCAGAAGTAAGTGGAACATCTGCAGTAAAGGAAACACTTTTCTCGCTCAGCTTGTTGTGAATACTTTTTCGGCATAGTTTATAGTTTTCTCTGTTCTTACTTGCTGAATTCAAATTACTTTGAAACTGTTATACTCTTTTTGTTGTTCTGCAACTTTGCCACTTAGTTTTTTTACCCTCTACAAAAAGAAAATGACTGTAGGCATAAAGAGCTTATAACATAGCTTTCCGATTCTCTGTAGCATCAGTCTGGCCTGGTCCCATACTAAAAAACATAAAAAGTCACAATACTAAAAGAGAATTTAAAATCACCAATGTTGTAATTCATATAGACCATATAAAGAAATCTGTAATTAACACAGTAAATAATACCTGTTTTCTTGAGAAGTAGAGGTCATTTCGAGAAGCAACTGTAAGTCTGCAGTTATACTTTTTTCAATATTCCATTGTTTCCTTCAAATAAAAACATGTTACAGTCTTACCACGTGTTTTATAGCCCAACAAGAGAATAACTTTACAAAATAATTTTCACAATTCCCACACACCCTTCTGTATACGTATGTTCATCTCTGTAGGTAAAGATACCTCATACATTCATGAAGTATATGACAAATGAAACTCAGCTTGCTGTGTCAGATGGGTTGCCTGGAACTGTGAAAATAACACACTTTCACACCATACTTATACACCCAACCCTTTTGCCTTCAGTTGTTGAAAAGATGTTAATAACCATAAAGTATACTTTCTGATCTCAGAAAGCATCCTTCTTTTGGGTTACAGCACGGGCATTTGCAAACATGGCTCATTTGTGTCACTTTCCATTACTGGCAGTTCTTTACCCTTTCTCAAAAGAAAGACAAACAATATTTCCAGTCTTTCTAACTCATTGGGTAACTAGAAACACAAAGCTGTAGAATGAAGTCAAACAGACTGGGATTTATTGCTTACAGCCCATACTGGTGCCCCTGTCATCACTGCTCTGGCTTTTCCCAATCCTCTGCACTTCTGAAATGCTTCTCAGGGATTGCGGATAGGGTTTTCAGCTAGATTGTTGAATAAATAACCTCCATTCTTCACTGTAGTGTGTCCATTAGAAAGGGTTGATCAAGATCCAGTTAATCCACTCTGTGAATTACGGTGTCCTGCCATTCCTGTAGTTTTCCTGCTGCTCAGATGTCTGAATAGAATCTCACAGTCTGCATCATTGAACCTACCTCCTCTGTAACTGTGTGATGTGAGACATTATTTCAGCACTCTGGTTATCACAATCAGGAAGCACAACAAACCTTAATTTGTAGGGTAAAGTGCTTGTGGTTTCTAAACTCACCAGATGTATATCTGAGGGCTTCAGAAGCTCATTATCTCGGCCTAACAGGTCAGTTATCTCAGATCATTACAGACTTTTCCTACCCCAAAATCAGTTGCATATTAGTAAACTAAATGTTGCTGCATTAAGAATGTATTTAAAAGATGTGCCACTACAATGTTGAGGGACCCTGAAAACAGCATCATACAAACAGGTGGGATATAGAAAATTAAAGACCAAAAGCCTTTAGATTAGAGTCAACACACTAATATCAGAGCTGGAGCAGACTGGAGAGAAATTCAGATTCAAATTAAAGGCTCTTTTGGATAATGTGTTCAAAATCAACTAGTCTAATGTTGTCTCAGTACATTTGACATGCACAGACATACAGAAAACCAAACACATACTGTACGTTGCATTACACACATAAACCAGAAATCCTTTGTTTCCAAACATCTGTTTGGTTTTTTTCTGTGACCCTTTCACTGCAAATCCAAGCAGGATATGTTCTAAAGGTATGACTGTAGGGCAGTCTATAGGACACAAACAAGTTGCTTAGAACCAAAATCACAAAATTATCAATTTCTGAAACTGGTTGAAAGACCTAGGAATGAGTACAAAGGACAATGTTAGGCTATAAGAGAAATTTTTCAGTCCTTTGTAAAACACAAAAAATACTGTCTTGAAATGTATCACAGAAGACATCTTTAATATCTGAAATGAAAAATTCATGGAATGGGTGGGGGAATGAATGCTGCAGTTCATTGTTAGTCACTCAGACATGATGGTGATAAAGGTCTGTAAGTGTCAAGACAGATACTTAGGACTTAATTGTGGGATAATTTAAATTTAGGGAAGAGGTGTGGGTCAGTTCTTTTATTCCAAAGTGAATGGCTTACTTCTAATTGAAAGCAACACTAATTAAGATAAAGGACAGGACATTAACACTCAGTATTAACATTATGAGCCACACCAGCAATATGCCTTCCCTCTGATGTGAGATAGTTATTTATGGTGCCTGTGGTGCAGCAGAGCTCTCCCTCGCATACACATCAGGTATCAGGCTCCAGTATACATATCTTCAACAAGGGAATTAAAGAAAACACCAGCTGGGGATGGGTCTATGTGCAGTGGAAACAGACTGACCAGAAAACAACTGGGGAGATTCATCTGTCATTCATGAAGTTAAACAGTCCTTCCTTCATGCCTCACAGCTTTCAGATTTCTCTGGATTTCTCAGATTATGTCTAAAGGGAAAGGGTAGCACCTAACACCACAATCCCAGGGTGAGATCCAAGCATGCCTCAGCCTTGCTCATGTTTGCACAGAGGACACCTCAGTAGGTGGACCAGACAACCACAGCAGCTTTCAGTCAGAGCCCCAGTGTAGGTGAGGTGGTTAAAGAGTCCGGGAAGCACTGCAGCAGTCAGACACCTGAGACAGCTGTGGTCTTCCTGGCCTATCATCCCACTGAAATTTAGGAGTTCAAAAGTCTCCAAGGCTCCACAGACCAGCCAAACCAGATTTTGAATTATAAAGACTGGCAGCTTTTATTAAGACTGATAACGTTTCTAGTGCTTGCTAATATAGCTCAGCTGTTTTCATATATTGGGCTGGCCGAGTGAGGCATAGCCCAGTGAAATTAATGTAGTGGTCCTACAAAACCCAAGCAGTTCATTTCTTTTAAACTATATTAACAAAGATATTACCTCTTATTTAACTAGGTATAACATCAAACATAGTGTAACACTTCCACAAATGAAAATTAACGTAAAAGCTATGGTAATCATAAGGAAAGTATTTTAACAAGATTGAATATCTTTTCCTAGAAACAGAGTGTCCTGCTGGTGTCCCAGATTGTGTCCCAAATGCTGTTTCTCTTCCCCACTTTCAATTTGAAAGATGTTTCACTCATCTCTGCTTGAAAGCTATTCTTTATTCCCTTATGTTCCCATCTACTTCTGTAGCTGTATGTCTTATTCACTGATGGTGAACAAACTTTAGATTTGTTCTCAGATAAAAGGTTTGTGGAAGATAATAAAGCAAAGACGAAACTGTGCGTAATGATGCAAATTGCACTAATATGTCCTTTGAGCACAATCATCTCAACAGAGTTGACTTTTCAAATTCCAGGAGCACCAGAGGCAAGCTCAGGTGACCATTTTTATTGAGAATTCTGTTTTTCTTAATCCCACCTCTGATCTGACTCTTAAAGAGGCATATAAGGGCAGACTTGGTATACTTTTTACTATTTTCAAGTATGTTCTTTGGCATAATAGAGACAAATACAGTCTTAGCTGGAATCTCTTGATATAAAAAATAGCAAATTAATAGCAATATTTTGTATAAGTTTTCTAGTAGAAGCATTAGTGTTCCCATCTGACTGAGCCTAACAGCAACTTTTCTGTACATTGATATATATACAACTTGAGATACTGACTTTACCCACATTTACTTAGATCTAGGGTAGTGAAACTGTTCTAGGAATCATTTTTGAAATTTAAAAATACTTCTTCACTGCTCAGATCTCAAAACATATTGGGAAAAAAAAATTAAAGCAACAGATCAGCCTTTTTTTCCAATCGTTTTTCTATTCACTGCACTTATCTGCTCTGTAGCAATGCTCCAGCAGAAGGGATGGAAGTTTCCTACCAGTAGGCCAGATAATCTAGTATGTATGAAATGTTTCTGGAAAAGAAACCAACAAAACAGGGTGTTTTTTAGACTGAAATTTTCTCCAGCAGAGGAGAGAATTGAACTTCAGCATCCCACATCTTTAGATGAATGCTTTATCTCCTGAGTGTTACACAAATAATAGGATGGGTTGGAAGAGACAACAGAAGCCAAATAAACACTGGTGGTTTCTCTGAAACAAAGTTCCCAAGTGAATTTAGACACTTTCTTGACATCCTCAAAGAAGAGTCCAGGAAAAGGAGGAAAGTAGGAGCCAACTTTATCACTCAGTGCTGCAGACATGATCCTCAGAATCGTGAGCTGTTTACCTCCCAGCTGACCAAAACCCTTCTTGTACTGAATCCTACACAGAGGCAGTGGGTCTAAACATAGCTCATGCTGAATTTCTTTACTGACAGTCTTTCTTTCTGGTGGGGAAAAGCAAGGGTTTTCTATGTTGTCTGTCATGGTTATAAGCTGCAGCCAGAAATGGAAGACAGATCAGGTCTCCTCTCCATGGTGATGCCTCTCCCAGCACTCATTCAGTTATATTTCAATTCCTAAAGCTGCATCTATCCTCTTGACAAATTACACTACTATTACTTATGGAGCTAATGTGTGCTTTTTTAATACCTGTGAAGAGTAAGTAGTTTATGTTTCAAAACACACTGAAAGTAAGGTAAGCTTAGAGAGTCAAAGCTAGTATGTTTTATTGTCATGATTCTATTCTCACATACTTTTTCTGAAATCCATTTCAGACCAGTGACAGATGGAGATGGAGGTACAGCTTTTTTTCTCTTCAGATAGCGCCAGTGACATAGTCATTCTTTTCTGACTAATGGCATATGAGACTATCTCTGGGGAGAGTGTGATAACATCACACAATTTGAATAAGTAACATCAAAGATTAATTAATGAAGACAACCAAAATACTTTGTCTTGCCTAACAAATTTCTGTATAAGAAAGAAAATGTACAAAATAACACTCAACATTTACACGAGATCTGGACCAAATGGAAACGTTTCCATTGACTTGAACAGGTTTTGTATTCAGTCAGTTTGCTAGTATTTGGTTTTAGTAAAATAATACAGCATGACAGTGATTCCTGCAGGGTTTTTCTTCCCCTTCTATAAATTTTCTAACAAAGAGCTCTTTAAAGCTGTTCAGTGATAATACTATACCTGTCTGACCTATATTGTCTGTCCTGAATTAGATGACCTTACAGTCTGCATTTCTCACTCACTAAAGTCCACTTCTATGAGCTGAATACATTCAGAAAAATACTTTTCATCTCTAGTGGAATGAATTTCAGTTGGTAAGCAAAATTTAAATTTCAGGATTACAATATTTTGCCAATCAAGAAAACAGATAATTTCTCCTATCAATTGTATCTAATTGTGTCTCTCAGCTGAAACGAGGAAAGAAGTCATTCTGAACATTTTGATAACAAGTAATATTAATCAGGAAGGAATAATTACAAAGAAATAGAAGTAAATTAGGTTTGCCTCCTGACAGCACTGAAGTGAAAAATGAGTACATAGAAAAGGGTCCACAGAAGGTATGAGAAGAGTATTTGAGTGGAACACAAGTGCACTTGGAATGTAAAAGAGAAACAATAGTTCAGGGGCAAGTTTCAAGAAATAAATATGTTTTTTTCCAATTTAAATCTGGTTCACTGATGTATAAACCAAGTAGTTACCCAGAAGAGAGGGGCTTCCTGTGATTTTAGAAGAAATTACATTTACTTTGACTTTTCTTTTTTAGTAGAGTTTTGTTGGCTTTAACATTTGCCTTCTGTTTCTCAATATGCCTGGTGTGAAGGTTAAAAATCTGTGCCCTATTTCAAATATTTTTAGGCTATTTAAGGATTTTAACTTCAGGTGAAATGCTATTGTAGTCCCAGTTAATAATAAAAATAACTTCTACAGCTCTACTTATGAGATGGCTGCTATCCAAATCATTTATCTAACATTAGCATGTCATTGATGTATTGATAGAAAAGACGTAAGAGGAATACTCTTGGGTCTCCTGCAGTCAATACATATTTTAACACTGACATCAGTGGAACCATTTCTGCAGACTAGGACAAGATTGTGGAGACTTTATCTGACTTCTTAAAACTAGAGCTGACACTAAAATACTAGAGTTGCTTCTCCAAAAATATCTTGAGTTATCCTTCAAAATGTCATATTTTATTTTATGAATTTCAGCAGTAATTGCAAGTACATTTTGTTCACCATGAAGCTCCATTACTTCGAGAAAGCAAACACCTCCCTCATATAAGATGCATGTCACACCTTCTATAACAAATAGCTATGTTGATTTTTCTATAGAGACTAGGAAAATCCCCAGACAGATGGAAATGGAAGGAAAGTAGCTATCTCCCAGGAAAACTGTTAACAGAAAATCTGCATGAAGAGATGAAATTAATTAGGACAAGAGCTTTACTTCATGCAAGTAACTGCTTTAATTTACACCTTCTAAAGCATATAACCTCACAGTTCAGTCAACAGTATTTGAGTTGGTGATTTCTCATGGAAAACTTTATATGCCTCTTTGAATTTCTATGCATCCATCGTAAAAGTACAATCCCACATATAAAATAATATAAAAGATAGAAAAATGGCACCATCATTGCCAGAAAGAAACTTAGAAGAGTGCAGAAGGTAAAAGCTATATTCCAGGGATCAGATCAATTTTCTTCATACTAAAAGTCATTTTCAAAATCAGGCTCTATCTCTACTGAAACACTTAGTAAATAAGTTTTCTGAAAGACTACTGCTGTTAAAAATGTCAAAACAATGACTCTGTTTCAAACATTTCAGAGAATTTTAAAAATAATTGCTAATAAAATATGTCTCATGGAATTAAAGAAGGGGAGACTCTTGGGTTAATGCATTCTGAAGTTTGTGACTTCAAAACTTTAAAGATGAATTTACAAAGCATTTGAAAATAGGACTTAGAAAAATGCTGAATAGATTAGACAACCACATTTCCATCAACTTTCACTGAAATAAGGTTCCATTAACATCAGAGAAAAAAGCTCATAGATCAATTAGGCATTTTTTTGAAAATAGTGCATTTTTTCTCATCAGCAGTTCAAAGCTTGGCAGGATAAAATATTGCCATGTGTATCTTTTCTTATCCTGTAAGAATCTACTTCCAGAAACTATGACCTTCAATCCCTTCTATTCTCATGGTCCCAAGCCACATTTACAGCCTAAACTGAAAGCTGTAAGCCCAGAATAATAATATTTCATCTTCTCTAATTGTTCATTGTCCTTAAAAAAAAAAGGGGGAAAAATTCTTAAGTCTCATTTTTACTTACTACAGAAAAAAAAGTTACTAATAGATTTGAAATATACAGTCAAACATTACCCTAATAAAAATATTATTTACAAAGTTGTTTATGTTAGAAACTGTAGATTTTTCAGTATATTCTGCAGAGACAGAAAAAATCTGGATAATTACTTTCTCTCCTGTTAACTAGAAAAATATTAAAGAACTAAGTGAAGCAATGTCACTAGCAAACAAGGTTTGACATAACCAGTGTTTTAAACATGCATCCAAATATAACTAAAAAATGTGAGACACATTAGACAAGCAAAAAGCAACATTCAGATTAGTTGAATACTGGTAAATATTCTAATACCATGGATATATGTAATTTGTTGCAAAAGACAGTACTGTTTAACAGTTAATTTTTTTTCTAAAAATAAGTATACAACATTACTCCTCACTCTTTCAAACATTCAGAAAATTGTCAAATGATTATAAAAATACATTAATCCAAGATACAGAATTAAATATTAAAGCAACTTACACATTACTCTCTGTATCCATGCTATCACCATTGCCCATCCACTTTTCACTTCGTCTAGCTCATTTTACCTTGACAACTCCATTTCTTTCCTATGTGATTAATAGAATTTTAACTTGAGATAATTGAGTTCTATAATTAACATTCGAGACCTCTGTGCTAACAAGCACTTGAAATACAGGACAAAACTCTTTTTTTCTCTCTGGTAATCATTCTTCTGGCAAATGATAGTCCCAAAGAGAGGAAGGAGGGGAAAAAAAAGAAAAAGGAAAGGGGAAGAAGAGTAGAGATATTGGAAATCCTAGCTCTTATCCTGCATAAACTTATTTTGTCTTTTTTAAAAGCTATGATGTTTTTCAGAGTAGTCCTAATTATTTTGTATTATCTTTAAATCTCTGCAGAGACAAAGTTCATTTAGATTTGATAATTTGAGGGTTTTCCTAGATCTAGAAAAGTGTATTTTTTATCTTCTACTATAATTTTTTCATGGAAATAGAAAAGCATTTTAGCAAAAACATTCACTTTTACATTAACTGCAAAAATATTGAGGCAGAGATAATAGTAATAACATTACTATTCCTAAAAAAGGAACCTTTAAATAGAAAGATTAGATTTTAAAATTTTATTATAAAGGGAAAAACATTATATATTTTGGGAAGCCCTGTTTTCTGTCAAAACAAAATTAATCCCCCCAAAATTCACTATTCATTTTTGCTAGCCACAGTAATAAACTGTTGGAATAATTTACTACTGCCATAAAAATGCATATGCAAACACTTGAATTGCCTTACTGTTAAGTCTTGGACTTAGATATCATTCAGTCCACAGAATAGTAATATGCAACTCCTCCACAATGGGTACAAGAGTCAGATGCAATCATGTATTCATTTGTGCAGACACTCTCTGATTTTGCAGATCAGTGGCTCATGCAAGCAGAAGGGCTACCTGTAGCTCAATTATTCAACCATGAGCATCTCACCAGAGATGAGAGGTCTCTCACACACATGCACTGAGAGCCCACTATGTACTAATACAGAGAAACACTTGAGGTTAAGCCAGGAAAGAAAATGAAAGCAAATCCTTAGCCTGTAGAGGCTGTGATTCCTTATCCCCCTCTTCAATCAGACATCATCTCCCCCAGTTCTTGATAATGCTTTGTTCTATGACCACTTAATTGGATTATTGCATTTAAAAAGACTTAGTGCAGACTTTCAGACACTGTAACAGTATTGTTGCTTTTGGAGAAAGATTGATCTTTGACTTGGGAGCTCCTGCACCACAGTCTCTGGATCCCACAGCCTTTGTGGAAATATAATGTTCTCTTTGCCTCTGTCTTCAGCACTGATTACAGGCCAAGGTGCCCTGAGCTGGAGGACCATGCCTGCAAGAATGATCAACTCCAGGTCGACCCCGAAATTGTGTAGGATCTCCAGCTGGATTCCCACAAATCTATGAGACCTGATGGAATTCATCTCAGAATCCTCAAAGAGCTGGTTGATGTCAATGCAAAACCTCTCTCGATGATTTTTGAACAGTCTTGGGAATACAGAGAGGTCCCAGCTGACTGGAAACTGGCAAACATTGACCCAGTTTTCAAGAAGGGCAAGAAGCAGGACCCCAAAAATTACAGGCCTGTCAGCTTCACTTCAGTGCCTGGCAAAGTCATGGAGAAGATTATTCTGGGAGGTATTGAAAAACACCTGAAAGACAATGCAGTCACTGGTCCCAGTCAGCACAGCTTCATGAGAGGAAAGTCCTGCTTATCCAACCTGATTTCCTTTTAAGACAAGGTAACCCACCTAGTTGATCAAGGGAAGCCAGGTGATGTCATCTTTTTGGATTTCAGTAAACTTTCAATACTGTCTCTCACAGGTTCCTTCTGGACAAAATGTCCAGCACACAGCTGGATAAACACATCATGTGGTGATTGAGCAATTGGCTCACAGGTAATTCACTGAGGGTAATAGTGAATGAGGTAACATCAGACTGGTGACCTGTCACTAGTGGGGTTCCACAGGACTCCATCTTAGGTCCTGTGCTCTTTGACATCTTCATAAATGACTTGGATCCAGAGCTGGAAGGGAAACTAAGCAAGTCTGCAGATGACACAGGACTGGGAGGAGCTGCTGACTCTCTCAAAGGCAGGGAGGCCCCACAGAGAGACCTTGACAAATTAGAGGACTGGGTACTCACCAACCATATGAAGTTCAGCAAGGGAAAGTGCCGGATTCTGCGCCTGGGATGGGACTATACCAGATGTATGGGGAATGAGATGCTGGAAAGCAGTGCCATGAAAAAGAACGTGGGGGTCCTGATCAATGGCACACGGTGTGACTCTTAGGGAGGTCCTGTGCAGGCCTAAGAGTTGGACTCCATGATCCTTGTGGCTCCGTTCCAACTCAGCATATTCTGTGATTCCGTGATTCTGTGATATGATGTTCAGTAGCCAGGTAGTATCTGCTGGTCCCACCACCTCTTCCTTATGATCTTGATGATGATATAAACAATAAAGTAAAGGTTCCAAAAAAAATCCCTAAAAGGCTTCCAAATCACAGCAAGAAAGTAAAAGACAAATGATTAGCAAATAATTTTGTTGCCAGAAGGAGCATTAGCCAGAGGTGTCTTGGTGTGTAGGACTAAAGAAGCAAGTCCCTACAGCTAGCTCCATGTTACCAGGTGTGACATTTCCATACACGCAAATGGCAGTGGGACCATCCATGCACTTCAGCACTGCCCCATGCAAACAGAAATTGCATTCGGTTCTGTAAATGAGGAGTTTCTGTGAAACACAAATTTTACCCTTTCCTCCAGGTCTGAAGAGGGTTTGCTGCTTTCCTGTCTGCAACTACTGACTGACATGGCCCAACATAAAAGAGCAAGTCTCCTACCCCTTCAAAACCCTTAAACAAGGACCTGCTATAACATTTCTCCCTGGCTGGTAATTATGGAAATATTCATCTCTGGAAGCACCATAATGTTTGAACAGGTTTCCTTCTCTCTTGGCAATTAACATTCCTTTCCAAGCATAAATACACACCTGAGTCTCAGTCTTTAAAAAATAGATTTGCCAAACCTGCTTTATCAAACTGCCATTTGCCTGGGTGTTATTGTGGCTCTGTAGATGGCTTTCTCACTTTGGGAGAGAAAGAATGTGAGTTCAGTCCCAGAATGCTGTTTGATTACAATGCAGAATTTACATCTCTAAATTAACACACATCACAGACTAAGCAGCACTAATACAAACCCAAACACCTATGGAAGACAACATTGAGGAGGTAACAACCAGGACATTACCTTGACAAAAATTGCTACAGCAGAAATTAACAATTCACTGCTGTATAAACACCTCTGAGATTCAGAGAAAGGAAATTACTGCTTCACAAATTACCATGACTCTGGTAAAGTTACAGGGCTCATATTGCACTCTTCCACATCAGTTACAAGTAAAGTTAGCAGTGTGTCTCATTAAAAAACAACAACAACAAAAACAGAGTCAACAAAATTTTGATCTGTAATTATTGTATTACACCCAGAGAAATAGTGATTGAGGGTATTTTGGGCTGATTAACCAGACATGTTACTGAGTAGACACACAGGGGAAGGAGGGAGTAATTGTTCCACCTTACCTTAGCCCAGTGATTAGAAGAACCCTTAAGTCCTGCAGGATGTACTTGGATATGCCTACAGACATACATCTGTAAATCAGTGTTCTGAGAGGAACCATGACGTTCTTCCCAGCCCACAGACTTTCTTAACCATAAGGTATACCCAGTAAGATTTTTTAACAACCTGTTAGGGCTCATCTTTACAACATGCTGTAGCCATGTGCCTCCCTATGTGTGGGTTTCTACAGAAGCAAAGATACCTCTGAACTTTGATTCCAGTCATATAAAACAGTTATATTCAAATCCCAATGTTGCATTCCCTGGAGACACTTTAAAAATTGTATCTGAAGAATTTGGAGGCTGCACTTACTTTTGTGAATATCTAAAAATAAATACATATAATTATATGTACATGCTGAAATGAAAATAATTTTTGTCGCTATTTTTATCCATCTTTATTTACAAAAACAACTTTTCAAAATTTTTAGCTTTGTGTTAGGGCGCATGACTACTTCTGAGCTTTCTTTAATCCTGGATAAAGATAGAGCAGTCCGTCTTTTGGACCCCATAGACCAGTGCCCTGTCTATTTTACCACTACTGGAGAAAACAAAGACTCTCACAGTGATCAAATATACCTTAACTTCCTGACAGCTCAGAGGTGTTGACCAGCATCCTCAAAGGACATCTTTGTGATGATGGAAATGTACTGCAAGACAGGAGGCAGTGGCCAGAGCAATCAGTCACTGGTGTAATGTGGTCTTCCAGAATGCAACAGGAGCGATTTTTCTGTCACATGAACAGCATGAAGGGGAAAAAAAGAAAAAAAAAAAGGACTTTCTTTTGGTTTTGTGTTTGTTTCTTGGGAGTTTTTTTGGAGGAGTTACATTATTTGGTGGTTTGGTTTTGGTTTTTTTTTTGTTCAGGAGGGGTGGTATTTTCTTGGTTTTGGTTTCAGTGACAAAAGATCTAGATTATCCAATTCCCAAAAAAATATGCTGTTTTTTCTAATTTCTACTGCATTTTCTTCAGTGACTTGATCTATATCTGCTGGATCTCTGATGAATGATGCGGCGTTGAAGGATGCAACTCCCAGCTCTGATGAGAAATTTTTTTCTCACTCTGCCAGACTACCAATACCTTTCTCGTAACAGCTAGTCTTTCAGGGATAAAGTTTTGTATCTTTAAGTAAACAGCAGTTAAAAAAAAAAATCTATTAGCTCTGGTGTGTGCCACAGCTGCCAGAGTCACTCAGAGAACCACAGTCCCAGAAGGCTGTCCCTTGAGTAACAAGGCATCCAGACTGCCTCTGTTATGCCCTGTCACCTCAGTACCATTCAGGACATGTGACTCTGAAGGTGCAACACTGTTTTGTTCACTCATTCATGGGACATTTGAGGAGGGACTGTGCCTAGACTGTGGGCCCCATACTCATAATTTGCAACAATAACAAATTCCTTGATGGTGTTTGCAGCAGGTTGGAAGGAAGATCATGGTCAGTGAAAGAAGAAAAAGAGAATGTAGGATGACAAAACAGGCTGAGAGGCAAAGGGAGGTGCAGCCAGGGGTAAGGGTCTTCGATGAATGAATGGAACGGCCAACGCCTCCCCTTTGTATGTGTAAAAGTGCATGTGCCACCAGAGAGGGAAAACATTACATACCAACAACTTCACCAACAGGTCATGATATAATTACACATCAGAGCAACGGTGACATCATCAACCAGCCAATGTGGTGTCCGTGGTTTTCTGCTGCAGTACAGCCTGCTTCTTCATAGGCACTACAGCCATGAATTATTCATTATACAGCCACCCCTATTTGATTAGTCAAACAGCTTTCACAAAATACAAACTTGAGCTTAAAAGTGGATTTTGCCAGACCTCATTTAAGCTGTCATATAAATCTACCTTTTCAATTTATGAATAAGCAACCCATCAGTTTATCTTTTCTTTTCATGATGTACAAAGCAAAGAAATTGGCATAGGAAAGCTTTTCTTTCCTAATACTTTTCTGTCTTTGCAAGCTAGTCTCTTAGAAAAGTAAAAAATATCAAAATGGATACATCTTTTGCACTTCTCAAATACTATCTGCCTGCTGAATAAAGATTTTCTGATTTATTATAGAAATGTATTGACACAAGGGAAGAGAAAAGAAAATAATGGGAGACATTTGTATGCTTTAGTAAAGTCAACTTAATTAGCATGTGAACCACACAGATAAGTATCATCACTTCCTAATGTACTCAGTCTGGGCACCAATCAAACCAAACAAGGCAAGCTTTTCAAGCAAAACCATTTGTCACAAATTGAATTTAAAAAAAAAAGACCAAGGCCAACTGCAGCAAACTAGGCCCACTCTATTATTGTTCACTACAGCCATTGCTGAGGGCAAATGAAACTATCCAGTTTAATCGGCCTCTCACAAAAAATTTACTGATTCTTATAACCACACTGAACAAATCATGTAATTTATATTACTGTCCTGAATACAAAAGAGGTAACAACTTTACAAATTCTAAGCCATAAATCCATTTGCTTCTTTTTACTTATTCTATCCACATATACAAAGGAGAGGTAAAATTTACATTAACATGGAGACTCATCTCATCATTTCTTCTCGGGTCTCTCTCCACAAACCTGTCTACTTTCAGTCTGTGAGATCCTCAGGAAAGACACAATCCTTTGTTATACATCCAGGCATGGCCCAGGATTCTATTGAAAATGAAAAATTTCCTCTCAAGAGATCTGACATCAAGACTTTTTCTTTTTGGTTTTTTTTGTCCAGAAAGAAAGACAAAAAGTAAAAAATATGATTTAAAATATGCTAAAATTTACTTAGTTGTGTCTAAGCATTTAGTTGTGATATTGTTCAAAAAGAAAAGTTTTCATTACCAACACTTTCTACACCATTTTGGGGTGTGTTGAAATCTCCTTCCTAACTCAAGCTACAGGAATGTCATATAGAAAGTAATGCTTTAGATGAAGAGTGTTCCCAGTACATCAGCCAACCAGCCTACTTCTCCCACAGTGCACTCTGCTTACTTCCTTCAGTATAATGATGTTCGCTCAAGAAGATATAAATATTGATATTGATCTAAACCCAAACATTAATCTCAGACCAGGAAACGTAAAAGACTTGTTTGACTTCTATGCTGTTCCCAGTAGAGCAATTATTCCAAGACTGATTGTTTCCCACCAAGGAAAAAATATCGAGCTGAGAGTTCTACGGGGAAAGTGTTTCTTTAGAAATTTTTAATCAGCCTGCAACAACAGGAACAATGGTAACAAAAAGAATAAATACCATAAATATTAAATAGTGTTACAAACCCATAATAAGTCTTTTATTTCAGATAAATAAGGCACACTAAATGGGAGGGGACAGGGGAAGTCAGTATTCTAAACTTTGGAAAACATACTGGGGCTGGTAACAAAATAGCTCCAAAAGGAATAGGACAGTGAACAAAGCATTTGCAAAAGAATCAGTAGAACAGAGTGAGAAGACTCACAGGGCTCTTCATGCCCCCTAAGAGTCTCATTTGTGACTTTAGTAAGGGAAGTCCCAAAGATTTACAAAAATTAAGAGAAACTGAAGATCTACAAAATAGCTCGAAGGTCAAGGATATTCCATGTTCTTAATTAAACACCTTGATACTTCCTTCAAAACATTCTTGAAATTCCTTCCGCTGCAAAGATCACCTACTGCAAGTGTTTAGCTCTGATGTGTGGGAAAGCTCAGACACAGAATAAGTGTTAACTGGTCTTTACACTTCATACCATCTGGCCCTCCCTGAGGAATGCACTTTACTTTTGATACCAGCAATTGTTATGGTCTATTCCTGTCCTATCTGTGAATGAATTAATATAAACCCTTGTGAAATGAAGCAATGTGGTACTAAATCAGGTTTGACCTTTTAATGCTTTCGAAAGTGTTAAGAGTTAGCTGTATTTCTAAATTTTTGGCATTTGTTCAATAATAACCTTTTCTCTTTTTTTGTGCTTTCTTAAGAAACGGTCTGGAGTAATTATTCATTTACTGGGACAAAGAGATGACCCAGAGTAAGGTGAGATATTTTAATTGCTTCAGAGAAAAACAAGTGTTACTGTTAAATTGGCATCACTGTAAATATTCATTCACTTGTAAATACATTTTTGTACAATTACTGTTAGCTAAAGACAATAACTTTGTTTTCCAGGTATTGAACAAAGGTACCTGCCTCAGTACAGCATCTAATCCAAGTCCTAGGCCAAAGAGTTCCCTTTTTAAAATACCCTCCAGCATCATCCTTTCTTTACCTCAGGACCTCCCATTAAGAACAATCCAAAGATTGCTTAAGAGAACTGTATTAGGTGTCTTGATCATTGCAAAGACCTCACATGGAGAGTTTACAAATGCATTAGTAATGCCTCTTTATAAAGAGAGAAAAGGTTAAAAATAAACAATTAAGACTGAGCTGGTCAGAGAAAAGGAGCAACATACGACTTCATATCAGCCTGTGAAATCTTTTGACTTTCAATGTGAAGCCACAAAATAAAAACCATTTATCAGAAGTTGTCTCAATTCTATGCTGTGAAAACCTCTAGAATTTTTTCAGGAGTCTTTGTCTTTCCAAATTTTCCTTCTATTGGGGAGCTATGGCTATTCTCCAGGAGCAATTTCAGGCAGGGTGTCATCCCACTCCATGCCCTGCCAGCATACATCATTTGCTCTAGCGAAGCGGGTCCACGCTGCACAGCCACACATGAGGACAACCCGCCCTCAAGCTCACTTGATTTTCAGATCATTTTAGTGCCCACCCAGTTCATATACCAAACATCAGGGGTACAACTTTCCCTTTAAGATGGGTGCAGTGCACAGGGACATGTAGGCGACATGAACACAAACTTTTGTGCCCTGCTGTGCACTGTAAGCTGTTGTAAAGCCCCTGGAGAGGAGCCCAGCATTTGTTGATGAAAGGTGGGTATGGAGTCAAGCACAGACCCACAGCATCACAGAAAGAGCTGCCCTCTTCTAGTTGCTTCTAGAACTCCCCACTGCAACCCATGGAGGGCTCCACACTGGAGCAGGTGGATGTGAACTGAAGGAAGTTGCAGCCAATGGAGACCCCATGCCAGAGCAGGACTTGGGGCCCCATAGGGAACCCACACTGGAGCAGTCTGCTCCCAGAAGGACTATACCTCATGGAAAGGACCTATGCTGGAGCAGTTTTGAAGAACTGCAAGCCTTAGGAGAAGTTCATGAAAGGACTGTGTCCTATACGAGAGACACCACAGTGAAGAGCATGAGGAGGAAGCAGCAGACAAGAAAAAAAATGAACTGACTGCAGCCTCATTCCCTCTTCTCCTGTGCCTCTTGGGAATGAAGTAGAGCCAGGGAAGTAGGGAGGAGTGCAGAGAAGGTGGGAGTTTTTAGATTTTTTCTTATTATCCTACTCTGATTAATTGTCAATATATTAAACTGATTTTTCCCAAACTGAGTCTGCTTTGCCCATGATGTTACTTATGAGTAATCTCCCCATCCTTATCTTGAGACCCCTCTGGCTTTTCATTTTATTTTTCTCCCACAGTTATGTCGAGGGGGCAGAATAATAGAATGGCTTGCTGGGCAACTGGCAGCCAGCATAGAGACGTATTCCTGTGGATTGCTTTACATGAGAACAAACCTCCTTTTATGCCCTTTTTTTTTTTTGAGCTGTGATAACTTAAGTGCCCTGTACAGGCAAAGCAACTACAATGACATGCTTACAATACCTGTAAGGTTCTTTTCCATCCATTCTAACAAACACACGTGTCTTTAAATTCCTGGTACATAAACACCACTTTTCAAATAAATATAAGAAAGATTGGATAAAATGTAACAGAAGTACCATTACATTTGTTTTAATGGCATATTTTTTTCTTATACCTCCTTTCAATATTATTTTGGCAGTGTTATTTTCAGATTCTCATATATACTTCAGGTTGCTCTCCTCCTATATGTTTATGGCTTTGCAGAGCTGCATCTGAAATATTTAATGAAAACAAACAGCACAAACACAGAGCAGAATCTTTATGTTTCTCCAGTGCTACCTGACCTCTGGAATTGCTTCTCTTATCTTCATTAACGACTAAGAGAATAATTAGGATAGCAGAAGAGCATCTGCACCATTAATAGGACATTCCATTACTTTTACTCACAGAAGATAGACCCAGGTTGAGGAAGACTTTACTGGAAATAGTTTTCACAGGAGCCAAGATGCCTCTTCCTCAGAAGGAGATAACAATTTGCAGATAAGAATACACATATAGAGGACAATGATCTGATATGTATCTGAGCTGGATGGGATTGCAAATATATTCCTCAACTGTCTATAGTCTGTGTTGTATTTAATGAGCTTCATCTCAAAGTCCTTGCACTGAATCTGGAACTTGTATACAAAACAACTGTGGTAGCTGACAGGAGTCACTCAAAAACTCTCAGTTAATATCTATATTCCCAAGAGTTTGCCAGGAAATATATAACTACTTCTACTCAGAGAGTCCCACCTTCCTGAATATTTCCAACTATACAATTATTGAAAAAACACACACACTTTTGACATGGCAGCAACGAGACTGATTTATTACACATAATTGCAAATCTTTACAGGACAAATATCTACATCTAAGTTAACTGACTTTGGCTCCATTTATGATTAAGGGAGAAAACCAGGTATCTGTAACATCTGTACTGTTGACTTATTTTATTTCTACTCAAGGATAAGTAACAATTTGGAAGTGACAATTTCTCTCCACCAACTACAACAGAAGCATGAGATGTATATATGTCCATTGCTGCCCCCTAACCATTCTACTGGTATATTATTATCCTTTCATGATTTTTTTCTTGTACTCCTCTTTCAAAGGCTACAGAACACCTGTCTGCTTTATTATTTATCACTCCTCCAAGAGTTTTGTCATTCACCTACACAAACTAATATTTTAAATTATTTTCTTCCAGGATACAGATGAAAGAAAAATGGTTAACAGCAGAAAATAAGAGCTGATTTCCACAAAGCTTCACTAGAGACACACACATGTGATGATGAATCTTCATTGCCAATTTGGAGAGCTATCTGTCAGCCAGGCAATAATGCATTAAAAGTATGTCATGTTGATTGTATCACTTTTTTTTTTTTTTTAGTTGAAATGTCAACCAATGTAAAGTCAAAATCAATTAAGGATTATATTACATTGACACTAATACTTTTATCAATAGATATCAAATTTCTTTAACAAAATCTATTTTCAATAACGTGTTTTAATATAAATTGATCATATTATGGTCCTATCATAGTTTAAGAATTTATAGGTTGTTTTATATTTTTTTCCTGGGGAAGTTACCAAGGGAATAGACTTATAACATCCTAGGTCATTATCACTGGCAGGATAGAATAAATGACAACCCACAGTGGTTCTGGATACTGGAGTACATTTAAGAACCTCTGAGAATAGAGCTGTTGACCTACTTGATTACTTTACATATACACTGCACTCACTTGATCCCACAGCATTTTCCTAAGTATCGACTTCCTTTCTCATCAGGGAGATTGCTGTTGGTCTGGGAAGGTCAGGCAGAAAAATCATTCTGGTTCCCACTGTGCTGCTGTTCACACTTACCTCTACCAGGAATTATTGGCCAAGGTCCCTGGGTACTCCCCAGCATTTGTGTCCCTGTAGCTGTCCCATCTTGGGATCTTTCTCCATTTCCAGGATCTTTAGCACCTCCTTTCTAGGTTTCTTTTTCTCCGAGACCATTTTTCTCTAGGGACCCTTCTTTTCAACACCATTTCCTCTTTGCAGAATCCTAAGCCCTTGCTTTTTCTCCTTTATAAATAGTGTATGTGCCTAATAATCTAGGCACAATGTGTGACCAGCTCCCTAATTCAGTGGTTCTGTTTCATGTCTTCCTATTAAGTGCAAGCTATTTTTTTCACTTATGACATGCTTTTTTTTCTATTAATAAATAATGCTCCTGACTTCTTTCAGACCTCTAAAGCTTATCTACTGTTGTATTGTATTAATTAATTAATATTAATGGCCCAGAGAGGTCTTCAGCCAGCTATTTAAGAATACTAGAAATCCATATTTTCATTTTTAAAAGAATCCAAATGTAGTAACCTCTGTTCAGTACTCTTTTTAGTCAATATTGGAGTAGAAAATACTGCATCGCTGTGAAGTAATCTCGCACAGATATCCAGCACATTCAGCAATTTCTCATGTCTGCTAGTTTTCCTCTGAACATCTTGTTCAGTTAGCTGAAATTCAGAACAGTACCTAGTAAGTGGTCTAGAAATTGAACTGTAACTCTAAGGAAAGACAAAAGAAATAAAAAAAGCTTAGGTCCAGAATCAAAGCAACAAAGAGCTATGCTAATGAGCATTTCTCTGTTGCTAAACAGAGAGTGAAGATGCTGTCACAGGACAGTGCTGGCCTACAGAGGATGACGAACCAAGGGGGTCTCACTGCCCTGAGCTGGAAGACCATGCCTGCAAGAATAATCAACTCCCAGTCAACCCTGAAACTGTGCAGGACCTGTTGCTCCAGCTGGATCCCTACAAATCTGTGGAGATCATGTTACAGGAAGGGTGCTGAATAGCACCTTGGGAGATGTAGTTTCCCAAGTACTCTATCACATATGCAATGAAGTTCCCTGGTGTGATTGGTTGTTAAGGTCACATGTTGTGACGTGGTACTATTCGAACCCACATATAAGCTGTTGTCTTATTTGAATAAACATATTTGGTTGCCGGAACCCTGAACTAGCCAGGTCTGTGTTGGCTTATTTATTTATTATACTAATAAAACCATACAAATCTATGAGACCTGATGGAATTCATCGCAGAATCCTCAAAGAGCTTGTTGATGTCAATGCAAAACCTCTCTCGATGATTTTCGAACAGTCTTGGGAATACAGAGAGGTCCCAGCTGACTGGAAACTGGCAAACATTGACCCAGTTTTCAAGAAGGGCAAGAAACAGGACCCCAAAAACTACAGGCCTGTCAGCTTCACTTCAGTGCCTGGCAAAGTCATGGAGAAGATTATTCTGGGAGGTATTGAAAAACACCTGAAAGACAATGCAGTCACTGGTCCCAGTCAGCACAGCTTCATGAGAGGAAAGTCCTGCTTATCCAACCTGATTTCCTTTTAAGACAAGGTAACCCACCTAGTTGATCAGGGGAAGCCAGGTGATGTCATCTTTTTGGATTTCAGTAAACTTTCAATACTGTCTCTCACAGGTTCCTTCTGGACAAAATGTCCAGCACACAGCTGGATAAACACATCATGTGGTGGGTGAGCAATTGGCTCACGAGTCAAGCACTGAGGGTAATAATGAATGAGGTAACATCAGACTGGTGACCTGTCACTAGTGGGGTTCCACAGGACTCCATCTTAGGCCCTGTGCTCTTCGACATCTTCATAAATGACTTGGATTCAGAACTGGAAGGGAAACTAAGCAAGTTTGCAGATGTCACAAAACTGGGAGGAGCTGTTGACTCTCTCAAAGGCAGGGAGGCCCCACAGAGAGACCTTGACAAATTAGAGGACTGGGTACTCACCAGCCATATGAAGTTCAACAGGGGAAAGTGCTGGATTCTGCATCTGGGATGGGGCAACCCTGGATGTTCGTACAGACTGGGGAATGAGATGCTGGAAAACAGTGCCATGGAAAGGAACCTGGGGTTCCTGGTTGACGGCAAGTTGAATATGGGTCAACAGTGCCCTGGCAGCCAGGAGGGCCAACTGTGTCCTGGAGGGTGAAGGGCCTTGAGGGGAAGCCGTGTGAGGAGCAGCTGAGGTCACTTGGTCTGTCCAGTCTGGAGGAGACTGAGGGGAGACCTCACTGCAGTTACAACTTCCTTGTGAGAAGGAGAGGCAGGCACCGATCTCTTCTCTCTGATGATCAGTGACAAGATCTGAGGGAATGGCCTGAAGCTGTGTCATGGGAGGTTTAGGCTAGACATTAGAAAAAGATTCTTCACCCAGATGGTGGTTGGGTGAACAGGGAACAGGCTCCCCAGCACCAAGCCTGACAGAGTAGTGTTTGGACAATACTCTTAGGCATATGGTGTGACTCTTGGGGATGGTCCTTTGAAGGGCTAAGGGTTGGACTTGTTGATCCTCCCTTCCAACTCAATATATTCTGTGGTTCTGTTATTCTGTGACTCTGTGCTTCTGTGATCTCACCTACCCTTGTGGAACCATGGGGCACACTATCCTATATAAGTATCTTGGCTGATAGAAAATAAAGCTGAAACCAAATGAGACTCCACAGATTTTTCTGTGACTGGCTCTTCATGTTGGTAGCAACTGGGCAAACAGAACAGATGGATTGGTTTGGGAAGAAGTTAGGAAAACTCCAGTGACATTAAGGGAAAGAGGATTTAGTAGCAAGGTGCAATACAAAATCAGTTTGCATATAGAATGATTATGTAAAGAACCACAAACTGTTTTTCTTACTGAAAAACAGTAAAACCTCTCTTACTCAAAACTTTAAAAAATTATGAGAGAAATGAATGTTTTAAACTAAATTACACTATTTCTGTACCTGATCATTATGGGATTGGAAATCTCAGAGGATTTTCAGAGTAGACTCCATGGATAATTCATTTTCAAATAGACAAACTAGGTATTAAATACTTATAAATAAGTTTTACTATGTCCCTAGAGTCTTTGCTGTGAGACAGCTGGTCTTATAAAATATAAAACAAAAATTTGGTTTCAAAAAACCAGAAGAGTTTCTTGGTTTTTTTTTTGTCTTTTTAAACAGAAAAACATTCTATAATTAAAGTGATTTAATTCCTGAAAGGGTATTTTCTTTATGTATGACCATTATCACCACAGAAATCAGTCTCAGACAAGTTAAACAGAGCTGTTAAAGCCAGGCATGTAGGCAGTCAGGGGAAGGAAGCTGTGTGAAAGACAAAAGGTTGAAAAAATATTTACATGTTTACAACAGCTAAGTGATGTGTAGCTAACTGATATTGTTAATCTCACATGATCTTACAGAAGTCCTTTACATAACATAGACCTACTTTATCAGATCATCCTAAACTGTCAGTCATCTCCTGAGGCTCACTCAGGTGTTGGGGATTGAAATTGTAAATTCTACGTTTGGTTTGGTGTATTTTATATGTGTTATACTCTATTCTTTACGTATGTGAATCCTGTATTTTCACTGGTCAATTTTTGGTGCAGTGTCATGCATATTTATGTTTCTCTTTGTATGGTCATTATTTGAATGCTCTGCCTTAACTCCACCCTTTGTTCTAGCACCTTCCCTACCTTGCATTATAAAAGGCAGGAACCATTTTGTGTTACAGCTCTTTCTACCCTGACCCCACACCTAAACAGTTCTCTTCCCTTGAAGACAATAAAACCTTCTAGCTGCCTTCACCCCAAAAGGTTGCAGGCTTGGTTTCTTTTCTGTGTCTATTCCCTGCACTCAGGTGTACAGACTATGATGGTAACTTGCCCATGTGTAGGCACCTAGACAGAGTTACCAATGTTTAGGTATGTTGGGGTGGGCTTCCTGTTGCCTACATACAACCACTGGAATTTAAATGGGATATATCAGAGTCAGATAGATGAAGGACCTTTGAGAGACATTCACAGCCCTGTGCTGGCAGCTGAAAACCATGAAGACCTCAGCACAAGGTACCTTATGCCAGGACAACTGAATCTTACATCTGATATTCCAAGCTGTTTGTCTAGGTACCACTTTGTAATAAACAAGATAATGTTGCATTATCTAGAAGTCAAATCTAAGTTCCATTTGGCCTTACTTGCATAATAAATCTAGGGATGCCATTTCAGGTTTTTTTCTCCCTTTAGATTAAATTTTAAGTCAAACACTGTCAAATTTCCGTATCAGAGGAAAAAAATCAAGAGGAAATGAGTCCTGTGAGTCAAAAAATATAAAAAGTTACTCCACATACAGAGTAAGCACATAGGAGTGTAGTCTGTTGTGCAATTTGATAAAGGAGAAGTTCATTATCAACAATCTATTTATTAATGAAACAGACAGGAAAATCATGAAAGGAAAGTCATATCAGAGAGATTGTTCTCCTAAGCAGAATTCTGAATGTGTTTTTCATTAGCAGAAGGGTATAGATAATCGTAGATAACAACTTGTAATGTCAGTAGGGACAGATGTTTTCTAAAATGTAAATAAAATGTATTTGAGATGCTATCATCAATAGGAATTTGTCTTTCCTGAATTAAGCATATTATTGGTTTTGCTCATTGCAATTAAGCTTTTCACTATCAACTGCACCACCATTCAGGCAGAACCAATGCATACAGACCTCATTATGTTAACAGTCCTGAAAACCTAGGCTTGCCCAGCAGTTTCCAGCTACTCTGTCCTCTGAAAGGACTCATGTCATCATCTGTGATAAAAGCAGGTTCAGAGTTCGAAGAGTAAAACTCTTTCTGGAGAACTGAATTCTTATTGTCTCTGGTCAAGAAGTTACTCCTCACCCAACACCTTATTTCCTTATTAACTGAACTGTGTACTACTTCTCTACCCCAAAGCAAGTCTTCCTTTATTTTATGACCATGAAGATCTAGCTGTCCAGACCACAGCTGAGAAAACTGTAATGTCAGTATATGGGCTGCTGCCTTTTATCCATCCTTCTTTTCATGTCTCTCTCAGTCATTTCCTCTTGATGTACTTCTCTCTTTCCTTGGCCTACAAGCATTCAAATGTTTTGTCATGAGAATATGGTCCATTCTTTTTCCAGTTATTGGTTAGCCATTCAGCTTAAGGTGTTTTTACCTGTACAGAAACAATTATTTCTGGAGTGTTTAGTAGAATCTTGGTGGTAGTGCTAAACTCTGATTTTCAGTTGCTGATTAGTTATATGTTTGAAAGATGGATGGTTTCAGAGAGTCTGTTATGATCATACACAGGTTTAAAGCCTCTACAGGTGTCTTCAGGATCTACTACCTTTTTCATCCATGCTGTGACAGAAAAATAAACTATTGACTTCCTGCTTCTGCAGGAATTCTGCTTCTGCTGTCATTTATATCAAATAAAAATAAAAACTTCAAAATCCCTGGGCCTACTTTAGTCTAACATTAGCATTAAATTACCATGCTTTCCAGATAGCTTTTTAATTTTTACCTCTGGGGATTAAATGTTATTAAGAAATTCATCTTCTTACCAAATATGAATAAATGTGTCTCAACACAGATGTCATATCCTGCATGCCACTTTAACTGCAAGACCCTAAGAGAAAAAAGAAAAAAAAGAAAAGTCACCTTTCTCAGAACTGCCTGGCTTATCTCTTTTAGAAAAAAGGAGCAAAATGCTAGGACGAATTTAAAGCTTCAATCCTATCAGTTCATGGTTGAATGCCTGAGCTAGAAGAGCCCACATGCTATAACCTATGTTGCTGGCAGGTCAAAGGACTGTGCTGCCCCAGAGAAGCTGGATGGAAGCAGTCAGGAAAGACATTATTAGTGGGCTAATTCTCCATATTCATCATTGGATGTAAGACTATCCTGACCCTGGTTTTCTGCAGACACCCTCACACTGTGGATCATCACAGGTAAGAGTCTAAGATATATCTATCTGGGGACAGAAATAAATCACATCCTGGAAGAGACCCTAGCACATGATGTGTATGTTCACTGTATTTGTATTACACTAAATCTTTTTTCTTAAGTTGACAACACTGAGATCATAAATTACACATGCAGGAACCCAAATTTTTAGCACAGTATGATTATCACTTCACATGAATTATTATCCTTTCTCTTGTTTGGGGTAATTTATATTCCGCTAGCAGTAAACTGGCACATTTTTGTACTGGAACTATTTTAAAGTACACCTGGGGTTTTTTTATAAGATCCTGCACACTTAATTTACTAAATTTTCATATTTTTATCTTTAAAAGAAGTTATTTGCTATTCACTTGATGGGAGTACTTTTAATTTCACTGCATTGTAGCAATGTATAAGTTGTATTGTCTTTTTTTTTTTTTCAAAGTTAGATAGCACTTTGCTTTATTAGCTGAACAGAAGTGTATTATTTGCCAAATTTGTGGAATACAATGCTGGCTGCTGACTGTGTGCTATTTACCTCAGGTAATAATAAGATGCTCAATCTGCTTTTTCCTGAAGATTGGTACATAACAACCTGCTTCTATGACATGATAATTATGACAAAACACATACTCAACAGGAATCTTCCACAGCATAGATAAATCTACACCTCACTGAAAGAACAGTTTCACGACCATGGTATTGTCCCAGCTTGCTGATGACCTAGGAGCTTCTTCTGATGGCACACTCCCCCTATGACCCTATAAGTGAAATGTTCGTGTGCCACCTAATTTGGATACTGTCCTTGAGGCGTGTCTGGAACTGTGCTTTCCAATTCACTGTTTGGATGGCAATCTTTCCATGAAGGTTGATTTTGGGATAGTCTCAGAATTTTGGGATAGTCTCTAGAATTTGGATGTGCCCTTCTGATGGATACCTGCTAAGCTATAGTTTGACAGCTTGTGACAGAAACTGACACTGATATTAAATTATAGGCTTTCAGTGACAGCTGAATACAGCTCCAGACAAACTATCTCAAAAAAAAGTTCTAGGACAGCTATAACTGAAACAAAGAACTGCACAGAAGAGGATAAAAAGGGTCATCCAGCCTATAGGATGGCTTGCATCTGAGAGGAGCTCCATTAATTTGATAATTTTGTTTCAAAAGGAGAGAATCAGGAAGAATAGAGAAAGATATATTAAAGGACTATCAGATCATTAAAGGCATGGAGATGGTGAATGGGGAACATCTGCTTACTGTTTCTCATAACACTAGGGAATGTCCAGTCAGATGAAGAAACTACAAACAAATTGTCATGCAGAATTATTCATATATTACTTTGGGTTAGAGTAGACAACTTTGCAGCCATCATTACAGGTTTGGAACTTTGCTAAGGGAAATAACCTAATCCAAGGATCAGTCAAATAAGTTAGTCCTCTAATGCTGTATAAACTGATCTGCAAGGGACTACGAAATCCTAGATTCCCAGTAGTCAGACAGAATTGGAACCCACTCGAAGTCAACCATATCTCTTAACCAGATTATACTCATGAATTCATTTTTTATTTAAAAAACCAAGAACATGGAAACGATGCTGAAGGGGAAAAGGCACACATGGACAATGGTAGCTGCTATTCTCTTGTAAACAAGTGCACTCAAGAACAATTGTGATTTCACGTGATGAGATTCCTTTCATCACATACTTGTGCTTTTGGAGTACTTGAAATATTTCGCTGCCTTCTTCATTTTTTAGGATTAATATATGAAGGTTGTTTAAGTACCCCTTAACCCAAACATGGTATAAAATCTAAGTCCTCCCATTCTCCAGTCCATTTAGCTATAAATCACAGTTGTTGTCCGTGAATTCAATACACAAGCTGATTACTGGGGTATTAATGAGGTGGTTAGATATTACTTGTGTTGCAAAATATGTGATTACTGAAATTCTATAACAAGCTAAAGGAACTGTCTGAGCTGCAAAGAATAGAGTGGTTTAGCCAGCATGATGGATGTATGGAGTTTAATGAAAGAAATACCCTTTGTGAGTCTGCATTAGAGACTATGCATTAGTCAGAACCAGGCTGCATGATCGTGAAAACAAACTTGACACTCTTTTCTCTGTGTTGCAACTGGCACATATAACCAAAGAATAACTCTTCTGATTGAGATAAGAGGAGAGGAATGAAATAACTTGATTCTGGGATGCAATGCTCTCTCCAAATTGAGTATCAGTAACAGAGAGCAGTAGGGTACTGGCAGCTACCCATCTGTACCCTCGGTTATGTATTGAGCAGTAGTATAAATAAGGATTTTAATCAAAAGAAACAATCAGCTCTCAGTTGTGATGCTGTGAGACTGAAATTCTTGCTGGAAGGTCTTACAACCAAATATCTGAGTGATGCCTTGGAAAAGGATCCTGAAGGAAAGCTGGAGAACAAAGCTATCATTTCAGCTCAGAAGTGACAGGCACTTCATTTACTTTTTCTTCCTCTCTTTTTTCTTCTTTTTTGTTTTATTTCTTATTTCTGTTTCTCTTTGCTGTTGTGGGGGTTTGAGGGGGATTGGGTTTTTTCTTTTCTTTTTTTTTTGTTTGTTTTTTTCATTGGTTGCTTGGTTTTTTGTTTCCTCTTCTTTTCTCTCTTTTCTTTGTTTCCAATTCTACAAGCAGTTACCCGGACTGTGTTTTCCTGAGAGAAATTTATTTTCCGCCACAATGTTTGTCCAATAATTAGCTTGATCTCCAAATGAACTGCCCACTAAATAGCACTCTTGACAGAAATGGAGAATCTGGTCATAGCATAGTCTGACTTATTTTCAAGCTGTGTCTAGGGGAACAGTTCATTCCTTGTCATCTCAATCTGTTTAATGTTGCTTTGTTTCTCTGAAACTTGGTTTGATTCCAGTCAAAACCCAGGACAGAAAATGTACTTCCCAATCTCTTCTCCACTTCTGCAGTGAGCATTGCATGATGCTACTCTTTCATATGCTGCCATGCAGCACATGGGGAGGACCCATGGGGAGATTCCTGAGCCTCTTTGGATCAGCTGGGCAGCATGAACCCACCAGCTGGTCATGGGCTAAAGTGGTGATATCCATTATGGTTTTTGATATTCTCAGGTTTGTCATGAAGCTACCAGATTCAGACAATCCTGAGAACAGAGAGACTCAGAGAACCATAGAAATGCACACAAGCAAACACAAAAGACGTGTCTTGAAGGACATGCATTCAAAAGAAGCTACAAAGAGTCACAGCTGTAGTTATTCCTGACTTGTGGCACTGAGTGGTTTTGTCTGGGGCAGTCTGAAGTTGCAATAGTAGTAAATATTAATAACATTAATATATATTACCACATTGTACAGGGTTTGGCCAGGATAGAGTTATTTTTCTTTGTAGTAGCTTCTTGGTACTGTTCTGCATATGTGACCAAAACAGTGTTGATAACACAGTTGTTGCTGGAAAGTGCTTACACAGGGGAGCACTTTTCTGCTTCTCCTGCTGCCCTGCCATCCAGCAGGCTGGGATAGAAGAAGCTGGGAGGGAACACAGCTGGGACAGTTGAAACCAACTGACCTACAGGATATACCACCGCATACAATACTATGCGTAGCAATAAGAGTTATGTCTGCCTTCCCAAGTAACTGATACAGCTGATGGAGCTCTGCTGTTCTGGAGACAGCTGAACACCTGCCTGCCCATGGGAAGCAGAGAATGAATTTTTATTTTCCTTTGCTTGCATGTGCAGCTTTTGCTTTTCTATGAGTTTTCTCAGTTTTTCTCTTGTGATTTTTCTCCCCACCTCACTGGAGGTGAGCAAGCGACAGGCTGTGTGGGGCTGAGTTGCCTATTAGCACCACTACTTCTGGCCTCCTTTGATTTTTCACCGGACTACATGGAGACAGATTTGGGCTACGTAGAAGTTACACATCTTCACATGGAAGGATCAATTAATATTGCCAGGGGGTAAGAAGCATTTTGAAACACCTGGAAATAGTATTTCAAAATACTTTTTAAAAATAGCATTTAAAAATACTACTAATAAAAGCTTTCATCATTATTAAAATTATGCATTTGAGAAGATATTAGCACTGAAAATTCTATGTTGTTTCATAGAACATACCTAATTGCCAACATTTTTAATTTATCCTTAAATTTATCTCCCATCTCACATTTTCTTCTTATTGCAAAAGTATTATTCATGCAGGGAAAAAAGGCCAGATATTATAGGGTTAAATCACATTTTGTTCCTGTTTTATCACATAATATATTCTCAAATGCCTGGTGACAATGCACATAATTACTTTTTAATTTTTTTTCAAGCACCTCTCATCTGGGAGTACAGGGTAGCCTAAACAACATCCTTTATAAATATTACATGGAAGAGCTCCTGACTATTAAGATTAAAAGCTACTTATTTCAGCATACCTCACTGAAAGGATAAGCTGTCATTTTTATAATAGAATCCAAATCCTGTTTATTTGTTTCAGCTGGTGCCTGCATGAATCAAAGGCATTGGTGGTAATCTGAGATTCATGGGGTTGCACTGGAAGTGTTTGACAAAATCTGCTAAAAAAATTCTGATCACATATGAAAATGTAGTAGTAGATTTTCCAGTAGACTTTATGCAGTACAGCTCACCTGCAGGCCATAGTTGAGAGGAGCATGGATTCATGCTGTCTCAGATGAGCACGTGCAAGTGAAAATCACCACCCTTGTCCCCCTGTCTGAGTCTGCGTATTGGGTTTGTGCAGCTAGGCTACAGGGGTGGCTTCTGTGAGAAGCTACTGGAAGTTTCCCCCATGTCTGGTAGAGCCAATGCCAGACAGCTCCAGGACAGACCAGCCTCTGGCCAAGGCCAAGCGAAGGCCAAGCGAATCAGGAACGATAGTAACACATCTGTGATAACATATTTAAGAAGGGAAAGAAAGTTACTGGGCAGAGGAAATTTGCAGCCAGTGAGAACACGTGAACAACAATGCAGACACCAGGGTCTATGGAGAAGGGGGAAGAGGTGCTCCAGGCACCGGAGCTGAGGCCCTGCAGCCCGTGGTGTGGACTGTGGTGGAGCAGCTGTGCCCTTGCAGCCCATGGAGGACCATCGGGGTGCAGAGACCCATCTGCAGCCCTGGATGAGACCCGCACTGGAGCAGGTGGATGCCTGAAGGAGGTTGTGACCCTGTGGGAGGCCCATGCTGGAGTAGAGTCCTGGCACAGACCTACAGACTCATGGAGAGAGGACCTCACTCTGGAGCAGGTTTCCAGGTAGGACTTGTGACCCTGTGGGGGCCCATGCTGGAACAGCCTGGGCCTGAAGGACTTCACCCATGGAAAAGTGACCCACATTGCAGCAGATTGTGAAGGACTGTTGCCTGTGGGATGGACTCACAATGGAGAAGTTTGTGGAGGACTGTGTCCCATGGGATGGACCCCACACTGGAGCAGGGGAAGGACACTTGTGTCTGAGCAGCGGCAGAAACAACCTGTGATGAACTGGCCACAGCCCCCATTCCATGTGTCCCTGAGCCACTGGGGAAAGAGGGAGGGGCAAGGGGTGGTGTTTTTAAGATTTATTTTACTTCTCCTTATTCTGCTCTGATTCTATTAGTAATAAATTTAATTAATATCCCAACTTTGAGTCTGTTTTGCTGTGAGTGATCTCTCCCAGTCCTTATCTCAACTCATGAACCCCTCACTATAGTGTCTCTCCTCTGTCCAGATGTAAAAGGGAGCGATAGAGCAACTTTGGTGGGTACCTGGCGTCCAGACCTGCTACAGTCTGGAAGTTAAGAGGAAAGGGAAATCGAAAACTGTTTTAAAGGTGACTTTGGAACTTGTGCAGTTGATTCTGCAGGTTCCAGTTCTGCTTCAGTAGTCCTGCCACAAACTACCTGGTTGTGGTAAAACCTCAGAGCTCTCAAGTTTCAAGTTGTTTCATGAGTTTATTCTCCCTTCCTACACTCCTTCAGTTTACTACGCTCTGCTTTCCTCTGCCACCCTTCAGAAGCTCACTGCACTGCAACATCTGAGGAGGAGACTGTGGCTGCACTGAGGTCTCTGTGCTCCTTTGACCTCTCAGAAACCATCGCCTTGTTGTATTAACTTCCTGGGAGGTTCTGGTTAACAACCCAGGCCCAGATGTTGAATTTTTAGGCTTTTTTTCCTTATTCTTATTCTTATTCTTATTCTTATTCTTATTCTTATTCTTATTCTTATTCTTATTCTTATTCTTATTCTTATTCTTATTCTTATTCTTATTCTTTATACTTATTCTTATTCTGTGTCATCTCATGACAGGAAAGCAGCTTCAAGGCATGCAAATTCTAATCTCCAGCTGCCTATGATTCAAGTCCAAGGAAAATATATCTGCTTACAGCCTTGTAGATTTGGGAATTCTTTATGAAAAAATTTCAAATGCAATTTCTTGGAGCATATCTGTACTTCCTCTCTCGCTACCCTTCCCTCCCTGCCCCCCTCTCCTCCTCATACTGCAAGGTAATCTTAAAAAAAAAAAAGAAAAAAAAAGCCACCTAGCCTTTCCCCCATACCATTTTCATTTATCTTCTGAGTAAGGCAGTATACAAATGCAGTGCAGTGTCGCTCACCTTTTGAACAGCTTTTCTTCTGTTCAGGTTTATTTATCTTGGTTTGCTCTGTCACAGGACATTCTGTCATTATTAATTTCAGAAAATAACTCTTATTCCTCTAGATCAAAGAAGAGACACTCCTTATAAAAGCTGGCGCGCTGGTTGCCTTCCTGATCCGTCCTTCTGATCTCGCACTGACAGCATCTGCAGTGACTGTGCTTCCTGCTTTCAAGCCTATGGAGCCAGCCTTGTCCCAAGGGGCCTGATGCCGATCTCCACATCCCACAGGAGGTCCAAAGGGTCTGTGTCATCAACAGTATTAGCAACTACTGATGAGCTAGCTGTATTAGTCCCTGCAAAGAGCTGTGGTTCAGCAGCAGCAGTACTGTCTGGGGGGATAGACAAATACTTGACTGTCATTTTGCAACCTGTCAGGCACAAATCATGAGGATCAGAACAGCTCTTCAGAACCACTCAAAATCGCTTGCACTTCTCAGACCAGATCTAAATGACAGGAAAAGAGTACAAATCTCCATGTGGATACCAGCCGACAGCTTTCCTGTCTGTTAAAGTCTTCTGGGAAATACAGTCTTTATAGCTCTCTGTAAATAAGTTTTACTGTAGATGGTAATTTCAAGAAAAAATTTAGTGTTGTACATGCAAAGATTTTTTAAACATAGAATAATTTATCTGGCAAACACAGAGATGGAAATGTGGACCAACTTCTTAGTATGCTGTGATATCCTCAGAGGAAGCACACCATTATATAGTTGTATGATGTGGAAACAGCTCTTGAGAGAAACCAGATACTTAGCAAATGACATAGCCTAGGTTCTGGAAATGATTACCAATGCATGAGAATCTGATGTTATGTTCCCTTGACATTATGTTCCCTTGATGTGAGGTTGACAAGTACCTACTTGTGCATGGTACCAAGCTTATGTCTGGCTGGAAGTGTTATTCTTTACCCAATTCAACCCATACAGAGGAGGGTAGCTACACTGAAGTTTGAAATTTAGAAATGTCAGATCCCTCCTTGCACTATTCTTGGCTACTAGACCTTACTAGGCATAGAAAAAATGAAATGATGGATGAGTTGACACTTGTGCACTCAACAAAGAAGGTACAAGAGGAAATTCTGGCTGTTCTCAGCAAAAAAATTCTCTACATTGTGACCCTTGCCATGTCCTTCTGCTTGGGCAATCACTTATATCCAATAACATGTTAGGAGCTGATCCTTGTAACAAATGCATTGAATGAATCTCAGCTACCTCTGACAAAAGTAAGATTTGAGATGTTCACTTATTCCTGAAGAGGACGACTGTACCACTAACTGGCTCAGCAGAGGACTCTACTTGGCACATAGTTCTGTGTTTGATAGAAGCAAGCAGATTCATCACAATCCATTCTCATTTTTATTTTTCTGTATCATAGGGCAAATTAAATGTTCCAATTCTTCTATCTTATTTCAAGGATTTTGATTGCCAGGTAGAAGAGAAATGGTTGATTATTCTAAATAATTAAAGAATTTTCTACTATGAAAAACTGCATACTTTGCAAATTGAGATTCATAATTCCTGAGTTAAAATGATTTAATTGTTTGACCAAAGCTAGTGCTTTTTTCATACAAATATTAGAACTTGACCATATGTGTCATTTTTATAACAGACAAGATATGTTTGGTATTTGCATAAGTTCAACTTGGGACAATAGGTGTGTTTACTGTTTACATAACCAGATGTCAAAAATTATGCAATAACTAATTTTTTACTGCCACCTTGTGGTGCTGCAGGCTTTTGATGACAAAAATGAAAGAATGAAAACTTATGCAAACCAAACAAAAGCAAAGGAATGTATAATTATACTGATATTTTTTGTCTTTTTATCCTTTTTTTCCCCCCAATATCATCTGTGATACTGCTTGTAAAGATTTACTTCCAGCTTTTGACTTCCTTAATGTAACTCTTTGTTGTCATTTGTTCGTAGGATCTCCATACACAAGGTACAAACCAAGAACAATCTATTCTGTATCCATGAACAGTATCTGAACACAGTTTTTTAAGAGATTGGAAAATATCTCAATGCTAAACCTTGGTTTTTATTAATTTTTTTAGCTGATTGCCAGTATTAGTTCCTCAATTCTTCTAGATCTAAATTTGTCTTTTCAAATGCTTTTGTCTATTTTGTACAGGTCCTTTTCTTATTGTGCCTATGTTGAAGATACTTTTGGTTGTCAGTCTAGCAGTCATAAATGCCTGAGTGACATGACACTCACAGAAGCAACTACCTATGGCTTTACTAAGCACTTGAAGCACTCGCAGCCTATAATGTGTTTATCTGGAATACGACAGGCTTGGAAAATCTCCCTAGACACATCAAGTGATGTTGCAGGCCTGTTTATATTATCTGCTGGTGTTGATTGCTTTTATTTTCCTCCACTGTAATTCTTGTGGAGAGAATCATCTCATACTCATACTGTAATCCCTGTTTCGAGGTTGGTATTGGATACATTTCTCAGTTTTTTTGTTTCTGAGCAATGCTGAGTTACACTGCTACTGCTTCTGATATCTGGGCTTTGTTAAATCCCTACTTACAAGAACGTTTCCTGCTAAAGCAGTGCTTCAAGGCAGTAGCTATAGTGTGTGCCTTCTGATGGGGCTTTTTTGTGAATCATGACCCCTTCCCAACAACCCATTGAAAACTGTTGCTGATTAACAGTTCATGAAATCAGGCACACCAGCTACATTATGTCCACTGGTAGGAAATTGTGCTTCAGATAGTCTAACTCCTCACTTCTGCTTTTCTTCCTGTACCATGAATTGGTTTCAAAATCAATGCAAATCCATGGTGGGTTTGCAGCTTACAATGTTTGGTGAGTATGCACCACATGTTAGGTGAAACCTCTGGGTTAAATCTACGTGAAATGGCTATGCTAAATGTGGAAGACTAGAGAAGCATGTTGATTGATTTCAACTAACAAAATCATTCATGGAAAGAAAAAAAGAGGGGAGGGAGGAAGGCTGATCAGCAGAAGTTGATAAAAATGACAGTTCTGTTTATTCAGATAGTTATGAATGAGGCTTTAATCCACCCCTCTCACTCTGAGAACAGCCCAGATAAGTGTAAAAGGCATGCCACCATGGCAGCAGAACAGGTGATGATACAGTGTTAAGTGACCTCCTCTCCTTCACAGAAAAAGACCCCCAAAAATTCTGCTTCCCTTTGGGAATTGCTTTAGCCCCCACATGTGTGGAGGATTGTTTTACTCTGGCATTTGGACTGGCCCTGTGCTTGGGAACTGCATAAATCTCATTATACCCTTTCACTTTATACTCTTCATTTACTTCTGCATAATCTGTCAGTTCCTCACGATGAGGGCTGTCGCAGAGATTAAAACCCAGTGTCTCTGCTGGGGAACTCCGGCACAACTGCCAGCTCTCCTGAAAATTTCTGCATGGCTGCTAAAGTATCCCCAATCTGCTTGCCCTCTTCTCCTTCCCCATGAGCTAGCAAGGGGTCGCATCTCCCAGGAAGATGCCTGCCACACAGAGGGCTGCTGTTTTTCGTATGTTTATGAATATTTCTCAACGTGCATTGTTCTGATCATAGAGAATGGAAATTCCTATATATGTCTTTGTTTTCCTGTGCTTTTTCTGTTGTTCTTTCAGTAACTCTTTCTTGTTCTCAGCAGCATCTTCTAGATTTCAGCACTTGACCTGCTACCTGAATTTGGGAGTTAAGGGTCTATAAGAAAAAGTTGGAGCATTTAGAGGTTAGGGACCAGTCAAGATGAATTTCAATTCTGATTCTGAGGTACTTTTAGAGAGAATTCTTTGGAAACATTTGCACAGGAGAAAGCTGTGGGACTTGACAGGGGAAACCAGGATAGAAGTACGGGACACCAGTCCCAGGTAACATAATCAGTGGATTTAGAGAAGGAAGGAAGAATGGAGATGGGGCAATTGAAATAAAAGATGATAAAAGATTGAGGTATTTTGAATGGATTGATTTTTATAACCTCTCTTCTCCTTTTGACCATCCCATTTTTAAAATCTAGCAACTATGAGGCTACCTCATAGTCGAGGTTGTGCATGAAGGTAAAAATACCTCTTAGTGCTTGCTGTGCATAAGAGCTACAAAGTGATATAAAACACAGGTGTTTGGGTTGTTTTGGTTTTGGAGAATCCCTTTTGGAGAAGGAGATTTTTTTTTTTATGGAGGAGTGCCATCAGCTGGAGTAGTGCACCATGAAGAACCTAGATTAGACCTAATATCAGGAACCAGTCTAACAGAGGAAGATCCACCAGTTTATAACATTTCTTTGTATGGAAGACCAGCAAAATATGTATGTACCAGCAGCAAACTCTACCTTTTCCCCTTAAAAAATGAATGAGCTCAAAGGTTTATGAAACAATCTCATGTCTAAGTAAAGATCTATGCTAGCATAATTTAAAGTAACAGAAACCAGTGATTTTCACAGCTGATGATATCTACAAATACGCATTATCATTTGAAAGAGAAGAAATAGTGAAAAACCTGGAAGAATTATTGTGACTGCAAATATAGAGGAAAAAAAAGGGGATAAGAGAAATTCTCTGAAAAAAACCCCTAACATTTTAATCAGATATTAGGATGTTGAAAACAATATGAAAGGACCACAACAAATAATTACAACCATAAGATAAGATGGGAGTTTAAATATGTTTGTTTTACCAAAAATCACTATTACAGCCTCATTCTACTGCCTCAGCTACTGGCAAACACAGCATCACAAGTAACAACAAAGTGCCAACAGTGTGAAAAATCTGACCGTGGCACTACATAGAACCTTGAAACCATCTTCAAAAAAAGGAAAAGCGTGACAGTGACTCCCCACATTGCTTTTTCTGATTAATGAGAAAGTGGTGGTGTGTGAAGCAACACAGAAAACCATTGCACTGACTGTCGGAGTGTTTTTTGAAGAGAGATTTACAAAAGAGGTAGGAGCCAGCTTTCACTTAGGCACGGACAAGTCACTGGAATGTCAAAATTACTGTTTCCACTGCAATTTCTAAGCAGAAAAGTTTGTAGTTTAAGAGAGACTGTTAATAAATTCTACCCCTTCACAAATACACACAAGACACCAGTCAGCAGGAAGCTTGAGACTTTCATGATGGCTTTTCCTGGTCCCCTGGGCATTCAGGAACTTGTTCCTGATACTGAGGCCAGCCAGACCAATCACCTATTGTAGGGCTACAACCTCGTGGGTCAGCTGTCACTGCACCTCACAACACTAAGCAGGACAGGGCCTACGCTATGAACATGGCTGAATGGGCTCTCCTCTCATGCTTTTTTCAGATTTTGCCTGCCTTTCACTGCTCTATAACACTAGCTGTCTTCATCAAGATGTAGAAAATGATAAAATTACTATGCAGTCATGTCACAAGTTTCTGTAGAGAACTGACAACCCAAGCAGGCAAAATAAAAGGTGGATGAAAAGAACTTTTGTTTTCTTGTGTCATCACTCTGGTTTATATTTAGTGTCAAGTTATTCTAGACAAGTACAACAATTTCAGGTGTGTTTTGTCCTTGTAAAACCTGAAAAAAAATCACAGGGGAACAAACCAAGAGCCAACTGGAGTTATATTTAAACCAGACTGCAGAACTGGAACTGCTGTAGTAGTATCAACAGATAGCTTCCCTCTCAACTGAACATTTGTTCTCAGCTTCTTCGTTGCATTTGATACTGTCTACCACAAAATATTTCTGCTGGGTGAGAGAATAATGACAACCATTGCAAGTATAGTGTAAAAATATATTGAGGCCCTCCAGCAGGGTAGCGTAAATTTACTTTGGTTGTGAATACACATCCTTATGCAGTCCACTGTGCAAGTGCTTCCCCTAATTTCTCTCAATATGGCACAAAAAAATTAATCTTTCTACTGTTCTTGTGTTGTGTTTCTAGACTGTCCCAGTCTGGTAAAAGACAAACTGTACTCAGTGACATACTCCAGCAGGACTGAGCCAGTGTAATATATTGAAGAATGAAACCTGTAGAGTTTAGAAAATTCTGAGTGGCAGAAAAAAATTGGTTTGTTTCTGCATTCTTTACCTAGGGGTGATTTTGCAGTACCTATGGGTGCCTCCATATGTTGTCTTGGTTCTTTCGAGGTGCAGCAACTCCTGGTGTGCACACTTGCAATGCCTTTATCTACACCACTGCTCAAAATTGAACGGTTCCTCTCCTGGAAAAAAACAAGCTGGAAGCTGTGAACTGTCATATGTAGTATCCTGTCATTAATGGGGAAATAGGCTAACAAAACATACTTTTCATACTGAATTTCTCCAGTGCTGCCTTAAGAACTTCTGCAGAAGAATGTATTATTTTAGAAATGGCTATGGTTCTGCACACAAATGCACCCCAAGAGAGTTAAAGACAAGAAGGTGAAAAGAACTCTGGTCTTGCTTTTGTATTTTCCCCTGTGACAGTGCTGTTTCTGACACAGCTGTATATTCAGAAATCTGTATCTGTACTGGAGTCATGCACATTTCTAGAGAGCATAGTTTCAATAGAAGTTGCTATCAAAGAGCTCCTCAAATATCAGTTTCCTTCAGCTAAAAGATAAAAGGAAAATGGCTTCAAATGATGGAGAAAGATCCCATTCCATGTGGTCACAGGTGCATCCTCAGTTTGCTCTGATACAAACCATTAAGTAAATTCCTGTAAGGGGAGAAGACAGATCTACATTAGAAGGCATACAGTCCACATGCAGTTCTCAGTGTCTGGGACAGACAAACAGCTGAGCCATGCACTGAAAGTGACATTTTAAAACAAAACAAAACAAAAGTTTTTTTCATAACAGGGGATACCGATTGGATTTTCAGTGGCCCAATAAACGTGTCCATACAATGGCAAAAGGGAACAAATCTAAAAGAACTATGAACCTATCAGAATTATTCCATTTTGTTATGATTTAATTATTAATCAAATGAAAGCTCCTAATTCTCATCTTTAAAGCATCGAACACCACAGTATTGCCTCAGGCTCTGAAAAAAGACAACATCTGCAATGACATTCCTTAACAGAACTAAACTTTTTACAATAATGCTGATGAACTCATACTCAAGTTGAACAACTTTCTCAGTGAGAGTTTGAGACTTGGAAACGTACTCTCAGGGGCAAACTTCACAACTTTGTGATAAGCACAAGTCACTTCTTCTTTGACTTTATCTCTTCTAATTTAAACCTATAGAAATACACATATAAAATTGCAAAGCAAACACTCCACTCACATGCTTCTCACTTCTCAAAGTACAAGAAACAGATGTATAAGTACTCTTTTAGTGTCTTCCTGGCATCTGTTCCAAAACTATGGTGATAAGAACAGTACACAAACCACTCTAATGCAGAAAGATGTGAATGAAGCACTTTGAACAGAGTCAGATAAGGGCTGCATAGTTTAACTGGAAAAGAACCTGGGTATTCTGCACCCATTGGACCTTACCATCTTCTTGTAATACAGATTCTTAATAATACAAGATGTTCTCCTAACTAAGAGAAGATCTAAGATTCCTGTGTAATCTCTAACGTGATCATTTAAGAAACCCTTTTGATAAGAGACAGATGCTTGCTTCCAAGGATTTGGGGCTAAAGGTGATTGTTATAACATGGGGTAAATATGTCAGTGAAAATTCATATATTTTCATCATTGTGGGGGCTCAGTAACATCTCAAAAGAAGCAAAAAATCTCTCCTACATTTAGAAAGCAAGATTACTTCAGAAAAAAAATATATACAAAATGTATATGGATACCATATATTGCCATGGTGCAAATAGTTAAAATCTAATTTGTTTTGACAATTCTGCTGAAAATGAAGGCGCAAATATATCTTCTGATATATTGAAACAGGCTAATAATCAGTTATGAATTTCACTGTGATTGTTATGCGTCAGTTTATGCACTGCTTAATTTCAGAAACATTGTAGGATGAATGAGAGTAATTTTATCCAATTAAATGATTGTGATGAACAAGGAGTGATTAAGAGTAATCTGATCTGTCTTCTCAAATGCACTGCAAGTATGCATCCAGATACACGCATTCTGAGATAGGAAGAATTTGTTTAAATGAGAATTTGTTTTTACATTAGAAAGGAGATAAAATTAATTAATCTGTAATTGTATCTGTGGCACCAAACATGTCTTGTGAGTTGTGCTACATTGTGGGTCACACATCTTAAATTTTGTGTCCCGAAACTCAGCATTTCAAGTTGACAAGAGACTAAGATTCAGATGCTAGCTTGGACCTGGGGCACAGTGCAGGAAACCAGGTGAACATGTTCTTCTGTGTATTCCCACAACAAAGTATCTAAAACAGGTGTCTGGTTCCCTAGAGATGCATAAAGAAACTAATTTCAGGGTCCTTAAGTGCCTGTACAAAGTCTAGTAATTTCAGACTCCCTATCTAGTCAACAGCAAGCATGGTATTTCTGGAGGGTCAGTTGCAGTTCCTGAGAATAAATTGCCGTTTGTTGATGACATCATACTGAAACTAATATGGTTATGTTTCATGCTTGGCCATGTCAAGATGTGTCAGATGATCTGTGCCTTTGGGCCAGATCTCAGAAAAGGATATGACCACCTCAAATGGAAACATGCAATATATGTAAGCTGCCTGTGTATTGAGCAACACATAGAAGACATCTTTAAAAATCTAGACAGAAGCATCAGTATTTTTCTTTTCCAAACAAGGAAGATTCACTCACCACAAAGAAGAAAACAAGCAATAACATATCCAACAGTGGAAAAGCATTAGCTGTGGTATTGTTTGAGCTCTTTGATAGCTCCTTTGGTGATGTTTTTCTACAGAAATTGGGTAGCTATGCATTTTTAAAAGATTTTCATTACCAAAGAAGTTTCTAAACACATTTATAAATCTGGACATAAACATCCTCTAGAATGTAGGCTGAAATGAAATTTGATTTTCTTAGTAGAGTAAACATCTATCAGATATGATTTGCAAGGGTTACACATTTTATACACTGCACAGAATGAAATTATATAAATTGTCTGGTATCAGCCTCTCCAAACTGGAGCAACAAAGTAACAGTATTGTGTAAATCATTTTACCTGGACAATACAGAGTGAAAATTGGGATTTTGGTATGCCTCCTCCAAACTTCTAGGAACCTATTCAGAGAAAGAGATTTTCCCAGATGGTAAGAAATAGATGTTTCTCAAACTACTTGTACTGCCAAATTAGTTTATTGGATCCAGAGTGCAGAGATGCGGTCTACCTCTTTTGCTGAACAGAATAGCTAAAAGCTAATTAAAAAAAAAAAATTAGATCAATATTCTGAAACTAGTGAAGCTTGAAATTTTTTCTTGAATCAGGAGTTAAATGTCTGTACAGATGAAGAACACTTACAGGAGTCTTAAAGCAACAGATAAGAACTTGCCTTACACCTGTAACACTGTTGCCTCCTCACCTGTTTTGGTAACAGTAGTGGTATACATTTCTTCAGCTCCCACTTCTAATTCCAGAATCAAATGATTCACCCTTCCCCTAGTATCTGTGACATTTTAGGGAAAAAAAATAATCAATATTTCTTTAAAAGTATGCTGTGTAAGGCATACTATCCTAAAAATCTACATTAGGAGTTTTACCAGTTGATTCTTAACAGCATGCCTGACAGTTGTGTAAAGCTAATACAATGGCAGTGAGTCACTTCTAATAACACTGAGGTTTCTGACTTAAATCCTCGTTTTCATTAGAGGTCTGTGAAAAAGTAGTTTAAGTCCTCTCTGTTACAAAGAACTGGGAGTGAAACAAGAAGCAATTTAGAGTAGATTGAGTCAAAGTAAAGTTCCCAAAACTAAAGTTCACATTAACCTTTTGGGACATGTCAAGAAAATGTGATACTGGTGAAATAAATCTATCATTTGTGGCATGAACTACTTATGGAAACTGTACAGTCTTTCTATTGGTGTCTTGGCATCTGGAAAACATATTACCAAATGCGTTTCTATTCCCCTAGGTTTCACTCTAGTTTTTCTTTTTTTTTTTTCCTTTTTTTTCCCTAAAAGATAAGTTTTTGCTATAGGAGGGAATTGAAAATATAATATGAATATTTTCTAAATGAACCCATTTACACGTGTTGACATAGCTGGAGGGTCTTGCCAAATAAGGTCTGTCTCTGATTTGCCTTCTCCTTTCTGCAAACAGTCCTGTGGGAGTTCAGGAGAAGGGAAGATCCTGTCTCCTCTTATCCTCAACCTGTTCATGTGGTTTACTCTAAAAAAAAATAAATTTGTCCTTTCCTTTCAGGACAGTCAAGCACTTAGTAACAATAGGCCAAACGTGAGAATGGCTTAGGACATCTTCCTAGGTGTTTTTTAGGAACCTACCTATCTTTCCTCTTTTTCTTCCTGTAACCTAGCAAACCAGTGTTTTTTCCTCAGGTCATTACTAAGTCCCATGCAGACATGTCTCTTCCAGAAGAACACAAGTTGACTGATTTAATCTGCACCGACATTTCAAAGAACCAGCAGAAAAGGTAATGCCTAGACAATCTGAAATATTTAATACTCATGTATGCATTATCAGATGAGTGTTTGGTTTGAATTTCAGTAGACATTGCTCCGAGCATCAATTCAGAGAGACCTACAGGAGAAAAACAAAAAAAGCTGAAAATGAAAACATGATAATGTGTAACTAAAAAAAAGTTCAGCCTTTCTGAGCAAAAGTGTCCTCACAATGCTAAAAGTTACAGCCTTTCAGAGTGCAGTATTCAGTATCCCTGAAATGTTTCTTCACCTGTCGATACTGAAGGGGAAAAGGAAGCACAAAGACAAAACTGCAGGACTTTATTGTCCTTGAAGTATATTGCAGGAAGGGAGGATGATTATGAATCTAAGATGATTAAATACTAATGACACAAACTTCACAAGTGATGAAATAGCCAAATAAATTACCAGTGCTTTAAACCAGACACATTTAGATTAACAGTACTTCTGTGAGACAGTTTGATAAATGTCTTGAATTTAGCAGCACTGCTTTGTCCCCACTTCAGGGACCTTTGACTTTGGTCACCGGCTTAGTAATTGGACTGGTTTGCATCTATGCCTTGTGAGATGTCATCTCCATCCTCTGGATAACATTCTTTGTAAAAATAATAAGTCTATAGCACAGATTTTCCCAGAAAGTAAGACCCATAAGTTGCTGTTTCAACATATCAGTATCAATAGCATTCAAACTATCAAAGCCAGATCTGCTTTGATAATTTCCAGAGTGAGCACAAATATTTAGTTCATCTGGACTTCAGGTTAAGCATTTTGAATTCCTGTTACTATTCATCAAAAGTTGATTGCTTTATTACGGCAAAACTGAAATTTTTATTTTAAGTAATAACCTATTCTATAGACAACAACATTGACCTCAACTCAAATATTTACAATGAATGACACTATTTATTTTAGTTATTCAATCCTGATGTTCAAAAGTAAGAGTCATTTGGCACTAAATTACAGTAGTCCTTTCAGAGTTGCTCAGACACACAGGTATTAAGCCATGAGACAGTGCTCCAAGAACACCCATGCAACCCACAAAAAATGCCTGCTGGACAGGTGTTGAGGCCCCAAATCATACATCTATATGCTGGGCAGACCAGGTTCATCTATACCAAATACTGCAGAGAAATTTGCCAACAAACATTTTTTGTATTTTTTTTCAGCATTTACTCTAATGAATAGTTTGCCAGCACTTGCTACCTCACACTTTCTCCACAAACTAGTCTATAATTAGATACAGTTTAGAATTTACTTAAAAAATTAAAATTTAAAGCAAAATTTGATTGCAGCAGTTGGAAAGGTAGTTCAAATGATTTTTCTAGATTTTTTTTTCTGTACTTCTTCTTTCTCTACAGAGAAAAAGATCTGAAGACCTGAAGTTTTACTATCTAAGACCTTATTAAATGTTCATTTCAGATTTCCAATATTTCTCACTGGTAGAGGCTGCCCCTAGCACATCCCATCCCAATCACTGTCACACCGCAATTATTTTGGCATTTTTCAGAAAACATATATTTTAGAACTTTTCTAACAATGAAGCAGATATTTCTTTGCCCTTTGATTTATTTCACATAATTGACTTGATAGACAAAATATTGTTTAACATTTCAATTTGTAAGGAAATCTATTTGACAGCGTTCGATGAAATATGTTTAGGTTTTGCTGAGCACAGGTAAACACAAAATTTGCTGGGTTTTTTTGTTAAGAACCCTTGCAGCAATGCTTCTAAAAAGATGTAGTAGAATTATTTTGTTTGCTTCGTTCTTGTTTTACAAATGCATATGATGTTTCAAAGATTGACAGTGCCATGAAAACCCACATCACCTCATGATGCCTATGTTATGGATACTGAAGTAGGAAATTGAATAGTTTTCAGAGGTATTAGATGAAAAATAAGTTAGCTCAGATTTTGTATAAAAACTGAGCTCTGCTTACCATAGCTCTAATGGGAAAAATCCAGCACATGCCTTTAAGCACTTCCTACAATAAATCTATATAAGAAAGGCTTCCTGAATCTGATGTTCTAGTATATAAGCCAAAAGAGAACACACACTTGTGTTGGTGATCCCGTAATCTATTCAGTACCTTATCCTTCTAACCTTCTTCAAGTCTTAGTCTATACATTGAATCAATGGTAGGGTTGATAACCCAACCAAGTGAATCCCTTTTATCTATATTTTTGCTTTGTTACTGTTTCTTTAACAGGCAAATAGGACAGTAAGAAGGTTCACAGAAATTCATATTATGTTTCCAATCTTCAAGGTTTTTAAATTTAATTGGTGATTTCAAGTGTGGTTCTGACCACGACCTTGATTTTGTCTTCAGACTTTTGCACTGCATGTTGGAGTTTATGTATCCTGACAGATCATCCCTACCTCCATCAACTATTGGATATTGCAGTGCATAGTCTAACTAGCATTTCCTGTCCATGGAAAAGATTTAGTAAAATGGTGAATCTGTGTTACTGTCAGAAATAAATTGATTGGTCTATGTTCTTACAGTAGAAGGTAGCAAAACTAATCAGATACTCTGGCTGTTTTAGCTGAAGGCAAACAAAAGGCACAGCCTCGTGGAGATCAGTGGAATAGGGTGGCCATTTTCTGAAGTTCTCTGGGGCTGCCCTGCTAGTGAGCAACACACCTTTTATATAGTAATTGTGAATATTTCGTTAGCAAAAGCTGTGTAATTTTATTAACTGATTCTTAAACTATGTGCATTGAACTAAGCATGTTTATTAGATGTGAATGTTGATTCTTAATGTCAAAAATTTTTGGTTTCACCAGTTTTCCATTTTTTCCTCTGTATTTAGCTTTTTTTCTGTTCTGAATATAAAGAACTTGAACATGTGACCTTTAGATTGCATTGGCTCTCCTTACTGTCAGCAGTTAAAAATCTCTTGCTTGCACTGATATTTTTTATCCTGTCTTAACTTTTCTTGGATGAACAAGCAACACCTGGTCAGAACGAGGTGTTTTTCAATGTTCAAAACTCTTGCAGTTCTTTTCTTTTTCTTTCATCTGTTTCTCAGCAGCTTTTTAAAGAACGAAAACAAAGTCTCTGACACATCATTCTGATAGTAGTATCTCTTAAGCTATTTTCAGATATAGCAATGTTTCTCTATTTTTCTTGATACTCCTTAAGAATTATTTTAGCCTTCTAAGTGTCACTTCAGTGCCAGTTATTTTCCTACCACAGTGTCTAAATTCTCTGGACTAGCAGCCTTCTAGGATGCAACTCCTCCTCATGTTACAATAAGCACTATGTTTTGCTCCTAGCTGAATGATACTGCATTTGGAAGAATTAAAATGTGTATATTGGGATACTTCAAGTGGCAGTTCAAAGGCTATATTTTGTTCGAAATTGACGGCAAAACACCCACTGGAGCCAGTGAGCCTGAGCAGATTGCAAGTGGGATAGTTCAGCTATTGCCAACTCCAGCATGCTGTCCAGAGTCTGAGAAACCTGCTCCAGCCTGTGAGACCTGGGATATTGTTAGCAGGCAGATGAAAATTAGCCTACCTACAGCTGTGCAGGGGATAATAGGATCGAATATGTTACTAATTGTTAAAAAGTGTGGCAACACTAATTCCTACAGGAATTCCTAGGAACCACTGAGAAAAAAGAAGAGACTGCAACATTACACATACCCTTGCTGTCACATTCTGATCATACCCAACAAAGTTTTTCAGTACCTCCTTTTAATCCACTACCAGACTGATTTTTGAGCTCAGTCAGTAAATTACTCATTGAAACAATAGCAGCAATGTGTGTGGAAAACAATAAGGGAATAAGAACATCAGAGCAGTAACAAAATAAACCACAAACTCCACATCACAGTGTAAATACCTGCAAAGGTTTGTCACCAATCTTCTTGGGGCAAATTGGTGTGTAATGACACATTGCAACAGACATGGCACTGGTCTGTGCTCTGATTCAGCTCATTTATTATGTATATTTGAGATAACATACATTTGAGAATTAGTAAAAAAAAACCTCACATAAGTATTTTTGAGCTAATTTAAGAGTAAAATTCTTCCTCAGATACTTGCTGAATGCTATGGAGGCTCACCTATGGAAAAGTAGGGAATAAAACAAAGGACCCACCTCTCTGGGTGTCCCAGAACAAGGTCAAATGCAGTTGCTGATGGAAAGAAAACTCGTCTTTAACATCCATCTAAAGTGAGTATTCATGGTATTATTGACACTGTGAAGAAAATGGACGATAAATTCACTACGGCAAAAATTTCATCAAAATCATCCCAAAAGTTGTGAAAATGTATTTCATTTGCTACTAACAGTGATTGTGACAGTGATATCCTGTACACATAATGAGAAAATTTCAGTCAGGACAGGACAAATATGGACAAAAAGACAAACCCTACAAGCCCCCCCCCCCCCAATTTTTTATCAGCCCATACCAATGGTTATGCACTACACCTGCAATATCTCTCCTCCACTGGCAGATGAATTTACTGAACACCTGATGGATGACTAAAATAAATGAAAAACTACTACTTCCAAAATGTAGTCTGTGTGGTGTGATTATCAATCTTTTCAAAAAGTTCATGTTTCATTTAAAAGCAGATAATCAGATTTCTGTTCGGACATGATATGGAGAATCCTACTCTGCACCAGATAAGTGTGGAGCACTCTCATGACAGAATCAAAACTGGTTTTAGATCCTGGACATTTCTTCCATTCAGACTTTCAAGTAGATAAACCACAATCAAAAATTTTATCAAAAATTGGAGTCTTTCAGATGCTTTTTAAATGCCTCATACATCACTTTATATTTCTGTAATGTGGATAATGACTTTAAATAATCCACTGTATTGCAAGTGCCCATTAAGTTGCATCATTAACGTGAAAGGATTTTTCTGATATTTTAATGGTTAGGCATGTTGTATCATTGTGTTATATTTGGCTGGTAATAGAAACTTTCACACAGTTAAGAACTTTACAAAACAGAATTTTCTTTTTATTGTCAGAGAAGGTATGAGTCTGAAAGAATCAGCTATGATAAAAGGCAAATATCAAAGAGAGGAGCCTTGTGGTTTGACCTCTCCAGAACTTACATCTGATCAATATAGAACTGTAGGAACATTAACATTTTATGAAGAGATGCTGGAGTTGTTTATGGAAATTATATTTAGCTACTTTTTGTTTAATATGTTCTTTACAGATTTTTTCCCACATCCTCTACAATTGTAACAGGGAGAGTTTGGAAGGATGCTGAAACTGAAACCATACACCATTGAGAACTCAACAAAACCAATATTTATTACCAAGAGGTGGCCAACAAAATGAAAAAACCCAAGAGAGAGGAAGGAGGAGAAAAATAAGCCCTTGGTACGACTCCTCCAGTTACCCAGGTGTTGCTTATGAAGTTATCTTATCGACCCAAAATGTCTGGAATTACCCATAGCAGAAGCTGCATTCTCGGAGTGTCGGCAGGCTCACAAGATAGCGGGCGTCACCGCAAAAGGCAACATTGTCCTTTGATGTGGAACTTGCAACCAACCCAGCATGAACTATCTGCTTTTTATACAATTAATTGGTGACATCTACCTGGACAGGTGTGGCCAGCACCACCCAGCTAGAGGCCTTCAGTCCTGCCCCCTGTTATGCAAGTGGTATCTCTTCTGCGCATGTGTGGGTACCTTGGAATTCCCCCCGCGCTTGCGCACTAAACCTCAGGGGTCTTTTCTAAATGAGTCTGGGGGCTTACTTCATCACCATCCTCTTCACTTCCTTCTTCAAGTGCCCTTGAAAGGCTGTCAACCAATAGAGAGGTATCAATTAAGTATAGTTTATACAAGATGCTCCCTTCAAGGACAAAGTTCTGTTTTGTCAGTGCTTGTTTTCTCATAATTTGTCAGGAAAAGAATAAACTCTCACAGGTGGCTGGGCCAACCACAGACCAAAAAATAGCGGCATCTAATTGAGCATGAATGCAACAATATAATCTACAACTGTTTGATAAGCAGTCCAGGTGGAGAGTTGTCAAGCAATCCCTACATTTCTTTCACATATTTGAAATCTGTTATTTATATTGAATGAATGACTTTCACTCATATTTATTCTGTTCTCTGAAAATACATCTGAAAAAATGACATCTCTGTTTCTTGTGGATTAATATTTTTATAAAGAAATTGTAAGTGTAATTTTTTTGTTTGCAGAGATGAAATGTTAACAAAATTGAGCATATCCACCCCTGATTTTTTAAAGCAAGGATATTTCCTCTCAGTTCCTCAGACATACCCAGATTCTCACTGTTGTGTATGAAATACTGTTTCATCTGACTTCAAATGGAAATGGCATGCATTTCAAGTAAGGAATAAAAAGCCTGTTCACCTCCTTTATAGCTTTCATAACCATTTATTTAGGTGACCTAAAAAACATTTGAGTGCAGATTATGTGAGGTCGAGCAAGAGAGAAAGAGGTAAAACATCATAGTAGTCACAGCTACATGACAGAGAAACCAGTCCTGCAGGTGGATCCACCTTTGAATATTACTGAACCTTCAGTAAACAAGAAAAAAAAATTAAAAAAAATTCTCATTTAATCAGAAGTTATGCACCCCGCAATACCTCCTACAGAACCATCAAAACACTTCTATTACTTCTTTTCACAGCCTTTCAAACCATTCCTGCTACATCAAGCCCACACCCTACTCCTGTAAAATTTTGCACTTAACAGCTGCAAACACTTCAATCAACTGAAAACCTTCTAACTAGGAAGGAAACCTGCAACGTGATAGGTCTCAGATTTTTCTTCTACTATTTTCTGTTGCTGGCAGCATTTTCATGGATACAGATTTGTTTGTGTGTTTGTTTTGTGAATATCATACAACTAGTTATTGCTGAAAGCCTGGAGTTTCTCACCATTTGATGTGGTCCACGCAATGCTTCCGGCACATAGTTGTATCGAGGCTGAGAGCAGGCTGGAATGTGAACCTAGATCTGGATCTGCAGTATCTCTCTTGGCATCATCTCCAGTTACCATAACTCCATCTGAGGACTATGAATAATAGATAGTCATCCCCAAATCTAGCAAACTGGCATGTACATTCCTTTTGAAATAATAAAGTGCTAACTGGAGTTTTAACCCGTACCTGCCAGAAAGGCAGACCCTCTCTAGTCTAACCTTCTGCTCCATAGATATCACTGTGACAAATACATGAAAAATATGGTTTATACAAAGCACAAAGTACAACTGACTCTGTTTTGTTACTGCCATATCTGGATGAAAAATACTTAATTTAGCTTTGCCCGTTGTTCAAGGATTTCATATTTTCCCTGAAACACATTCAGTCATCCCATCTGGGTATCTGGATGGTAAGAAGGAAGTCACAAGGTCAGTTAGGAAAATTCCATCTGAGATCATCTTATATAGGATTACAAAGCTAAACATTTTTGTTTGCCTCATTCAGAACATTTTTAATTCACATGGATTGCATGTACTAGCATCTTATGGCCAGAAGCCAACAGTCCTTAATTAAGTAGAACATCCCCCTGCCTCCAAAAGTAGATCTGCCTGACCAGAGACTGATAGATTGTCTAAGTGAACAATTGTCACATCCCTTTCCAGTCAGCATAACTGAGGAATAAAGAGACTAAGATCTTTAAGACTTCTGAAATTATATAAATTATTAGCATTATTAGTGCATCTACAAATACTTAAACATCTTGACATTTAATCCTTTGTTAGAGTATAAGAATAGTATAAAATATTTGGGTTTTTTAAAAAAAAAAAAAAGAGAAAAGTGTTACTAAATAACACTGTATTGTCAAATTTGAAAAGCTCCAGGGATAAAATCTGAGTTTTCATACTCCTTCTCTACAAATCTTTTCCATGTAAGTATTTATTCTCTACACAAGCAACTGTCTAACCATATGTCTCCTGGGCTCCCAGTCCTCACCTATAAACACAGTTTATTTAACATCCTCCCCTCTTCAGCATCTCTCAATAATTTCACAGAAGGAGTAAGGGAAGTTCCCCTACCAGAATCAGTCATCATTCTCCAGTTCCTTTGGCCCTTGCTGCTGTGTGAGCCAGGCCAGGTCAATACCCCATCAGAGAAGATGCAGGAAAGAGAGAGCAAAGCCAAACCAGAAAGAGACAGGAGTGCTCTGTTGTTCTCTGCACCAAGGGGAGAAAACTCAGACCTTCTGCAAATCCTGAAGCAGAGACTTTCCCTGCAGAGTGGCTGGATGGTGATAAGTTGTTCAGTTTTGTTTTCCCTTCCCTGATGGCATTTTATCAATGGTTGTCTAGGAGTCCTGCTTGTCTAGATATAAAAAGGAAGGGTAATGCACTGAAAGGAGTGTGTGACAGACATGCCGCTGCAGTGATTAATGTGCTCATCCAAGCTGGTTCCTCACCACCTAGTCAATTAATCAGTGTCCAGTATTTTGGTATTTTATACCATTTTAAACATGCTATTACCATTAGGCAGGCTTACCTTTGAAGTGTGATGTCACCAATTCTGAGTTTCTTTTCTACCTCATTTTATTTCTTCACTGCCTGCTCAAACATATATTGTTACAACTACTGCTGTGCTGGGTGGGTAATTTCAGTTTCTTGCTATGATCTCTCTAAGGATGTATTCTGGCAAACGCGAAATACGTGAAGGACATTTTATCCTTCATTTTGGTTGTAGTTCAGTAGTAGTTCTGGGAGTTACTTACTCCTGCATGAGAGGCCCAGCTCCAACACACAGAAGGCTATAACCACCCAGCTGTTGCTGGGGGTAGTTTGTGACCAGCATCTTACTCCTGCCGGAGCTACAGTAAGGTGGAAGCTATTTTCTTTATGCCTGAGAGGAAATGGAGGTCTATGGTTTGATCCTGAAAGAGCTCCAGCAAAAGGGAATTCATATCCATTTCACCATGTGACTGTGAAGGAGGCCGTATGAAAGAGGCGGACTGAAGAACCCCACAAAATATTTTAGTAAGTGAAAGAGTTCTAACAAAACTCCATAATCTGACCAACTAATTTTCAGCTTTCCAGAGGACTTTACACAGCTTTTCTCAGACTTTACTTTTCCTTCTCTAAGCTTCCGTATTTGGCTATATTCCTGTGACAAAATAAATCTTCAGCTTGGTTATTCTTATTAATGATGTCAGCCAGGGCATTTTGCAGTCAAAGATTCTTTGTGCTTGAAACAGTTTTTAGCAGATTTTATAAGAAATGCCAGGCAACAAGCTCTATTTTGAGAAGGAAAACGATCGATCATTACCTCTGCACAAGAGAAGAAGAAGGTTACTTATTTAAGCGAAGGCTATGAATAAGTACAGTACTTTAGCTGAGCAACCTTCTAGAAGTGGCAGAAAACAAAACAGTACAGGGTCATGAAAGCCGAAGTAAGTAGGAAACAACCAGGTCAAACATCACGTAGTAGAGATGACAAGGTTCATAAGACAAGCCTTTGGGACATTGTACTTCATCTGCAGGTGAGATAAATTGGGGAAGATTCCTACCTCATCCTCTACACACAACTCCACCAGTCTCATGTAAACTTTAAACTAATATACACATGGGTATGCACACAAATGCATACATATAAATGTATATGGTGAATTCAAACATCATTCTACCTTGTAATGCACCAGTAACTGGAATTAGTCAAGCAGAAGGAAAAGCACACTACTGCTGTTGATTCATATTTTGTTCTCATCTGTCACTAATGTGAATGACTGAAGGAGTGGGACAATGAAGCTTAGACCTGTATTCCTAATCTCAAAGCATTCTGAACAATAACATTTTCACCATCTTCAGCATCAGAGAACTTGTACTTTCAAGGACAAAGTAAATTTAAACAACAATATCTTGTCCTTGGGGTGAATAATTGATCAAATGAAGATTAAGTTAGTGCTTTATAAAAGTATGTTGTACTTTAGAGTTAGAGTCAAAAGGCCAAACAGAATTTCTTAGTCTTTTGTGCTGAAAGTAAACTCTTCATCATTTGTGTCAAGGATTTAAGCTACGTATGGGGCTGTCTTCAGCAGAGGTATCTGAAACTCAATCCAAAATTTGAACTACTTACCTAACACTTATCAAGCTCAATATCAGACACAGTAGTTCTATAGTAATACAGATAGCAACTGTTTAATCCACAAAATAGTAAACTACAAATAAAGATAGGAAGTGCTTTGATTTGATCTTTAGATACCTAGTTGTTCTCATTGCTAAATACCATGAAAAAGGCAACAGTTCCCTGATGAATCATTAGAGAAATCTGGTAACAGTAAAAGAAAAATTTAAAAAAATATATTCAAGTAGGGGAAGGGAGATCTCATGAAATGTTTAAACCCAAATGTTCAAAGAACGTGAATTCAAAGTGAAAGTGGTTCAGAAAAGGATAAGCAGAGAGTTTGCCATAAAAAAGCACACACAAAAAAGATTTGGCTTCTACTCAAATCCAGCAGCATAAAAGCTGAGAGATAAACCTGATTGATTTCTGTATCCAGTCTAGGGGAGCAAAGGGAGAAGAGCAGGAAGGTGAAGGTCTCTTAAAAACAAGTCTCTTAAGAGCAAATACAAATGCATTGATTATTAATACCTTTGACAGGAATTGGAAGGTTTCTGAACTTCCAAGTACTGAGGTTCTAAACCCACCTTCTAACATGGCCAAGAACAGAAAAAAATATGAAAGGGTGATAGACAAAGATCTGGATGTTCATGGCCACAATAAATTTTAAGCACTTCCATATCTTGCCCATAGTTCTCAGCCTTGGTCGGTTGCAGGTGAAAACTATGGTGACATTAAGTATACAACTAAGATTAGAACAGAAGAGCCAGCCTCTGGCTTGCTCAAGTTGGTGCTTATTCCAATTCTTTTCGAAGTCATTGCAAATCTTTCTGTTGACTAGAACAGATGAATCAGACACCTCAGCACTAAAGTGAATCACAGATTAAAATAAAAGTACTTGTATGACAACCTTTTATAAAACGAGTTCCTTCTGGATAGCAGAATACTGAGGTACTACTGAGGCTGTATCATTTCTGTCTGAGAAGTGGCTGGACTGGCTTTGTGCATTCCCTAAGTTACATTCACTTGGACTTATTCCTTCAGTGGTTACCTATAGGTTCATCAGAGACAGAAACTGCAGCATTACTATTTATATACTAGCTGAGGACTAGGCTTTGATTTTCAGCTGAAGATCCTTGGAAGAGTCAAAAATCTTTATCGGTTCATCACATTTTTGGTCCCTGTGGGACAGAAGTAAAAGTTACTCTATCAGACATAGTCAAACATATGAAGCGAAGTGTTCCAGTGCTTGCTTAGGAAGTGCAAACTTGCTGGGAATATAAATAGTTATTTCTTAGTTTTTTTCCTTCCTCTGAGTACTCTAAAATGGCAGAAGGAACAAGGCTAACTGCATGTCCTGACAGTGTCTTTGGATTGTCCCACATCTTACTGTTGGAGTTCGTTCATGGACACTCTAGAGGGAAGGGTCATGGAGCACCTCAACATATAGCACTCCTGAAACCTTACATGTTGATACACTCTATGCCCCAGTAATAGCAATAAATAAATAATATTGTGACTTCAGAAGAGATATTGTAATGGTTGATAAAGTAACAACACAATTGCAGCTAAAATATATTCAAATACTAAGAAGTGCAAACAAGGTTATTATTGTAATAATGGGCAATAAAAAGACTTACAGGCTCTATTTTTTCAGATAATTTAGCGCTTCTTTATTGCTCAAATCTTAGTTCTGTGACTGCTATATCTACTCTGAGTACTCAGAAGTTTTCCTCTCTCGCAACAGCTGTTTAAGGGCAAGTAAACAAGAAAGGTAGAAAGCAGCTGGGAAACCTCTCATGGTGAATCATTTTTTGCTTCTGAGCAATTACAATTTCTCATATTTGAACTCTTGATCCTCTGGGCCTTATCCTCTCACTGTGCATCCTGAGGAGAATCTGCCTCTAACACTGTAGTTAGAAACCCTTTCACCCTTTTCTTCTCCAGGATAAACACTCCCAATTCCTTCTCAGATGTCCAACTCTCTAACCACCTTCAAGGTCCTCCACTGAGTCAATATCTTTCCTACACTCAGATGTTGAGACCTTTCCCTTTGTCACTGGATCAGTATGTTTATCACTTGATTTCATGCTAAAAAGGCATCAAACAGTTCAGCCTTCTTAACATCATCTATTTGTAACTATCCTCCATTAAAAGTAGTAGAGATTTTTTTCAGTTTTGCCTCTTGATCCTAATATCCTTCTACACCATTCCTTGTTGCAGCTGGTGTCCCTTTTAGGTGAATCATTCTATTAGCTGTTTTTTATGAGTTTGCCTTTGTATGCTGTTGTATATATGTTCCCATATTTCCTCCATAATCAGAAAGAATTTGTACCCTTGTCAACATGATTATAGAGGGCTGCCAAGTTGTTTTAACTACTTTCTTCCCTTTGGTCAGTTTCACAAAACATCTTACAAAGTGATAAGCTGAGTTAATCGCAATTCATCTACTTGAAATCCGTGGTTTTAATAACATTTATTCTGCATTCCTACTATAAGGATTGTGAGTAAATAAACATAGGCTGATGCACACACACTGAAAAATTTAAGACCAAAAAGATGAAGTCCATACATTAAAAAAAACCCAAACAAACACATAATTTAAGCAAAGAGGTAATTAATTCAATGCTGAAAGTGAGTCCTACTTACCTCACTCAGTAGCATCTCAGTCATTTACTTGAACAGATAAGCAACTGTAGGCTGCAATCTGTGATTAAGGCAGCCTAAAAAGACAAGCGAAAGGTAGGCAATGATGATTTACTGTTCTCAACAGAGAAAACTGTGTTTGGGGAAACCACTTTAATTCATTTGAATTTGGCACTAAAATATCTCTTGTGTTACAATACTTAATATCAGGTAGGCATCAATATGCAAATCACTGAGAGGATTTGAAAGGGCAGAAAAAGCAAGGGTTAGATTATTTTGGTGGATTGATCCTGTCTGGATGCCAAATGTCCATCAAAGCCACTCCCTTCCTCGGCCAGGGAGGGGTCACAAAATATGTGAAAGGCTCATGGGTTGAGATAATGACAGGAAAAAAGCACTCATCCATTTCCATCATTGGCAAAACATATTGGTCCTGTGGAAATTAGTTTAATTTATTAACAATCAGATCAGAGTAGAGCAATGAGAAATAAAACCAAATCTTAAAATACACCTTCTCCCCACCCCTCCCTTCTTCCAAGGCTCAACTTCACTCCCAATTTTTTCTCCCTCTTACCAGCTGCAGGGCAGGGGTATAAGAATGGAGGCTGTGATCAGTTCAGCACACATTATCCCTGCTGCTCCTTTCTCCTCAACAGGAAGACTCCTCACACTTTTCCTCCACTCTTTCTCACAAGTCTGCTGTTCTTCAAGAACTGACCCAGTGTGAGTCACTCTCACGGGGTTGAGTCCTTCAGGAACAGACTACTCTGACATGGGTCCCCCAAGGGGGGGACCTGCCAGGAAACCTACTCCAGCATGGGCTCCTCTCTCCATGGGGCCACAGGTCCTGCCAGGAGCCTGCTCCACTGCTGGTTTCTTGCAGTATTACAACCTTCTTTGGGCATCCACCTGCTCCAGTGTGGGGTCCTCCATGGGTGGATGGATCTTTGCTCCACCATGGACCTCCATGGGCTGCACAGGAACAGCCTGCCCTCACCATGGGCTGCACCACTGCCTGGAGGGGAACCTCTGCTCTGGTACCTGGAGCACCTCCTTCCACTCCTTCACCAACCTCGCTGTTTGCAGAGCTGTTTCTCTCACATATTCTCACTCCTCTCTCTGGCTACTGTTGCACAGTTTCTTCTCCCTTCTGTTATCCCAGAGATGCTACTATTGTGGATGGCGAGTTCAGCCTTGGCCAGTGGCAGGTCTGTCTTGGTACCAGTTGGCATTGGCTCTGGATGTGGGGGAAGCTTCTGGCAGCTTCTCACAGAAACTGTAACACCCCTGCTACCAAATCCTTGCCATGCAAATCCAACAGATTTATGTAAAAAAAATTACTACTAATAGTATATTTCAATTGTGCATGTGTATGGATATTAAAAATATCTCTGAATAGAGATATTAGTCACTGGTACTGTGATAGATTCCTCCTAAAATTACTTCCTTTGTCTATAATAAAAAATACTACTGGTTGAGGAAAAGAAGTTTATGGGAAGTCATGCCATTAAAAAAAAAATCCAAATACTTTAGAGGAAAAATTAAATATTCTAATAAAAATGCACTTAAAGCATAAAAGATTTGAGGTTGAAATTTAGTAAGCAGAGTTACTTTACAAGAATAAAATTGAGGTTTTGGATTAGAATGATCTGAAAACACTGAACACATTAAACATGACCTTTAAGATTCAATTTTCAGTGTGGGAGTGTGAGGTTAATGAAATAGCTGAAAGATCATATTTGTAAGAAATCTCCCTGCTGGTGGAAGTAATATTAGTATAGCCAAAGCTGTTAACATTCTCCACAGTCAGTGGACTCTAAGGTCTGACATGTTATTTATTTGATTAAGTGTTTTATTTTTGAGCCCCATTTTTTATATTTTCTTTGTTTTCTTCATGTTTTCCATGATTTCAAGTGCAAAAATAAAAAGGTGACCTTTTGGCTAGACCAAAACTCTAGGTCCAAAACCCAGGGAGTATTTGGATTGAGAGAGAACTTGTTGCTTATCATCCTACATTGTTGGAAATATTCTTGTAAGTACCTGAACTGCAAGACAAGTATTAAAATAGCTATATTTGTGTATGGTGAAAAAAAGTTTGTCCTTTCTTCAATCACTCAGTGTGTTATATACATAATATTTGCTCTGTAGTTTTTAGATTTATTTCTTCTCAATAAATAAGCCTCTGGCTTCCAAGCTCAACAAGTAATTTGCTTCACTAATGAAACCATATGGTTAAATAATACCCACAATAAAAGGAAGAGGAATTAAATACTAAAGACATTAAAAAATAAAATCTCGTTGTGAAGATTAATACAAAAGTTGCTGATTCACATTGGGTTTCATAATATTTCCTCAACAGAGCTCATATATTATTTCCCCTATGTGGAAGATCAGTCTGAGGGCTGCATCAGGCTAGGACATTTTTTGGTGAGGTCTTTAACCCAGGCCCAGTTGACATAATAGACCCTCTATTCCCCTTAGAAGAAAATTGCCCACAATGATAACCCATTTTTTCTTCCTCTCAGAAGTGGTTGTGGTAGGGGATGTTGACTTTTTTGACTGTGATGACACCTCTGGTGTAACTGGACCTTCATTCTCTTCATCCTTTGGCTGTCCTTCCGTGTACAAAGCCTCAGACCTATTGTGCAGTTACCTGGTGGGGTGAGGTGGGAGAAGAAAGATTTTACTTGCCACTCTGAGCATGGACTGCCCTCCATTTGCTCCTTTCTTTACAACTGCTACCTTCTCCTTGCTGGTGAGAAGAGGATCCTCTTGATCTTGATTTATTTCTGGTGGCTGCTCCCATCTCAGGGAAGTCAGAGCTTCATTCCACAAACCTATTTCCCCTTCTGATTCTCTAATACTCCTTAACCTTTCTGCCTCATCCAGTAGCTCGGGTCACAACTCAAAAACATTAGCTGTCTTCTCTTCTGCATAAGAAAGCAGGTATGTTTTGGCGGGCAAAGTCTTTCCATATTCTTGTTGCCCCGTATCCTGAAGGCTATTCTTGTCCCAAGCCAGCTTTGCTTTAACTCTTTTGTTTCATTCTTCTTATATACTCCCTTGATCTGACCTCTTATGTTTGGGTCGGCCCAGCTGGGGTGCCTAAGGTGCTCATACCAATCAATACACATCTGTTTGCATTGCCACTCGAAATCTATTTTTCAGGGATCCTCAGTGCAGCACCAGCTTCCTTCTATTTGAGTTTTTCTTTCTAGTTTCTCCCCAGAGTCTTCACCTGACCTCTCCATGTTTACACAATTTACTTGAGACTAAGGAGGGTGAGTTTTATGCCTTCCTCTGCCTCAAGCTAGCCTTTTTGTCCCTCAGAGTCCTACTTTTTCTTTAGTTCCTAATTGGATTTTGGTCTCCTACTTCCCAATTCCACTTTTCATCCCTCACTCCCAGTCTCTTTATCCTTCAGTCTCCTGAACCTTCTTAAAATCCTGATGTGGGTTACCTAGGCTACTATTTGCAAGCTCCTTATCCTAATCTACTCCCTCTGACATACCAAATGTTTCCAGCATTTTTCTGGCTTTTTTTAGTCAAATCTCTCCTTCCTAGTGAGGGGGCACCAGCAGGAGAAGCAGAGAGCATTCATGGAGGAGAGCCTCCCACACCTTCCCAAGAGATTCAAGCAGCAGCAAATTGGTTGAGTTCAGCCCAGACACCTGTGTTGGAGACATACGCAGATGGGAGGTGCTACATTGGTATCCGCCAGAGCCACTGCTGAGAACGTGCAAAGGGAGATTTTTTCTAAGCCCTGTAAATTTGCCAAATTTACGAAGTTTCTCTCGGGGATAGTGCAAGCTTCATCCTTGACAGAACAACTGGACCTGATCAGCTTTCCACACTCTGTGTGCCAAGATTCAGATCATCTTATTACAAAGGCACGGAAGTTCCTTACCACAGCAAAAATATCCCTCTCCCTTTCATTTCATTCTCAGAAGCTGCAAAAAAAAGCTAATGTCAAAATTTTACAAACAACATACAACATTCCATGCCCAGCAGCTGGTAAGAAAAGCTTAACCTTCACAGTCTGAGTCTGGTAAAGTTAAAAGAAAACAAAAACAGAGACCTGCAATAGGAAATTTCAAGAAATGTGAATTATGGGCAGTCCTACTGATGTCCCCTGTACAAAAGAAACCACAGTAAATTGCCTCAATTTCCCCTCAGTTTTGTTTTATGTTATTTTGCAGTATTTTTCCTTATATCCCAAACATACTGATATAGCAAAAACTTGCTTGGTAGAGCTATTGGTACACTTCTGTCAAGAAAGAGGAATTGTGGCAGTGGACCTGTGCAGGAGCTGATGCTATAAAGTAATGCTAGCTATTGGATACAGGAGAAATACAGAAAAACAGTTGTACAGGTATAAAAGAAGGTAAGTAAAGTACTATCATTTCTTTCTGTTCTCTCTTTGTGCATGTTGTTCTGTTGCCTTAAGACTGAGTCACGCTTTGCTCCAGACAGGCCTATTGCCTACAGGTCTATAACAATTCATTACCTAAAAAACACAGTTGTTATTTCTAGAACAGTAGGAACTTTAATTCTGCTATGGGTTTTATAACAGCCTGTAGGGATAGATTCCAACCACTGCTTTATCATCTATTCCTATCTTTCTTTCCTTTTTTTTTCCTGATCATTGTGGAAGTTTTCCACTTTTACGACGGCTACCACAGCCATTGAGCTAAATTTGATAAGCTGGTTGCCCAGACATAAATAAATATTCTCCCTTTCTTGCTCTTATTTCTCAGATACAATTTTCCTTCTCTAATCTTCACACACTTTTTTTTTTTTTTAGTTCTTCTCTTCCTCATGCATTCCCAAATGCCAAGAAATTGTTGTCTTCTTGTAATACCTTTGAAATCTCTTTGCAGTCATTTCCACTGCAGTCCCACTGGTGCCCACTCTCTCTGCTCACATGTTACTTTTAGTCAGTGAGCAAATTTTCCAGCTGTGCTGTTTAGCGTGATGCAAAACAAGTCGATTAGTAACAGCAGCAGCAACAGAAGTAATTAAAAAAGAAACACAAAAGAATTAAAAAAACCCACTCCTTGAACACAGTTTCCCCCTAACGCTTAACACTTCTTCCTTTTAGAAAGAAAATCAACATTTTTAAACTAAATGTTTGCCTACAGATATCTGGTGAACTTAAAATTCGTCTTCTGTGTATAAAGCACTGGAAAAGTATAACAGTTACTGGATCTACTAAATTCAAACAGATATGTGATAGTGCCAATAGTATGTATGCATGTATGTATGTGTGTACATATATATGTATACATTTATGTATAGAGTAGATTTTATTAAATAAAAAATACTGAGTAATCAATCTTTTTTTTTATGCGTAGCACATCTTAAAGGACTGTAGAACAAAACAGATAAAAGTATCAGTGACAGATAAAACAGAACTATGTTAAACAACTATTTGCAGAAGAGTGAAGCCCATATTAATTATGAAAACAGCAATTGATTTAGTAGAGAAATATCTTAAACTTTAATTAAATGCATGAGAAGATGTGGCTGACCTAAAGTCATTAGAAACAACAAAAACCAAAAAAAAACAGCCTCCAAACTGCAGAGTATGAGAGCAGAAATTTTTGCTATTTTCAATGAGCCTTACTGAATCCTATCAGTTTGAAACCACAAGAGAAGTCAATGGAAATATTTCCATAAAGAGTAGTGAGATTTGAACTGGGCACTAAATGGAGAAGTGGGCTGCTAGGAGAAATTCTGTAAATTCTCATTCAGAATATATATATAGAAGAGTTTGTAAAAACCATTCTTTTCAGAAACTAAAGATTTAATATCTGGATTCCCAATGATGAAGATGGTTTCTGAAGATGGTCTGTACTGTATTAGCTACCTACTCTTGCTATACTTTCTGAGAGGGAAAGTAAAAGTAATGACAGAATGCAGTGAGAAATAAAATGCAATACTCCCTTTGGGGTCCTCTTATTTAAAAAATAAAGGTAGATATGCAAGAAGGAATTGAAATGTAGCTGGAGCACTGGGGAAATCTGAGGTCCTAGTTCCTGAAACCTTGATTTCCACAATGTTTTTAACTGGGAAAAGTCTAACTTAAAAAAACTGAACAGTGGGGCAGCTGCCTTCCAGCTGAGTATTCTAGTCAGAGGGTTTGACCTTCTTTCTGCCTAGTCTCCTTTTGACTCTCTGTACTTATATATTTTAAACTACTTTGTATGCAGCACCAAGCACCAAACACAAGAAAGTCTGACTGCCTTTTAGCTATTACCCCCTTGTTAAGTTTTGAATAGAACTTAAATCCCTCCTGGCCAAGTATTTCCCAAAAAATGGATCTCCTCTTCCCTTGTCAAATATTTTAGATGTATCTACAGCAATGGAACAGGTTTGGTATGTATTTGGACTTAAATATCCATACCCATTACTTACCAACATGTTCCCTGGCACCCTAGCATCTTTTGACCAAACTGAGATTTCCCAGGTTTAGGTCTAAGATGATCCAGATGTCCTTTCTAATAGTTAAAATGAATGAGATCACTTTTTTTTTTTTTCTCTGCAGGAAAGAAATACAATAAAAGAGGTTAGCCAAATAAATGCATGTTGTGAAACAACTTACATTCTTCTGGGCAAATGGCTGTTCTGGGTAGTTTTACTTATTAGTACAGACATAGGCAAAACCCTCCTTTATGACAATCAGTTTAACAAAAATAGGTTCTGCCTCCCTAATCCTATTTCTTAATTTCAAATTCACAGAGACACCGAATCTTACACAAATATCTCAGTCCACATTGAGATAGGATTTTATATTTACCTGGGGCTTCCTCTTGGAAATTACAATCCAGGCACTTAATTACACTTATCTAGCATGTAAGACATCTGAGCACATACTCCCACATTTTGAACCCCATTCCCTAAAGAGATGGATGACAAAGCTTCAGGTTTTATATTGCCAAGCTTTCTGAAATGCCCACGTCACTTTTTAATTCTCAGCCAACATATGCTGCTAGCTAAGCCTGAATACTTGCAGCTTTGCTTCATTTCTCATCTGCTGTCATTCCTCCTCTTCTAGGTTAATTTCTTCCACCTCTCATTTCACATGCTAGTAGAAGCAGAATATCATCAGGCAGACATCACTGAATATTTGTTTTTATCTCTTCACTTTGGTTGGTTGCTGTTAACAAAATCCTCTCAGGGTAATTTGAGAAGTGTCCTTTTACATCACCTTTATGCTATCATACTCTGGAAATGAACTGTAAGAGAGTAATAAATAAATTCATAAAAGCTTGCTTTTTTGTTTTTCTCCAACAGATTGTGTAACTGCTTGTTTGGCTTGGGGTAGTATATACAATACACCCCAAGAAATACTTACATAACAGAAGAAGAAGGACATGTTCTAAAATCATCTGTTAAGGATAGGGAAAATGTGGAGCTGCCTTGGCCTACTTAGTGAATGTGTATTTCTGCATCTAGGAGCTGAGAAATGAAGGGAGCAGGAGGTTAGATATGACAACTCTATCCCTATCCTGAACTGACTACCCATTAAGATCAACTTGAGTTGCCAGTTTAGGAAAGAGGCCCCCCTGCTTGTTAAAGCTGATCTACCAGATGTGCTCTGAGGGGTATGTATTGGTACTTGGCCAAATTAAATCACACCTTTCTTTGCACTGAGCCTTCTTGCTCTACAGATCACCTTGCAGAGGAGACCTGTCATTTTCAGCACTGGTCTGTCTTCTAAATACTTGTGCCAACTGCTGTATTTCAAGTTCCTTAAAAATCCCAAAGGACCCCATCTAGGTCATCAACGATTCTTTATTTGCAATTGTGGTTGCAAAAACTGCTGTCTCATTTACCAAGTGTTTAACCTTTTAAATCTGTAGCACGGACATATGGAACTTTTATGTGTGGAACTTTTAACTGATCTCTAAACACGGTATGAGGGTCATCTGGCATTTTTTCAGTTTCTTTACAGATAATTGCCCAAAGTCACCTATAAGGACAGCGGCAGAGGTGGAAAAAATATACATCTCCTGAGCTCTCCATTTTCTAGACATTCCCCAGGAAAGGAAGAAAATGAGAAGAGATGAGAGATCTTTAATATCTACCTGAAAGTCACTCAGAGACATGCAAAAATAAAGCTGTATTTTAATAAGGCCAGGGAAGGCTAAAAGCTCTAATTATAAATGATGCTTCTTTCAGAACCACAGAGCTCTAAGGCCTGTTACTACACAACCATTGAAAATATTTCAGGTTTATGAGCTAGAGCTGAGACTACTTGCTGTTCAGAATAACATTTATTTTTCAACTAAAGTATTTTGCAGCCACACAGGTAAAAATCTATGCCAAAACTTTATCTCTTCATACTTTGATGATATGTAAAGGTCATTAGAGATACTTTATGTCTCTAGTTGGATGCAATCCAGAATGGCAATAGGTCCCTTAAGCACATAACATTAGTGCAAATTGTACAGTCCTTTCTGGAAATGCATCCTGTGGATTATAGCCAGATAACTGAAAACTTGTCATATTAGCTAGCATAGAGTTCCAGTCAAAAGGCCTTCCATCCAAATTCTCCTTCTCTTCCCCATAATAGTTATCTGCCCCAGCCATGAATGTGTTTTTATCTCCAGTGTGTTGCTAATCATCAGAAAAAAAGTTCCTGAGTTGAGGAAATGGGGTGAGAATGAGAGAGTGAAGAAGTCCATGAATAAGAAATGGGGACTCTGGACCATCTGTTGTTAAAACAGAGGACAGATAAATTCAGATTTATGCAGGATAATTTTGAGTTCCATTTCTAAATTGTGCTTGATGCTTCATATTGTTAAGACCAGACTTGTCCTCCTGTATGCAGTTAACGTCCTTAATTTATTTTGGGAATTACACTGTTTCAGAATTGCTAAGCGACTCAGAGTCAGCAGATGATGGAAATTGAATCGGTCCACACTGTCCTCAAAACAGTGAAGTCACTGCTCCATTTTCTCACACCATTATAAAATATCTAAAATATAATTAGGACTTGGGTTTGAGGACTTCTCGCATTACTGGAAAAAGATAGATTTCATAGTTTTTCAAGTAATGCTGGGCATCATTTTACCACTGTTATTACACACATACTGGTGTATGTCAGTTTGTCTCCACTAAAGCATAAGAAATCTTGGAAAATATAAATGGATGACTAAAATACTATATTCCATTCTTTGTTTTCTTTCCAGGTAATAGAGTTACTTACTCTACATTTTTTCTTTGATTTGACAGTAATACATCTTTGATTATGACAGTAATACATCCTGTCTCCATTTGTGATTTTTGTAGAAATGGTATCTTCTGGTCAGTGTCCCCTACTATTTACAGTGTATCCTGGGACATGCTGGGACCACTACAAACATACAATTTAAAAATACTTCAGGGATGCTCTCTATACACCCAATATAGTCCTTTGTATTGCTCAGATATTTCTTTCAACAGGGCAGTCAGAATAACACAAGTTAGAAATTGCAACTCTAAATTGTTCAACAATGATGTTCCCGTGTGTTAAAGAAAACCACTGTCAGTCTCTGAAGATTTCAAACACATTCTGAGCCACCAGAATGATGACAAAGAGACATGTTACAAAGAGAGATGAATTCCTATACTAACTTACCAGCACTAATATGCAAATTTTTTTACACGAGGACAACCAGGAGAGATTTCTGCATCCATTTCATTTTCCTACAAATCAACTGGTAATATTTGCATCAGAATTCCTACCAAAAGTTAGCATTTCTGAAATAGGAACTTTACAAACAATACTAAAGTCAGGAATATATAAACTGTGCACGTATGCATATATGCATGTGTCCGTTTATGTGCTCTGTGATTAACATAGTTGAAAATGCCAAGGAAATTCTATTCACTAAACTAGAAATGACCAAATGCATGCAATATTTTTGATTGCCAAGTAAGACTAATGACAATACTCATCTGGTTTCCAACAAATGAATGATCTTAACTGTTTGTTTTTCAGCTGCCAGATGGAGTGGAATAGTCTGTGTCATGCATCTAAGAACAAGAAAAATCTCTAAAAATTGAGATTTGTGTTTGATTGTTTCTGACAAGATCATTTTGTACCTCCAAATCATGTACATTTGTGATTCCAGCTTTCAACAGAAGAACAACTGTTCATTTCCCCAACTGTCTCCTAAGGTAAGGCCGTATGATACAATTCTCTGGAAGAACATACCAAACCAGAGCTTTTTACTGATTGAATTCTAGGTCACACTATCTTGTATCTATCTGGTGGTATCTGAGAGTCTCTAAGCATTACCTTAAATCCACAAATAGCTCTGTTGGTTTCTGCTAGTACCAGGGCAGTACTGTGTAAATAAGATACTGAGGACTGTCTCCATGAGGGGTTTGAGAACTGCTCACAGTTTGGGGAGGGCTCACAGTGCTGCTTACTGTGCTTTGATCAGAAAATAGCAGGACCCAAAAGAGCTTGTAAAAGATGGTTTTGAAATTAGTGTTCTTAAGTATGGAAGGAAGCATGGGGTTTAAGTAAGCCCAGTTGGCAGCGCTGCAGAAGGTGCCTTATACGTCTGGCCGGCATCAAGGAGCCACACTGTGACCCCCTGACACAGCTGGACATCATCTCTCTTTGCATGGAGGAGATGGCACCACACAGGGACTAAAGTGCAAATGGAGTTGCTGCAGTCTGACCCTTTTGCTTGTATAATTAGGGTGTTCCAAGGGGAACAATACATTTGAAGTTACAACTGCTGCTCCAACCACATCCAGCTAATAGTTTCACACATCCATGAAAACAGCATGTGTCATGACATATGAAGTCTAATAAGCAACCCGGGAAACTCTCCAGAACAAACTGTGTATGTTTGTGTGCATATGTATGTATCTACTTTTAATTTGCATTCAAATAATTCTGCTTGTAATTCATTGATATTTCAAATCCCTTTCCCCTCACTTCATAGACCAACAGGAACTTATTATGTAAAAGAAGTCAAAAACATCTGGTTTCACTGCTGGAGGTTGAGATGTATACAAAATTCTACTATTATATCCTTATTGATAGATAAGGACATCTGGAGAATTTACAAAATCCACAAACATGAAGGATTTAATCTATTGAGGATTTTACTGTGGTAGATAACTATAAGCCCAGTGAGAATGAATGAAGGAATTAAATGAATAATTATTCTAATATAGGTAGAGTTGCAGAGAATCCTTATTTCTTTGTATTACAGGACCAAATATGTCTGAGTTATTTAAACAGAGAAATGAGACTCATGATGTTGAGAAACGCTGGATAGATGTGGATCTCTTAGATTTTAGTGTTTCAAGCACGGATTTAAAGGCAAAGTTTAGTTGGCTTTATAATTAAAGTGAGGCTGAAAGATCTGTCAAAAGAATTTTCATATGAATTTTACATTATTCTATGACATCCAGTGTTAATATTTTAGCTCCAAATGACTGATTCCATTTCTCCTAGTGAAATGTAAACTTTTTTCTATCGAGTATGGATCTGTGTATACACATTTATCAAATACAGATGGCTTGAGTTCTATCTCAAAATCACTACCAATCAAAAACATTTCTGAGAATTTTCTTCTCCTTTACCTTGTGAATAAATGGTTTATAATGTCTGCCTTCAGCAATTTTTTAATCTGAGAATTATTTCCTACACCTGTGAACTTTGAACATTCTGCTCCTAAAGTTTTCCTTTTGTTTCTGCCTAGCCCCATTCCGTGCGACCATAAAACGGTCCATGCCAAGGTTGACTTAAATTTGTTTCTTTGTGCCATCTGGTGGAGATTATCTGTAAATGCACAATAGCATGTCTGAAGTATTTCCTCCAAGGTTACATCGGCAGGATTTTTCTCTTTTTTTCCTTTTTTTTTTTTTTTTTCCCCAAAACAGTAATGGCTCTGGAAGAACTGTAGCTAATGTGAACATTTATGTTTGTCCCACTTTAATAACATGCTACATTTTTATTTCCTGCAAGAATAGAGGAGCAGTAAAGTTAAATTTTCACCTTGAAAAAAACAATTTTAAAGCAGGGTGAAAAATCGTTCTGTAGTTTGCAGACAATTCTGTATTTTGAGAGCTGTTACATTTACTTCACAGTCTTTTTCTATAATACTACTCCAGTGAAACAGCTTTATGGTTAATCAAAAATAGCTAAAGGTTTCAGGAAAAGATTACAAAAGTCATCAAACTGCTAGAGTTCTCCTTTGGTAAAAGCAAAACTTTCTGCATTTGTCAGTTGTTTCAGAACCTTCCATGTAGTAAAATATCAGATGACTAAGTAAATTAATACTAAGTTAATGTAGCTGTTGAAATATTTTACCTAAAGTCCCTAGTGCTTACGCAGAAATAGTTATTCTTCAAGCTACAGTTATCTTTTCCATTTACTGTCACATTTGTATTTATATAAATGTGATTTGCTCCACTTAAGCCGATGGCATAGTATATGTTCACCTCTAGTGCTCTCCACAAAACTACAGTTTCATTACTTTTATTGGTGGAAGATATTTTTATTGGTCATAAAGTCCATGAAGCTTATTTTCTAAAGAGAGAAGGGAAAGGGTCAAAATTACTTGCAAAACACACACACACACACAACATCCTTCAGGATTTTAAATTTTCCTGGGGAATTTTCCCACTGTTGGTCACTTGAGAGACAATCCCAGGTAATGCTGATAAATAAAATCAAATTTATCCTCTAAGTAAAGTAATACTAAATCAATTTACATTATGATACTTCCAATTTTAAAATTAAAGAGAGATGAGAGACTTCAAAATGCAGTTCTCATTGAACTTAGTTATTTTCCAATAAAGTTTATAATCCTCAAATTTAGTTAGATGAAAACATCTCTGTTCACAGTATAAGCCTGCTGTGTATCAAATCCCAATTTTTTCAACATATTCTGAGCCTATTGTGTGACAAAGTCATATTTATTTAGGATTTAACTTCAGCTTTCAAAGCTTAGATAACTGCTACACTGAAAGTCTCTCACATCTATGCATTCATGTCTACCAAGAATTACTTTACCAACTGTGTCTAATTTAGCTTTTGTGCTTAATTTCTAGGATTAAATTAAAAACATATGGCCCCTGAGTGCTAAAATGACCATAAATTAGTCTTACATATTGAAATTAACACAGAAAAATATTAAAATGAAACTGAAGTACATTTTTTGCTATATACCATGTCTTTCATAAAAGTTAGCATGATGGTGTGTGCAACTGAGTAATCTTGCACTGCAGATCTGGAGACCTAAAAATTCATCTCTCCAGAGAGTCATCTCCTAGGACATGGGGTACTTTTGCACAGAAATACACAGAAAGATTTTATGTACTTAATTGCATATGCCAATAAATCAGACAGGAAGAATATTAATATTTAGATATCTGCTGAAGCTTACAGTGCAGTTTAGGGCATAGGCCTTATGAATTCCATGAGATTTAGGCACTCTTCTTTTTGCACCCTGCATGCTCTCACAGTCTCATCTCTTTCAGCTCCTCATATAGTCAGCAAAGAGATGCTTATCTCAGCATACAGGAACAATCAGAGGTTTAGAATTTAATTTAAAGAAAAGCTGATTTGATTCTCATTCTTTTTTCCTAGAAATTCTCATTGAGAGGAAGGGAATTTCTTCCTCAGACTTTTTTCCTAAGATTTTCGCATGAGATAGAGAGATACCCTTAGTCTACATGTACTTCTTATGAACAAAGTTGGGACTTGCACAAACAAGAACAGTGGACTTGCACAGACAAGAACAGTTGCCTTTATGAACAAGTGGGACTTGTGTAAATATGGAGGGATGAAAATCTTCTCCTCATTTAAGTTCCCTTAAAGACATAACCTTGCCTAAGTGAGACACAGGAATTCATTAATTATAAGATAGTTTGGAAAGAGGGCTTAAAGGATTAGATCAGCAATATGAAACTTCTGTCATTGTGTTGTAACAGGTGGACAGTTCATCAATATAATTTTTTTTTTTCTGAGGAACATCAAGCACCTTCAAGTGTTTCTGGTTTAGCTCTTCTGTCTGTAATGGCTGATAAGTACCCTCCATCTCCTTCATCTCATCCATTCTGCTTCTCATTCCCTGATACAGTAGTCACCAAACCATTCTTCAAGAAAGCTGTGCCTGTAAGCATAAAGCAAAGTACGCAGAGAAATCAAGACAATGAAATTGGAGCTGATTTATTGCTACCTTCAAGGCTTTTGTTCAAAGAACTCCTGCTGACTCTGGGGATAATAAACTATCATTAGGCCACTGGAATTATGTCAGAATTAATCCTATGACCTCAAGTTCTGTTTGTCCTCCTGCCTGACTCACACAAAAAAATGTTTTTCTAACAAGAAATTGTTCTATTTTTATGCGTGAAAATCAAATTACATTGCTGAGCCCCTCACTAATACATCAGCTGCATGCAAGAGAAAGTCTATGCCACAGCAAACAAAATCGAGGCACTAGCTCAGTTTTGCTCTCAATTATCCCAGATTTCTATGTCAGTCTGCACTGTAACTGCACTGTAACTATCCTGTTCCTGTGTGCCTGAGCTCTGAGCCAACTTGCTTAGCTTTTTTCTGTTTGGCCTCCCTCTCCTGGCTCCCTGATCATAGCTGGAGTAGTGCTACTTACCTGTGCTCTGCTCTGCAAAAGGATGGTTTCTTCCTTCCTTTCCTATTCACAGCTAAATGTCAAAAAAAATGGTGCAGGGGACACTGCTGCTTGTCATGGGAGACTGAGGAAAGACGTTTAGGGAAGCATCCTGTGCCCTAGGTTGGTGGTTATGGAAGGAGAGGGCACCAATGTCCCACTCATTAGGCTGCAGCCTCCCTCTGGTATCCTACAGAGGAATGGGAAGCCAGCCTTGGCCTTCTGAGACTAGGGTCTCAACTCCACCAGGAGGAAGCCCAAATTTACAGAAAAACAAAGGAAGGTATGCAAGAAAGTGGGAAGCCAAGAAAACCTCCACAAATACTGCTTTGTCTCCAAGATCAGGAGTCAACAAATTTGCCAGTTCTAGAAATAATATTTTTAAAGCGAAGCATGAGTTATACATGGGGTCTGAGCACACTTTGTGTACCTGTAACATCTCTGAATTTTTTTTCATATTTAACAAAACAGGATGTAGCACTGCAGATATGAATCCCCATTATGATGTTTATGCTATACCTATAGCTAAAGATTATTATTAAAAATTTAGCTTTTTGACATCATAAAACTCTGGTGCATTTGGAGTATACCATGTTAGGCCTGAATCTTTATGATCTTTATGATTAACTTCTGTGATGAAGAAGAACCATATTAATTTTAAAAACAACAAACAAGCAAATAAACAAAAACCACAAAAAACAACAAAACCCCAAAAACAAAACCAAAAAACCAACCAAACAAAAAACTAAAACAAACCCCCCAAACCACAAAAAAACCGAAATAAAACCCAGAACAAAACAAAAAAAACCCTCTGAACCACACATTGCAAAAACCTTCCCAAATTAAGGAAAAATCTACTGAAGCAGATTAAAAGAAACAAGTCCTTCCTTCTCATGAACCTGGCTTGAACATGCATGTGGTCCTTTTCTAGGATTTGATATATATTTTTCTGTGAACATTTTGCCTGGTGGGGTTTTTTTAAAGGGAAGGAGTGTTTGTTTGGGTTTTTCAATTTTTGCCCATGTCTGGTTTGTCTACAGCCACCATATATTTTGCTATGGTCCAAAAATCACAAGTTTGTGTCAGGTGTGTCTCTTGAGCTTGCTCAAAAACTCCTTTGAGTTGTGCTGTAGTGTTAGAAGTGAACTCTCATAAGAGGAGACTCCACTCAGTTTACGAGAAAATATTAGTAGTAAATATTAGCAGGACCTAATCCCTCCAGCTAGATTGAAAACAGCAAAAGTTTTTGTCTCCTTCATAAGTCAAGAATCATAGAGCCAAAACAGAGAGAGAAAAAGATAATTGCGTTTTTCAGACTGCACGAGCCCTTCACTTAGTGGAGAAATTCCAGGGTCTCCAAGAAAGTTGCAGTAAGTGTGAAGTATCAACAAGTTCTTTGTAAGCACCCTTATGCAGACCTTTCTGGAAAACAGAAATTCTGTCTTCTGAAAGGTTTCAAGGAATAGATGGGATTTTTTTTAGAGGCATCAGAATGACATTTTAAAGGTACTAAAAATAAATGCAAATCAGCTAGAAAACGGGGAAAAAAGTCTCCAAACACTTAAAAACTCTAGGAGGAAGACCAAAAAAATGTGCTGCTTACCTTCAGTGAGTTGTAGCATTTAATGCATTCTTAAGACACACTGAGAAATATTTAGAGCATTTTAAGCAGGTGAGCCAACGTGATTGCACAGGGAAAAAAATCACGCTGCCACATTGTGATTCAATTTGCCAACACAAATACCTTAGTTCTGCTAAGGTATTTCCTCTAACAAGAAATTACGAAAATCACATTTTATTTGCTATAATATCACTGACACAGTACAGTCTGCCAAAGGAGACATGACAACAGGGAGCTTTCAAAAGACTGGTGCTTTAGTCATGCACGAAATTTTTTGCACCGTCTAATTTATTCAAGTACTTATTCAAGTACTGAGTGGCAAGTGAGATAAGCTATTCTAGCCCACTGGAGGCATAGTGTCCAAATCCCAGCATCTAGACTGAGAGGGACCAAGACAACAGCTTTGCTTGAGTAGGCAGTAATGAGAGGCCGTGACAGGGCTGAGCCCCATAGCAGGGCACTGTAAGGGTCAAAGGACCCCCTGGCACCACACAGTAGGAGTGCCTGCATCTCAGAAGGTCACCCTTCCAGGAAAAGCACAAGAGCTGCTAAGGGAAGTGCTTGAGTCCTCACCCCTGAAGGTCTTTAAAAGACATGTAGATGTGACACTGGGAGACCTGGTTTGGTGGTAGACTTGGCAGTGCTGGGTTAACAGTTGGTTGGACTTGATGATCTTAGAGGTCTTTTCAAACCTAAATGATTCTATGATTCTAAGAGGCTATGTGAGAAGGCATGCAGCACCATGTGTATTCATTAGCTGGCCATGTTTGAGCTGGTTGAGAAGAGAGATGTGCCATATTTTTCAGAGGCTTCATCTGGAAGCTCTTACTGGTCAAAGAGAAACCCGGACAGAAGGATGCAGACCCTGACAAACTCCTCAGCTTCAAGTGATCTTTAGCTACACGAAGTCCTTCACAAAGTCCTTTGGATTTCCCATGTGCCTTAGTTAATTTAGGAAAGCAAATGCTCCATAGCATGAAGCAGATATTTCTAGAAGAGAGAAACTGGGTCACAGGTGTTTTGCATGGCTGAAGAACTGTGCTGCAGGCTGCCAGCATCCTTCCCAGCACCAGAAATGTCTCATTTCCTTCTGAAAAACCTTGTCATCATAGAAGGAATAGTGATGCCTCCCCCCATCCTGCCCTGTCTGCCCACACAAATGCAGCTCGCTCTTTGGCGTTTCTCAGCTACCCACGTAAGAAAAGTGACAGATTTGAACTCCATCTGTAAGAGACAGACCCAGACCTCAAGCCTTAGGCTACTGGTATGAGATGACAGGCCTCGTTACTGCAGCATGTGAGATAAATCCTGCTCATCTCTCCCAGGAAATGTGGTGTACGGCTTCAGATGTAGTTGGGTTCAGGTCTGCAGCAGTAGCCCTGGCTCAGGTGTCCATTGTCTGGAGAGACAGAGAATTTCAGACAAATCCCTGTGCTTGATGTCTGAAACCCTTCTCAGCACATGTTTTTTCTTGGCAGCCTAGAGAGTGTGGCTTCTGAGACCATCCATGCATTTTATGTAAAGTATATGCTAATATGGCTACATATACACGCAGTTTATATACATACATGCAAATCAGCTTCCAAACCCTCTACCTCTTACCAAAAAAATAAAACCAAATCATACCAGCACTTCTCCCATCCTGGGCACTTACTTATTTCTAATTCTAAATCTGACATCAAAACAGATGGTAGAGAATTAGCAACCCTACCAGTTTCCTGAAAATATTGGTTTGTATGACAAGCTAAAGGAAAAACTAATGATCTGGCTCTTCATAGAGTATCAACTAACAAGAACAGTGACGGAAGTCTCAATGAGCAAGAAAGTCTTATTTGGACTTTGTATCCTATTAGACATAGAGAGCTCATCCAGAAGTCAGGAAGGCCTTGGGACATAAGTGTAAGGGTCTAATAAAGCTATCACGGTCCCAGCTATGGGGGCAAAAGCTAGAATGATTTATTGAACATGCAAACGCTATTTAAGAGTCTTGGGAGCTTAACATGCTAATGAGGAGGCAGGGTTATTCCAAAAAGGGGTTTCCACAATCTATTAGCATTTCCAGTAACAGGGATGACATAAGGGGGGAAATGGATTTACATTTCTCGGATCCAGTATTTACATTTGGGGGAAAAAGGATTTGATATCTCCAGAAAACAAGATTATACTGGGGAAGGGTAGTCAGCTTTTCCCAAAATAAGGATTTACACAGGGAGGAAGAAAACAATGAAATATCTGATAGAATCATGCAAAGTCTCTCTACTTCCTGCTGGGGGAGATCAGGACAATCCACACAAAATGAACGTCAGTGGATCATATCTGGTCTTTTAGATGATGGTTTTTTTCTAGTCCCTGTGGCCCAAGGTTTCCTGTTTAATCCTAGCAGTTCCATTCTGTTGGTATCCAAATTTCAGACTGCAACACTTAAGTGCTGCTATTTCCTCTGCTAGCAGAGCAGCATGTTCAAGACTGCTTTGCAAAGCTGCATGACAAGCCCTACTTGCTTTGCAGAAAGCTCTTTGGCCTGCCTGGGTCTTGGATGACATGCCAGAGATCAACTTGACCCTAATTAATAGATGTTGCACTGGATATAAATACAACTTACTGCCAAGGGACTATCGATGATTCTGTATGTGAAGACATAAATATATTCACTCTGCAGTAGGAAAAAGAGTTAGTAATGTCTTTATCTACAACTATCTATATATATATCTATAGATGTCTTTATCTACAACATACTTATAAAAGACATGGGACACTTCAGAAGAACTGAATGTTTGAAAGCCTGAACCATATAAGAATGGTTCAATGAAAGCTCTGTGTATTAATATTTTAGACTCAAAATGTGTGAACAGTAAATGAATTTTCATAAATATTAGATTATTCTAAATGCATTCATCATGCAATTTATCTATCATTTCTGCACAGCTTAAAGGCAAATTCCTTCTCAAGATCCTCTTCATATACCAGAATTAGACTTTGATGTTATTCTGACTTGTCTGACTCACACATTCTTCCTTTTCCTGACACAGACAGCAACCGTTGCAGAATAATGAATTTGAAAAATTCATCCTTTGATGAACAATCAGAAAAAGAAACAAATTCACGCAGTATTAAGCATACAAATATACAGATAAGAGTGTTTTTTACTTTCACTTTTCTTGGTGGACCTGAAAGTTTAATTAACAAATTTATTATTTTCTGTGATTTACCAAAACACATAATATGCATTCTCTTCACACTCTTTCACTCTTACCCAAATAACAGATCTTTGCTAAAAAGTAGGGATAGAGTTGTATTGTTTTCCAACTTAATCAGCTATTTTGAAATAAAATGTTTTTGACTATAAAAGGACAAGGCTTAAGCGCTTTTCTGTCTGAAAATAAGACTTATTTTGACACATAGAAATTTCAGATGTTGATCCAAATAACAGATGTCTTCATTTGTTAAGAGCTTGGGTAAATTTCCTTTGACCTCTGGCTATCAGAAAATTTGTGAAATGGGGGTCTACTCCGAGCTGTTTCAACTCCCATTAAGAGTATGGAAAGAAACAGGTGTTTCTGGGACATTATCACAAGTCCAATGAATCACTTTTCTGTCTATTTCTTTCCATCGACTCTAAAAGTTGACTAGTGTGAATGTTACAAGCTCTGCTGTAAATATCTACAATGGAGGCAGAAAAAATACATAAAATTTAAAAATCTGGATCCATCTCTACCAGCTTCTGCCTACCTCTGGATCATGTTGTCTGAGTGACCTGTATCATCTGAACACAAAGATTTTTTCACTGTGAGCGTGGTCAAACACAGTCACAGAAGTCATTGAGTCTCCGTTCTTGGAGATATTCCAAACTTGACTGGACTCAGTCCTGGGCAACCTGCTTTAGATGACCTTGCTTCAGCAGATGAGTTAGACTAGGTGACTTCAAGAGGTTCCTTCCAACTTAAACCATTTTGTGGTTTTGGGATCCTCTTCCAAGAGTATCCATATAGAAAAGAATTCTAAATGTAGCAAGTTAGCAGTGCTCCATTACACATTACTGCCAGTGCTGGGGGCCTGTGAAGGGCAGTGTATGCTTGAGAATCAGTGGTGCTGGGGAAGCAGGCAGTGAGTACTGCTGTGCCAAAGAGGGAGGCTGAGAATTGAGTAAGAAGAGTAGGAGTTTCTGTCTGCAGCATGAAAGGGGCACGCTGTGAGGTGCAGGGACTTTGGAAGACAGAGGTTGTGTTGTATGTCTAGTGCTTTCTACTCATGGAAGAGCATTGCTTCATGAGTGCTCTACAATAACAGGGGTAGAGGAGTACAGCTGGCAACATGGGAATCTGGAAGTCTTTTAGGACCATCAGCAAAGAAAATTGTTCCTGACTATGACAATCTGCACTATCTACATCTTCAGTGAATTACCCTGTGAGCTTAGACTGTGTATTTAAGTTGAATTGCATAATAATATCTTTGTGTGATTGAAGGGGAAGGGGAGAAGTATGACCTTCTAAAAATAAGCATGCTCCAGATGGAGAGAAGGACAGGGCAGGAGCTGCAGCTGGCCTAGCATCTGTTACTGCACCTGGGGCTTTCTCCAAAATCCTGTTTTCATGAGTTTCTCCTCTTTGAAAATCACTTAAAGAGAAGCTCACAGAGAAGCCATCCCAGAAAGGAGACACAGGTCTGTGCAGAGGCATCACATGACATACATGAATGGACCAACAGCTGCATTCTTGAGATTTAGGCAAGGACTTCCTGAATCAGAGGATTGAACTCTGAACCTGAGCAGCAAAGCCAGGTCAGCTGGCTTCACAGGGGTCTTTATCCACTGAATGGTGGGGCAAGTTGGATCACCGGAGTAGAATATATATACAGAAAATTGCTCTTGCTATGCTTGTTCATCCTTTCTTTTTTTGTCTGTCATACTGCAAACTTGTGGAGGTAGAGGAGGGATGTGTTGTTGCTTCCAAGTAACAATTCACTAAGTACAAATGAATCAGATGAGAATTGTGTGACGTGCCTTATAAATAGAGATGAGTAGGGTCTGAAATAGCTCATCTGAGAAAGTACACAGAGATACCATCAAAATATTCATGGGTGAATGAATAATACGATCTGCTTGACATCTTAAAAATGGTATGTTGGGTGTGTGCACTCTAATGCTTGCAGAAAGCCATCCTGTGTGGACATCGACGGGAAAAAAAGATCAATAAAGTGAAAGTGAGCTTCTATATGAGAAAGCCTTTCTAACTTCTGAACAATGCATTTAATACTTATATGTAAATACTACACTTCTCAAGACTTTCATCCATACTGAGAGAGAAACGATGCCAAGTTGCTGTCTGGTGTTAAATAGAATGCACACTACAGATGTAAGAAGCAAATAATTCAGTGGAGTACTTGTGGGTTACATTGAAGTTTGTTTTCAATGTCATCTTCCCTAATAAAAAAGCAAATATAAAGCTAATTTAGTTACACAAGCACTCAATAAACCTTAGTAAGAGCAAACCAAAAGTGTTAGATTGTTCTTCCAGTACGTTATGGTCATATCTGATTCATTCACTAATGTTCTTTTAGGAGTCACATGCTTCTATCATTTGAGAAGGTCATAATTCATATGCCAAATGGTTCTGTACTGTTACAAGTCAAGTTTAAAACTAGATGAATAGCTTAGGTACCTCTGGGAGCTGTTGTCTTTATACTACATGGCTTGTTAGAACATTTTCTATTTGAGGTGCAATTAAATTAATTTCAAAGTCAGCAACACATTAACAGAGAGAGCAGTTCATCTCATCTGGTTTTAGTCACCTAAGTTAGCCGTCAGAGCTCTCTGTTCAGTTGGTGGAACTCTCTTGGATAGTTCCTGAGGGTGATTCATCTCATCCTGAGAAAAGCAACAGGGTCGAGATGAAATGTCTTTTCCAGATGCTCATCTCTCTCCATCAGCTAAAGAGAAAGCTGGCTTAGGGTATCTTGGATGATTAGCTTGAACTTCTCTAGCCACTTTTAGCTGTCTATCAGATCAATAGGATACTATAGTTTGTACGTACAACAGCTTTTACAGATCCTCTTTCTTTACTATTACTTCATAAGTAACAAATGCTTTAATTTATGGGCAAACCATATATGCACACATATATATATAAATGTTCATATTTACATTTATATGTATATTTAAAGGATAGGTCAAGATATAATGCTTCATACTTCTTTGGGTATTCTGCTGTGCTTTGCTTTCATTTTTTGAGACTGGATAATGTTCTCCTTCAATTGGTTTTATGTATAGCAGCTGTCAATTATCCTTCTGTTAACCTGAAGATAAGATCATTCCGCTCTTAACTTTCAGAAATTTACATGGAGAGTGAACAGGATTAACATTTCCACAGCTCCTAATTCTTGAAGAGCACCTTGATTTTTCAAGTGAATTTAAAGGTATGCCACCAGGCTCAGTATCAGGGATACACAGAGAAAAATGAAGTATTTGATTACTAGAACTGACAATTCACAGTGACTTACCCCTTAATCTTATTTGTCTAGCTTTTAATAAGTAATGTAAGTGTGCATATAGAAAAAAGCCCAGTGAGACCGGTCATGGCCAGTAACTGAACAAGTCTGAGCTTGCTAATTCACAGCAAACTAACAGGACTTGTTGCATATGTTAGTTGTGTAACAATTTTGTTAACGACACGCCGCCACATTCTTCACTGAGAGCACTTCACCCATTTCTTACTGACTTTGTCTACTAATGCTGCCACCACCATGGGGTCATATATATATATATATATATATATATATATATATATATTTTAATATATTTGTATTAGCAAAAGTAGTAATCATGAACCAGGGACCCACATTTGACCTGGAGCATGAAGGCAAATGGAGCCACTCCCTGGGTAAGTGCACACAGATGGGAACCTTTAAGACCTCAGCACAAATGCTGTATTTGCATCTAATGACGAGTGAGAAACTAAGTCTGAAAGAAATCAAAGAACACATCTGCACAAGCATAATACATAGGAATGCTTTTTATAGTATGAGACACTTTGTGCACATAAATATACAGACAGGTATGCTGAGAACAGAGAAAGTATAAAATCAGGGAGAATATATTTTTTAACAGAGTTCTGGAGAAAAACATGGAAAGCTCATCTGTGACCAATGTGCTCAAGTTACTGCATTCAAATGCTACACATGGCAGTGAAGAAGCTCAGAAAAGAGAGATTTATGAATGGATATGTATAGTCAAAAAAAGTGGCCTCCAGTTTCCTACATTGCTGAATGTTGGGTTTTTTACAATGAAAAAAAGAGAAGGATTGCTCTGTCTAGTTGTCAGTGCTGAGCTGTGTAAAACATGAAGCAGGAGCCCTGAACTGCAAAGAAAGCCAGGAAAAACAAATGGCAGTGACCATACTCAGTTAGAGTAACTAATATTAGTGTGTGGTGGTTTTGCCCACCCCCTCGCCTGGGGAGGCTGGAAGTGGTTGGTCCCAGGTGAGTTTCTGAGGGAGCAATCAGAGCTGTGTTTCACCCCTGTGAAATTAGCATATCACAACAGCCGGAAGTTGTTGGCAGAAAGAGAATTGGAGACACGAGGGGTGGCCAAGGGGCCCCGAACCCAGGGGCCTCCTGGGCCTCCATGGCCTTAGTTCGCCCAGGGCCAGAGTGGTTTCTTTGCCGTTTCCCCCCACTGCCCTGAAGAGGCTGTGGCATGAGACTTGAGAGGCCAGCCAGGGGCTGGAGCCAGCTCCCCCCCGCCAGCAGGCAGGCACGGCACTGGAGCCAAACCAGAGACAGGCCGAGGGGTGGTCCGGAGCAAGTCAGGCCAATAGTCATGGCCCTGGAGAAGCAGCGGCAATCGTGCAGAGCTGGAAGGATTCCAGCCAGAGGAAAGAGAAAACTTCAAGCAATCTTGCTGCCACCTCCCCCACAATGGCAGAGGAGGAGGTGACCTGGAGCTGAGACGGAAACACGGAGACGGACTGAGGGGCTCGGAGGTGCCCTACGTGGGTTTGGACGAGGGCAGATGAAAACCAAAAGACGAGGAATGCGAGATGAATTAACCCCCCTTGGTATGCGGCAAGTTGAGCTGAAGCTGCAGCTGAGACAGAGAGAAGCCAAACCAAGTAGGCTTTTTCTTCGTAAGGACTTTTGATGAAAACTATTTGAGGTATAAAAGACTGATCAAAAACCCAGAAATCCTACAACCTGGAGAGGAAGAGTGGACATCTTACTCTCTGGGAGGAACCTTCACGAAAGAGGGAGAAAGGACTCAAAAGCTGATCCCCTGTAACTTGTGATGAAGACCTGATGGAGCAAGTGTTCTCTTGCAGCTCTGGAGGAGACCTCACCCGAGGCCAAGCAGCTGGTAGGGGTGCAAAAGACCCCTTCCTCAATACCCCGATGAGAGAGAGACTTTAGCTATCATCCTGGAGGATTCTTCTTCTGGATTGATGTGGAAGGACCCCAGGGGTGGTAGAGATTGTATTAATACTGTGTATTTATTTGCTTTTTAGTTTCTATAGTATTTATTGTGTTAGTAATAAATTTTGATTTAATTCCCCATACTGAGTTGTGCCTGTCTGAAAACTTCTCTTACATTGAGGCAAATTGTGGGGGAGCTTGGAAATTGGATTTTTTGGGGTGAAACCACCACATAGTGCCTTGCAGAAAGATATAAATAGTAAAAATAATCACTGCTTTAAGTAGAAGCATTCATCCTTCAAAAACAGAACAGCAAATAACCAGACTGGACTGAAAATTTTAGGTTTTTAATTCATTGCCTTAAATGTTTCTTATTAAAAGTACTCCCTAGAGCCAGAAAAATTCTCTACGTAATGTATACAAACAGTAAGATTTTGGGGAAAACAGTGATGAATTTAAAAATGAAATCTATTTTCAGGTTCTGATCTTGTGGGGATTAATACCTTGAAAGTAATAAATTTCATGCCATGATGTTTGGTCAGATTCAGCATGAACCATGATTTGGCAGTTGACTTCTCAGTAACAAAATCATCATTCTGAAGCGACACTAGGGAGCTGGTATATTACTGCATATGCATCTTCCCCTGTAATTACTATCTGTTATATATACATTGAGTTTCTCTGGGAAATATGTGTTTGAAATGGGAATTTTGGAAGAATATTGTTGACTTCACCACGGATCCCCTGTTTTGTTTATGAGTGGTATACATAGACCAGAATGTTTTCTAGATAAGGATGAAAGTGCAAATAAATATGCAAAAATTAATACTGTTTATTATGGTAATTTTTGTCTTCAAGTAATTCTAAGGCTATTTTCAGTTCAGTGCTTGGGGTAGTAGATCATACACTTACGGTTTTGTTTACTGATTTTTTGTTTACTGATTCTGTAAAATGAACTATTGTTTCAAACAAATATACTCTTAGGAAACCTCTGTTCTCCCCCACAACCCTAGCCATAATAAACATCATTCTTGGACCTCAATCCTGTCCCCTCTGGAACATAGCTCTAAGAATCTGCATTTATCTTTATGATTACATCTGACCATTTTTTATGTTTTCTTTGGAGGGCACACGTTAGTGTTTGCAGACTGTGATTTTACTTTGCACTCAGTTTTTGGTAAATTGTTCTTAAGAATCATGGATGAAGTCCTGGTACTTTGCATTCTTTGCAACACCATGATTAAAGGCAAATTACAAATTAATGTCATTTCTTTCTGCTTAGCATGTGTTAAGAGAGTATTTTTTCCTAGAATCCCAGAAATTCTGTATAATATGCAATAGAGACTCTTTATAGGACCTCTTTCTTCTCCTTCCTGTTAACAAGACAGACACACAATATATTTGTCCATGGACACAAATTTCTAAATATATTCATATGAAAACATATTTATTTTATAAGCACAACAAAAGCTCTGCTGAACTCTAAGCCTCAGCAAAGTGACTGTATTTTGGTTATAGCTCATTTCACAGTTCCTCACAGAGATGGATTGGAAAGCTGATGCAGGGTTCAGTGGGTCAGCAGAGATTAACTGTATTGTGGAGACAGCAGAAAATCATACAACTTCTGAGCAACAGTGCCTCAGTGGCAGACAGACAGATAGACAGTTGCCCCAGGCTCCAGAAAACCAAATGGGCAGCAACTGCACTTCAAGCCCTTAAAATTCTCAGGAAAATAAAAAAAGAGCCTTTTATCTGCTGAGCTCTGGATCCGTTTTGTCCTTCACTCTCTAAGAGGAAAAAAACCATTTGCAAAGCTCATGCACAAATATTTTGAAAAAAAAAGATTTATTACAACAGTTTTCTGACCATAACCAGTATTGGATGCTACCATTATTGGTATCTGACAACAGATAGATATATATCTATAAGGAATCAAATGGCATTATAATAACTGCTTATTATTTTATGAGAAGTCAAGTTAAACATAAAATATTCCTATTAATTGAGGAATTATGTGATTTTTTTTAACAATGTTGAAGCAACTTCTTTATTAAACTGAAAAAAAACAGAATCACTGCTCTGAAGATGTTTAAAGAAATAATATTTTGGATTAAAATTACTTTTCTTATGTATGTAATTTTAAAAATATTGTAACATTTCTTTTAAAAAACAATAAAAAAATTGTTCATTTGAAATTTGACTTCTACTAAATTCTGATATCATTAGAGAGATACACTGTAACAATAAACACATACTAAAAAATGTTGGGACTTTTAAACAAAGAAAGTTTCATAGTCAGAAGATAACATGGGGACTGGGTAAGACTCTACTGGTGCATATGAAAGGCAGCAATCCATAGGTTAAAATCAGTCCTGAGCCCATGTATGGACACATGAAGGGGAGAGCAGTGTCTGACCTGAATCCAGGAGTACCTGAACCCAGGAGAACTATACCCAGATAGTAGCTTCCTATTCCCCTCACTGCCTCTAGTAAGTTACAGAAACAATACATAAAAAAAAGGACACCTCAGTGCGGAAAATGGCTTTATGCTCTGGATCCATAAGATTTTATAGGGTACTTAACTGCAGGCCAGCAACAGAAACCTGAGTTCATGCAGACTTTTACAATATATCCTCATTTCTGGCAAGTCTTAATGGTAAACTGAAGAATCCCAGGAATCCATGCATTAGATATTACAAATGTGTTTCCTAACATCCAGCCTATCCCCCGTGCAAAGCACTGAGAATACAGGAGACAACTTCAGTACTCCAAAAACCACTTGCATACCTGGAATTAATCATACCAACATCCCTTAATTAATATCAGCCTAAACACTCAAAATTCCATATACTTAAGTAAATCTCATTCCCCCTCATCCCACTGTGCCATCTGCATTTAACTAGACCTCTTCATGGTGGTACCACAATGAAGTAATTGATATTCTTATTAGAAGATCTTTACTTCCTTAATTCTCTCCCTGAGGAATTATATCTAGGCATAAACCTGTTTATGTTTTCAATTTATCTCTGTCCAGGCTTTTGACTACAGCAGACTTGGGAATTCTTGGCAAACAATTTTGAAAGGTTATTTGCAATTAGCTTTCATAATATAGCTAATTCTAACAATGAAGTGAAATTCACCTTCCTGGCCCTCAATTGACTTTGAAGAAAAATTACTAACAAAATTCATATTAACTTTTAAAATGCCTTCTTTAGACTGTTGTTCCCAGTTAGGCATTTCTCCAAATTTTTTATTTTTTTTTTATTTTTCCTTTTTTCTTTTTTTCTTCTTTTTCTTCTATTTTCTGTTATGCAAAACTTATTAGCTTCTTCTGGTGTCTACATCACTCTATTGGAGCAAAGAAGCAGTTCATTAAGACTGTGTTTGCAATAAAAGGTAGTGAGGATCAGCAGAAGAGCTCTTATGAGAAACTGGTGACACAGGTTTGGATGTCAAACCACTGTGCATATTTTACCTCCCATATATAAATGGAAATACCTATTACTTCTGTACCAAATATGCATTTTTATTACATACAGGGACTGAAATAGATATAGGCATAGGTATAGGCATAAGCATAGGCACAGTAAATTGTATAGACACAGGTATAGGTAAGGAAATAGCCACTTCTCAACTAAAGTTTTACTCAACAGGAGTAAAACAGTATTTTACTCCTGTGGTGATCACATTGCTCACATTCTTACGTAAAACCCTTACGCCTTGTGTCTGGTTGTGCCATCACAGTGTTACAAAATATTTGTATTCTGTTCTTTGTTATGTTATTTTAATACACTTCTCTATGGAGTCAAGGAAAGCTGATACGCACTGTATGCCAATTAGTCCAGATTTACAGCCTCTGTTTTGTCTACAAACTCTAGGATGTGAACCAAAGCCTAGTAAATGGCAATGATCAAGAAAATCACTGCACAAATGCCTTTTGATCCAAACTTGTTTACTAATGTGCATGTGTGTTCCCTAGGAGTGCTGATGTCCACAAAGCACAGATTAGTGGTACCCAACATAGAGATTATTGTAATATATTGATTTCATGGTCACTGCCATGTTTCTTGGTTACAGACCCCATGCTATGTGACAAGGTTATGTGTAGCTCCTATACCAGCATTTGTCTGTCCTTTAGGAAACCTTTTCACCATAGCAGGCATATGCCAGGCTAGAAAAATATATGAATGTGCCCTAGGAGCTTTGAAAAATCAGACTCCCTTAGTGTGATCCACGAAGCACCACCACTTTCCTGAAACAGGAAGTCAGGTTCTCCCCCTGCAAAACATAGACTTTTCAAACTCTTCCAACCTTTCGTCTGACACAAGTCCAAAGATAAGACCGACAAACACTGAGTGCTTCCTTATAACAGCAGTGACTGTTTCTTGATTGTAGATATGAATCAAATACATGGAAAACGCTAGAAAGATAGTTCTTTGTTATCCTGTTTGCTTTGAGTGCTTCTCACAACAGTACGAGTGATACAATAACTGATGCAAAGATTGCCTTGGTGCTTAAAAGAGAGAAGAACCTGTCATCTGTCAGAATAATCACTGACAGTTTCAATATCTGTGTGAAGGAAAAATCTAGTGCAGAAAAAAACAGATGGACAGAGTAGCCAGTCAACCTTTAACTTGAACATATATTATTTTTCCTTCTTTTGTTTTGCCTATTACCTTAATGACAGTCAATCCCTTTTAAAATATCTGGATAAATATTATGGAACAGTAAGCTCAAGAAAATAGTGTGAAATATACTGATGTTAAACATCACTGAATAATCTATTCACATATGAAGTTTGAAAATGTTCACAGAAAATAAATACTTTAGTTATGTTCAGTTACTTATCCATGTCTCTCGGTCTCTCTATGTGACTTATTTTCAATCAAACAATGAGGTGTCTAAAGTAAGGAGTTCCAAATAAACTTAATTTAATTTCTTTTTTTTTCTATATTGGCAAAGAACTTTAGTTTGTTTTCAGTCCCTACAATATCAAACTAAAAATACTAACATTTACCCACTATATGTGCCTGCTTCTGTGCGTGCTAAGACTACATCTTTATTAGCAAATAGTGCTGGCCAGTGGCAGCATGTTTGTGCAGCATAACAATTGGTGCTAAGGGCTGATGCCCATGCCAAATGCACTTCAAGGGGTTTCACTGCAGATCGCCTCTAGTCCAGGGCCACAGGCTGGATGCTTGTTAGTAGCTGGAGCTCCTTAGATGAATCCCTGGAATGCACTTTCCATATTGGTTTCATCCAGAAGAAATCCAGTTAGTACGCTTCAAGACAGTTTTACCATGTATACTAAAGCAAGGTATGTGAAGGCCATCGCTGGATTGCTTTCACAAGTGCACTCCTGATGCAAATTCAGAGGCCAACGTAAATGTATCTATTGAATTTAGCTGAAGCACTTACACGGCAATGGCAAATATGGGAAACAGACCTTTGAGGAGGAAATATGTCATACAAAGGGGAGATAAACCATGTATTTTTATCAAAAAGTGACAAAGCTAACTTAATTCTTTTTTAAGTTTGTTTTTCACTTATTTTAATCACTATTGGTAAGAAAATCCTCCAGGTTTTCATTTGTGTTTTCCAATTGCCTCAGAATCCTGGGTGGCCTGGTAATTCAATTAAGTGATCTTTAGCTCGCTGTTTTGTAAGTCAATATTATCCCTTAGTGTTTTGTAAATCATATTACTTTGACCTATAGTGCATTCCAGCTATCCAATGGGACTGTTCTTGCTATCTTTTGTTAAAGGACTCCTTTTCCTGCCAGTTCTCCTCAGAAGGACAATTTAACAATGGACTTCTTTTCTACAAAGCAATTTTGCCATTCACTGCAACTTTCATTGCACTTTGAGCTCTCCTTGTGAACTGTTTTATCTGCTTTCTCTTTCAGTTTTCAGCTGTCTGCTTTTTTCTTTTCTTTGCCTCTCTCTTCATTAATCAGTTGTGCTTCTCCTCTGGAACTCTTATCTGTCACTGTGGTTTCCCAGATGTAGCTGGGTATGTCTACTTTTACTTTACTCAGGCCCTGACTTTCCATATTTCACTGCCTTGTAATTGCTAAGAGAAAGGCAATGTTAGACTGGAGCTTACCAAGACTGGAAGTGCCTTCCATCAATTACTTCCTGTGGTAGTTTATCCAGTGCCAATGCCTTCACTTAGTATCAAGGTCCCAGACCTTTCCATCCATATCTCATGTCTGTGGAATCCAAATCACCTGCTCCTTGGAAAGAGCTCATAATTAATATTGTAAAATTCTAATTTTGAATATGGGATTTTATGAACTACCAATGGAATTTCGTACTTCTTATTTGTGACTATATTTAACTTTTAATCTGGTTGAAGCTTATACCCTATTATGTCACTGTTTAAGAGTAAATAATAAAAGTAGAAACTGTATCTGGAAAAACATGAACCGAATAATTTATTAAAATTTACTACGTATTTTTTCTCTGAAACATGTTTTATAAAGCAACATCTGTTATGTCTCTTTTCAAGACTACTTTGAATGTTCCCAACTGTTGATAAACACAAATAAAACAATTGTATTTATTTATTTATTGTTTTAGGGCAACTGGAAGATACATTATGGTATTCAGGTAACTGACAGAAGCACAAGGGTAAACTTCACCTTAAGTTTATATGAGTTATTATTAAATTCTTTTCTGCGCTGCATAAATTCTTTTCAGCTATGTGTGCACATGATAAAATTTGATACCTTATGATAAAGCAAAGACAAAGCTTTTGACAAAGCTTATTCCTTTATAATAAGCAAAGCTCAGTCTTAATGGTTTTTCACGTTCAAATATAGATATGTTTGGAAAAATTCCAATATAACTGCAAGAGACTAAGGAATGTGATAAATTGGTCAGTGATAATATGTTTTGTATTTAACCTTGAGCAAAGGAATTAAGATTTATTTTACTTGGTTGACTTATAATTTCTGAACTTGAATGCATTTCCTTCTTTCCACTTTTTACTCTATGTTATATAATACGGTTTATAAAATCAGCGCACTTTGTAGATTCACTGTATGTGTTATACATTTAATTTTTAATACATACAAGCTCTGGGTTTTAAACCATATTAAGTTCATCACTTTCCATGAGATGTTATGCTTCTGTATCCATAATAGAGTTTGTAAAAATATAACTGCAGAGTTAATAATAATTCATTCAAAATTCTAAACCAAATGGAGAAACAAATAAGAATAAAACCCAAGTCTTCCACATATGAGGATGCAAAGGTGTAAGCATGACAGAACTGTGGAGGACCAGGATAATTCTTTAGAAGTTAATAGATGTATCCAGAGCCCAGTGAAACAGTCCAAGTGATCTGTTATACAGGAAAAGATGTACCATCAAACATGCAATGTGGTATTTAATATTTGTCCTGTGAAAAAGTCCTTTTTGATAGGCAAGAGTTATAAATTATAGGTTATTTACAAAAGAAATGTCCTTAATAAATTCCTTAGCCATGAATAACAAATAATAAACACTTTCTGTGTTTATTGGGCAGTCTATCATAGAAAAATTACTCATAGTTTTTTTTCTTTCCACATCAGTAGGAGCTAACTTGAGCTTCATAAATCTGGAAATGTCACTGCTACATGTGCTTATTCTGAAATTTTCTTCAGGTTGGAACAAAATCTTATAGTTCAGATTATGCAGTACATATAGCATTATTTTTTTCTTGAAGTGTAGCATGCAATTTAAATACATGCACTTCTTCAGGCAAACCAGTAAAATTACTGTGGATAGTACAGGACTCAGAATGAATCACAAAGAAATCTTCACCAGGAAGCCCGCAATGTAAAGGTAGAGGTCAGAGTAGTCACCTACTCTTCTGTGTCCAGATTCAGGACTTTTTTTATGAGGTTAGGCTCAGATCATTAAATGGAAGCTCTTCTTGTTTTTTCCCCATAATAAATGCATGCCTCAGTCTGGAATCCACTTTGGAATTCAATACATGGTTTAGTATGAAAGTATTCCTGGTCACTTGTAGATCTGTGCCTGTAGTAGCCATGGTGATTTGCTGCCCTGTGGTGCACATTCTGTGAGGCGTTCATTTACCCTCGTTTTTCTACTCTACACTGTGCACTTGGATGTCTTTTGGATTCAATTCACTCTGTGAAGTAAAGTACAACTGGTAAATTTCTGCAAAAAGACCACTCATGGAAGAATCATTCTTAAAAAACTTTATATCACACCCAGACAGCAGGCAGCTTCTCAGAGAAGCTAATGTTCTTCTCTGGAAATGCTACCACATATTTGCATAGCTGCCCAGTGATTTCAGCACTGTACTGGCTTCTAACAGATCCCAAGTCATACTGCATTTGATTTTGATGTCAGGTCTCAGGCTGCTCTCTTATGAAGCAAAGAGCAGATTTGAGGACCAAGCATGTACGTGTCATATTGCACTACTGAACATGAAAGAAGATTTTGGATATATCAAGACTTACTCAGTTTTAAGAAGAAAAGGTTAAGGGAAAATGACAAAATAACATTTCCACCTTATGTCTTCATATACCTAATGCAAGATGATAGTGAAGACAGAGGCAGACTCTTCTTGGGGATTTGCAGTGGGAGAAGAGGAGGAAATAAACACAAACTGCTCCAAGGGAAATACCAGATAGACATAAGAAAAAATTTATCACCAGTGATAAAACTCTGGAACAAGTTGCCCAGAAAGGCTGGAGAATATCCAACCCTGGGGGGCTTCAAGATTTGAATGAAGAAAGTCCTGAGCAGCAGATCTGCCTTGAGAGGGGTGTTGGCCCAAAGGGCCTGAAAAAGTCCCTTCCAAGCTGTTTTTAGTCTGATCATATGAAACAGAGCTCCTATAACTGTTTTTGTTGACCAATATTGCTTTAATCCTAGAACAGATTCAGTGAAACTTGCGGTGTATCTGAGAAATAAAATGATGTTTAGCAAATATGGTAGGAGAAATTATGTAGCACCACTCATTCATCAGTAGTAGTGATGCTTTCCTTCTTTATGAAGAATCATCCACCATACTCCTTTTTTTTATAAAGGTAGGTGCAGGCTCTATCCTCAGCAGCCTAATTCCTGAACTATTCATATGTTAGTCACTCAGCAAAACAGATATTGTATTTTATAACTTTTATTTGTAAGTTCACAACAACTTTAATAGAAAAGTGGCAGCATCTTATTATGCAGTGTTCCTCAGTACAGATATCATCTAGACATGTGCTTTATGAAAAGGCTTGCAAGTATAAATCCTATTCACTGTGAATAATTATGCATCAAGGTTTTAACTGCAGAGTGGTAGTAAAATATTTTTCCTTTGTGCTCCATACAAGCACACTTTTGATGCTGACGCAGACTAGTTATTAAAAATTCCACGAGACAATGTTTCATCTGCTGCAAGAACGGTGCAGAAGAATAACACAGAAGTTTAAGACAGCTTTTTTTTTCCCACATAGTGGGATGTTACAATGTAGTAAGCATCATGGCTCCTGATGGCCACACTGTATCAGAAGCAAAAATGTACCTTTAATCTGTCTGGACAAGTATTATGCAGCAGCTGTTAAGTATGGGTTTTTCCCAGACAGCATCACTTTAGGCTGAAAGTCTGGAAAAGCATACAGCTACTCTGGAACTTTTGTCAGCACTTGCTGAAGATATGGACCATTTCACTTTGTTAGCTGGTCAAACTAACAATTCTTTGATTGAAAAACGGTTAATCTTTTTGACTTCCTTGTGATTAAAAACTCATCTACACAAACACAGAAAAGCATAGAGGAATAATGACAGTAACCTAATGAGACAAAGGGACATCCTGTCCTGCTATCTTCTAGGGCTATTACACGTGAGAGATCAGCCCCATAAGCTCTGGAATGAGATTCAATTCAACTATGGAGGTTCTCTGGGTCACTTACAAACTGAAGGAGTCAGTCTGGTGTGTGGGAGCCACAACTGGATGCAGAGGAAGAGCAGTTCAGGACAGCACAATATATTTGGTGGGGATTTCAGGGACAAACTAAAAACAGGAAAAGGAGGGATCAATGGTGACCTGAACAGGAACAAGTGCGGGGAAATAGAGGGATAGGGGAATAAAAGATTGCAAGCAAACACTTTATCAGTCTGGCCATGCTGTGTATCTGTTTAACACTTTGTCTTGCTATTAAACTCCATTTTGAATTATTTTTTTTGGTGTGGATTTTCTCCATACTGTGTGGATGTGTGAGTGTGGAGATCTGTGGATATCTAAGTGTCAGCAGTTGGAAATGAGACCATAGATCACACTGGCCATGGTACCAGCAACTAGAGGGACAAGAGTGCGTTTTGTGTGAGTGTGAATATTAGTGCATAATCATTAGTCAGCATCAAGCATAATCTCTCTGGTGAGTAGCATAAATGGCTCAGGAACCACATATTGGTGCAGCCATAAGTCTGGGCTAGATACTGGAGAGAATGAAGTGGTCTGCAGATTGGCTACTGGAGAGACTGCAAGGTCTGCACCAGCAATTGAAGATACTGTGGTGCCGGGGAGTCAACTAACTCTAAGGTCATGAGTCTTGTACCCACTGTCAGACATATTTAAATGTGTGTCTCTGTGTGCAAGGCAAACAGGTTTCCAGGAGATCCAGAGGACTGGACTAAAGGTAGACTGGGCATCTAAGTGCAGTTACTGGAAGGATCCAGGATGCATATGTATGTGTGCATGTGCAGACTTTAACTCCAGCAACTGAGTGACACTTGGTGCCACAGGGGCTCATATGCCCAGGTACTAGCAGCTGGGGAGACTGGGATCCAGTGGCAGCAATGGGATGTTCTGTGTGCCTAAGACAAGCTGCCAGAGGGATCCACAGTACGTGTGTGTGTGTGTGTGTGTGTGTGTATATATCAAAGCAAGCGAACGAAATATATGTATTTCCCACTAACAGGTCTTCCTCCCAGTCAATCAGAGAGGTGAACTGGACAAGGGTTTTGATGCTGTTTGTCTTTGTGAGAATGTGGTTTTTTTCCTGTGTTAATCTGTGTGGCTGACTGCAAGTATACGTACTTGTGTACTGTCTATGTGTGCACACGTGCCTATTCCTAACATAAGCTCAGCCTTGCTACTAGCTGAGCCAGTGGACATGGAGCCACAGAAACTTCACTTCTATTGAGCTACCAGATTTGCCAGCTCCTAGTATTTGTGATGTTTTTCTTTGGGTCTAAAGGTTTTTTAATTCTTCAAGCAGTTTTTGCTAAGCATGTTACTCATCTGTAACCAGAACCACCTGAAAGAATCACCTGTAAGGATGAATGTTTTCCTTGCTCACAGATACAGCTTTTATTTATGACCCGGAGTTTTGAGCTATCACACATATGCACATGGGTATAGTACCTACTGAGAATGTGGCCACATCCTCCATAATCTGAGAAATTTGAAACATGTTGTATTGCTAGAGGTGTATAAGTACATCACTAAGTGATGTACATCACTAAGTGATGTACTTATAAGTGTCTGCCATGGGGTAACATGCTATTTCATGGTGCTGAAGCTAATTGCAGTAATAACGGACTTCTGATTACATTCAAAAAAGAAGAAAAAAGATGTGGGTAAAGGGAGGTAAAAAAGGAGATGAACAGTTAGCAAACTTTATGCTAGTCATGAAGTAGATGGGTAGGAAATAAATTAGGGGATTACACTCTATGACATCACATCACATTGCTTTTTAATGATTTCTGACAAATCCCTGATTTGCACTGTCAGCTTTTACAGCAGTCAGGAGTGTCAATTTCCAAATCCCATTGTATTGCCAGTGATAGTTAATTTTCACTTAGTAAATTATGTAAAATTCTGGAGACTTTGTAATTTTATTTTTAATGCTTATATAGTTCCTTGAAAAGATGCAGAGTGTCAATGCTGGTTTGTTATAAATCCTATTGGCCAAATGCTAACAGAAAACCTGTAACAAGAAAGCAGAAAAAACTCCCAAAGGTTGTATAAACAGTTCTGTAGAGGAGTATCTGAAGCACTCCACAGAAGAAAATGTTGACAACGGCTGAGTTTTTAAACCTAGGATTAACAGGAAAAGGTTTCAGCATGAGAATTCTGGAGTTTAAAGAAGGGCCAGCTGCTGGAGCTTGTGCCCCAGGTTCTGACCTGGTTATAACACATAGGATGAATCAGAGAGGCTAAGTTTCCTATTTATCAGCTGTTGAGGTGAAAGGAAACTACAGCTCGCAGAAATGGACTTTAGTCTCTATATGTGCTCAAAACCAAATATTTCTGAACTTGAAGGACTACAAGTTCAGAACCAATGGCTAGTACTTCCTAGAGCCCTTAAATTGTGGAGCTGTGTTTCATACGCATGCACACACAAAAAAATGGAGTCTGTGCACAAAACCACCTTTCAAGGGTTCTGGACATAAAAAAAATAATCTGCAATGTCTGAAAAATATGTTTGCATTTTTGACATTCAGAGTCCATTTATTTGGATGTCAGAATATTGATGTAAGTGACTACCTGTTGATATTGAAGTCTGAAAACACCATCATATCCTGAATAGGCTCTGTATCAACAGGAGATGGAAAATAAAAATCAGAAGGATCACTTGGTTTACAGCTTCCTTTTTATTTGTATTTTTTTATGCTTTTGAGCAATGCAGTTAAGTCAGTTGAATTAACTGGTCCACTATTAATGTTAAAGTAGTTTCATATCCCATATTGATCTATGATATCATATAAATCTGTGGGAGTTACAGAGGTTCATGATAGAGCATTTCAAATATATTTGATGATCAAGAATTTCAACATTTGCTTAGTTTTTCATTGGAACTGAGCATGTGAACATATTTATGTGCTGCCTAGATTGTTTCTTATAATCATGGTCCTAAAGACCATTCCTCACAAGGAGATTTAGAGAAAGAAGTAAACCCATTGGAAGAAAGGGAGTTTGATTCAGTGCTCATTAAAGCCAGGGAAAGACTCCCAGCAACTCAGGAGAGCTTTGGGTAAATTCCAAGGATTCCTGTTTCTACAGTTCCCTTTGACTCAAACTATTTATGCTTCTGCCTTCTTTCTCTTTTTTTCAGTGAAGCCACTGCCATGTCCACTGAATCAGAGTAAGAATGTTGTGTCTGAGTTTGTCATGCATGAAAGGCTCCTCTAGCATCTGACAGGTTTTGATTTCACACAGCATAGCTCCCACTGTCACAGGCAGAGCAACAAGTGAACTTCTGTGACATAGAGTGGTTGCACCAGAGTCAATTAGTGAAACACTGAGGAAAACATACTAATCCTTGCTGAAAGCAGTTTTGTTACCTAAAACAGTGGCACTTCCAGGCAGGTGATAAGGAGCTTTATTCATTTGAGAATGCTTTGAGTCCCCCTTGCCTTTCCTGTATGTCCTCTGCATCACCACTGTGTGAATATCATACCCTCAAGAGATGCAAAAGGTATACTCAGCTATTCAGAATCCAGCCTTCCCAGGTATTCCCCTGCTACACTATGTGTCAGAGCATAATTGTTTTGGCTTTGGGCCTTCACCATGAGTAGAGGATGTTGAAACACTTTACAATAGTTACACAGTCAATTCCTAGCAGTAAAAATAGCAGGACAACTGCTTGCAATTTTGTTCAGCTGAGTGAACCCAGGGTTTCTTGGATGTACCAATATAATCATGGTCTAGCAAGCCTAAAGGGTTGTGATTTACTTTTTATTTATATTGATGTATTTACAATGTGGCACTATTAAGCACTGCTGTTTACTCAGAATTGCTACTTCTGGAAGCAACACGCAGAAATTTCTTGTTCCATTTTTATAGTTCCCTTTCATCACAAGAAAGATTTCATGTAAATTCAGGGGTCTAATGTTGATATTGCTACCACATCTATATGCAACAGATTAACTGTTTTTCCTAAGAGCACCTGAAACCTGTATCATGCTTAAACAAATAAGCAAATGTAAATCCAGCATAGAAACAGCTGAAATGAAAATATTATTCTCTGATATCTTACTCCATTAGGAATCCAGCCATCCATGCCCATTTCCATCTCTGATGTTGCTTTAATCAGGTAGAAGCTTTTCCTTGAGCTAACTGTCTTTTCCTAGTGTGCTTGGTTTCTCATAAAAGTTAGACTGTCCCAGCTAGCAGTTAGCACAGCTCTACCGTGCTAGAATTCCTTCCAGGGACAAAGGCAAAGCTCAAAGTACAGAAAACAGAACAGAAACTTGAGGCACACATGCTAATAGTCATTACAAAGTGGTAATCAAGCTTGGACTTCCTGCTAAAAACAGAGCAATCACTAATGTTTTTCATGTGAAATGGAATTTGCAAATGAAAACAGTCTATAGAAGTCCCCAATGTCCCGCATTATCAGAAAGAAGACTGCAAAATTTAAGCTATTTGTCTTATATCCTTCATCCCCACCTGGTATTTTGAGGGGAACTACTCCAAAGAGTACTAGCAAAACTCCCCAAGAAAGCACATTTCAAACTAATACCTTTGCATCATAATAGGTTTCTCAGTGTTACTCACATGTCCTTCCTGAAAAGTCAAGACACATAACATATGTACTCATAAATATGAATGCATTAAATCCTATTAATAATTTTTAACAATGTTCATTGTCCCACTGGAGCACATTGTTTTATTGCTACTTACTGACCTTCAGAACTGATATGGACAGTATTGACAAGTCACAATGAAACAAAAGAGACTTTAATATGTTTGGGTACTCAATAAGAAAAAAACTTTGTTTCTTCAAAACAAATTCTTAGAAGATATAATTGACATCTGAGATTATGTCAGACAAAGGCAGACTCGCTGGGGACTAGCTGGAGCTTGTGCTCTGGTTGGAGCATAAGTGTCCAATTTACTCCTCAAAAAGAGGAGGTGACCTTAGAGGGAAGTAAGGATTTTCTCCAGAGTTGTGTGAGACCACAGTACATTACTTTGTGAGTAGCCTTTACTGACATCAGCAAGAATAACAGATTGTCACTACAATAAAATTCAAGGCTGGTGACACAGGTTCCTTTAAGAAAACATATTTGAAAAATCATAAGCAAAGGGATCACCATGTTATTGTGACTTCCATCTGAGGAAAATAAGCCTTTTTAGACCAATGTCCTTGCGGTGAGATTAGAGAAATATATATTTGGGGGGGACAACCCCCCAGTACTTAATTTTCAGCAAATAATTTTAAGTGCTTAAATATGCCAATGGAATCTTATTCTTGTCTGAGTGAATTTCCAAAAGCATCTGGCAGCAAGTACTGTCAGACAGTGCTCAGCTGACCTGTAGATGTTGCATATGGAGTAATTCAGGGAGCCATGTGGTCCAGAGTTTTCTGCAGCCTTATCTCAGTCATTATCAAAAAGCCTCTGAAAGTTCCTCTTCTCATAAACAGGGAAACAACAAAATGACAAGAGAGAAACAAAGGGAAATCTTTTGAGCTGTCTGCACAGAAATAATTTAGAAGTACTGAGAGAAGGGAAAGAATCTTTCTACCCACACTGCAGATCTTGCACGTAGAAAGACCCTGTTGAGCACCCAAGCATTCCCCTGGTCTAAAGTGGGAAGACTATTCAGCTTAGTAACGATTACAGATGCTGTAGGAGGTACAAGATGGGGACCATTATTTCCAGGTTGTCTCATCTCCTCTGGCTGGTAATCAGTACAGAAACCCAACTATATGGAAAAGACCAACTCTAAGGCAAAGTTTGGTTTATGGTTTGCACTGTGTGCTCACTCCAGCTCCAGCAAGAAAAGAAAGATATTACTTTGTCGTCCATTAATTATTTATTACCAGCTATCTGCACCTGTGAACTACTTCTGCTGCAGGAGCCACCGGGCATTTATGGCAATTCATCAAACATACATGCTTTCCAATTCCCTCTAAAGCCATAAACAGAGATGCCAACTGCCCAGCTAAGTTAGAGAACCCTTGACTTATCAGAACAGACTTTTCTATTTAAAAGTCCTAATGTACAAACTCTAGATAAGATAGGCAAAGACAGCGATATATTAAACAAAAGACCAAAAAAAATCAGAAGTTTGTTTGATGTGACTAGTGAAATAAAACCAGATGGAAACAGGTACAAATACCAACCTTTTAATATAAATTCTGTTATTGACAATTCTCACTAGAGCTTTCCCCCTTTAACTTCCTTTGCAGTTGGCAGTCATACACTTGCATTCTAAACAACCAAGCACCTCCAACAACCCTTCACACAGAAAAAATTCATAATCATTTTCCTTTCCATCATTTGTTTTCTGTGGGCCTTGATCCTTCAGAAAATTATGTATATCCACTCAACCCACTGCAATCACTGGGGTTTTTATAGAAGTAAAAATACTTGTATTCCAGAAACAAAAAATGCCACAAGTCTCCCTACAGACAAAGGATTTCTTCATTCTTGGTTGCTCTCATTTTCTTTCAAAGTGTATTTTTACTTCTAGGTCAAGGGGTTGATGCTATTAAAAGTTGTTCAAGCTTGAAAAGTTCAAACTCTCTAGAAATACAGGTTCAGGTCAGAGGTCTAACCTGAGACCAGCTGACATAAATCAAAATATGTCTACTGAGCTTTGAATTAGGTGATACATGATGCATGAGTGCTTCAGTTGTCACCTGAAACCCCTTCTGTGTGTCTCAGGTGGGAGAAGTTCCTATAGTTGTTTTCCTAAGTACTAAATTCTTTCTTTTCTGTTAAAATTAAAAGTAGGATTTTAGCTAGATAATTCAATTGCTGCATGAGAGACTTATTTTGTTCTGTGTAGATTCCTTTCTGGGGCAAATAAATGAAATGAAAGAGAATCCACAGTGCAGCCTATTTTAAAATACCCATCAGTCTCTCCCGTTTGTTAGATGTCTGTATATATGAAACAGAGACATCCAGCCAGCAAATAGTCCATGTTGGCTAATTGATCCTACTGAGAAGTGTACACTTACCCCGGCAGAGTTCCAGTTTGACAGAGCTGATAGTTCCTTCAATGCAAGCTCAAGTGAGCATACATAGCAAACTGTTGTACCTTGCAGAATAATTATACATCAAATAACAAACTTGTGACATACATACACAGAGGAGAAATCCAGAAAAATAAACCCATAAGGAAAAAAAGACTGTATTCGCTGTAACAAGTTGTCAGTGAGACATTTTATTCTCCTTATTGCCTTTCCCTCACTTGCTGAGGCATACTGACAGGGGAAAAGTTCTATTGACTCTCTTGAGAATGTGTCTGACCACAATCCATAATAGTCCATTGCAGTTGTTAAGTTCGGTGTATTTCAGCATTGTAAAGCTCAGAAGAAACAGTGTAATAGAGCAATGAGGTTAAAAGATTGTGTTATTTATTAAAATAATTAACTAACTAAAGCAGAATTTTCAACAATTACACAAAAAGAGAATGAACTCAGATTTCAAAATAAGGAAAGAAAAATCAGAAACAAGTTTTCATTCAAAGCTTTGCAGAATATGTATGTTCTAAAACAAATTGGGTCCCTATCAGGCTGAGTATCACAGTCCACATTTAAAAGATCCAGTCAGTGATGCTACAGCATTTCCTAAAATACATTAAAAATATTAAAGAAGCCACAACACCACAGATGTACTTGTGTCCTTTCAAAACACTGTTTCATAACATGACAACGTGCAGGAATTATCTAATACCAGATACCATGTAATCAGTAAAGGAATTAAATAGGCAGATCTTCAAATACAAGAGATAAACAGCCTGCTCAGGTGAGGCAGAAAATTTAGATGAGATTTTTTCATTGGGTTGAACAATGAGCTATCTCCTAAATTTCAGGTAAATAAGTCTGTTAAGGAAGATACACAAAGGATTATTGTGAAAGTTCTGAACTACTTTTCCACAGAGTGTGTCATTGCATCAAATGTAAGGATATAATTCCATGAATTCTTTAAAGCCATTTGAATCAATCTGAGTATAAAGATTTTTTTTTATTATCAGTAAACAAGGCATCTAAAAGAATTTAAGGTTACTGAGATAGAAACAAAATATTAGAGCTTTACATCATATTAAACTAGGTTTTGTAAAAATAAAATATGCCTCAGGCTTGTCATATTAGATATACAACTTTTTATCTGAAAGGACAGATTTAGAAAGCTAGATTTAACCATCCTAGATAGCTCATTTTATACTATTATCTGTAGTTCAATGCAGTATTTTATAGCTATTGGAACACATAATCAGAAACGGCAAGATAAACATTTCTTTCTATCATTGCATTTCTCCAATATTATAAAGGCCTAGTCTTGTTGATCAAGTAAAGAGACACTATGCAGATGAAAAAGAATGAACAGGCTATGAACAAAAAAGCATTCAAGATTAACCATGAAAGTACAAAACACTGTCCCAAAATATTTTTTACTGAATCCCAAATTCTCTACACAGGCTTATAAGCCCCCTTCAAAAATACATAGTTTTATTTTAAAATTGTTACAGACATACAATGAAATGTCCTGAAATAAAATATACAGTGCTGTGCTTCTGCCAAACTACACTGTGTTCTATTCTGTGTTGAATATGGATATAAAATTATTCCAACAAAGCCAAATTTCTAGGGTTTTCTTCCAAATCCAATCCCTTGGTCACTGTAACTGCCCAGGCCTTTTTTATGAAGCTGCTGTTAACAGACTACAGACAAGTTAAAATGAAGTCATCAACATACCATGTTTAGTAGCTCCACATATTTGATTAATTCCTACGTTATTGAGATATATCTGCAAAATTTTTAGATTGTTCAAATGTTTTAATTTTTCCAAAGCTTGCTGTTGGAGAAAGATGCCTATGCTTCATATAGATCCATATGAGCACCATTTACAGTCGAGAGATTTCCATACTAGTGTCATACTCACAGTCACCAGGCAACTGCTGCCCATCAGGGTGCACAATGATCAGGAATTGCCCTCTCCAGTCTCTCTGTGAGGATTCAGCTCCATATTTCACTGGTACAAACCAGTTCCTTAGAAGTACAGTATCTGGGAGATAATAATGTTTCCTTATATTATCAATAACTTTCTGGCTTGTACTTCCTTATGTTTGCAATACAGCATAGGGTGTGTTTAAAAGGAAAGAATATTTGTCTTCAAGGTCATTTTGAACCCTTTGTACTTTTTACATTTTGTATATACAGTAAACAAAGGTGGTTAAACAAATGTATAAAAATTCTTGGCCAGATTCTTTTTTATCACTGTGTAGATCAGGAGCAAGCGCACTGACTCAATAAAGTCACAGAACCCTAAGGAGGAGCATTCTTGCCGATATGTCATTGCTTTTTTATGAAATTAGAATGTCCTGTGCCTTAATTTAAAAGGTATTCTATTTTTACTGTAGGCAGTACAATGGAAACTGCAGTGCTATCCATTGAGGTGTTGTGAGTCATGAAATCATAAGTTATCCATATGGGTGTTCATCATTCATCAAACACTAATAGCTTCTCTTTGATGCCTGAAAGAAAGACAAAAATACAGAATACTGCCTTTTCAAATTCTGAGTATTTCTCTTTTTCAGTGATGCTTCACAAGCTGTGGAGTTTCCATTGCATACAAGAACAGCTATATGAGATCTACAAAAAAGTATCTCTGAAAAGGATTTACAATAATTCAGTAGTGGATAGATAAGAGTGGATCTAAACCGGCAGTGAGTATGCTTCCTTTTTAAAAATGGACATACCACCAGATGTCAAAGCTGGAGAAATACAGGGTTTAGTGTATAGCAGCCTATCCTTTGATTAAAAATGGGACTTGTTTAATAATGAGGAAACTCACAAGTTGGCTTAACAGAAAACCTGACTTCTGTGACTTCTTAAGTCCTTTGCTGTACTGCCATCAGAAGTCTGTGACATTGATTTAGCAATGCTATCAAAGCACTGACCCATCCTCAACACATCCTACTGTACTCATTTTCTCCAGGCTATTTTAAGCAGCAGCTGACATTGTTCCTCCTGCCTTTCATCTGTTTATCAGTCACGTTCAGGCATCAGTCAGAATTACCCACATCAGCTTTCTACTTGGCTATCACCTATGCTTTCTCTTCATGCTGTCCTGGCAGGGTTTCTCAATTTCTTCTACTTTCCAACACTGCATTAATGCAGCTTCAGCAAAGCAACAGTATACTTTAAAATGGTAGGAAGAAGTTGATGTTTGAAAGTTACAGTATGATCTTTACTATTGTTGAGAGAAAGTGATTTTTTTAGGTCTTGAATTTAAAAGTGCGGGAATCTTTTGTTTGTTAGGCTGGTCCCAGTTTGAGAAGGGCATAAAGGAGGACTGATAACCAGAACTGCAGGTCAATTGTGATATAATTAATTACAATTATGCAACTTAGAGTTCAGGCTAGTGATCATTCAATTACACTTGCAGGAGATGGAGCACAAATTGATTTTGTCTCAAACAGTTAAGCAGAAAGGTCGTCGTGTCTTTTTTCTTGTTACAAAAAGAAACTGCAGAGAAACTGTCTCTAAAAAAAAATTAGCAATACTAAGTTTTAAGATGTTTTTAAAGCTGATAAAATATCAGTAATTTAAGCTTTCTAAAGTGAAAACCATAGTGTAGAGCCTGTGTCATGAAAAATCAAAGGGTAGCTAGGGTTTCTAGTCTTTCAGTTAGCTGCTTTGGAAAAGCTATAGCTGTAGCATTAAATATCACAAAAAAAGGAATTTCTGAGAAATAATGTTGAGTTTGACATCAACTATTCACCAAGGGATGGCTTGCCACTCCAGCTCCATATCCTGGCAAAATACCCAGCATTAAGAGAGACAATTTCTTCTGACTTTGGAAGAACTTTACAATGTACTCCTAAGGTATCACAAGCACTATTCATTAAACTGCTATTCAATCATCCAAGACTTAGTCTTCTGGATTTCCCCCTGAATTGTATGCTGTGCTATTTTTCAGCCCTGATTATCAGCAATTAAAGAAGCTATTCCTCTGAAGCATATATGGCATATATATGTGTGGAAATGTCAAGTTACTTGGCAGTTAAAAGCTATTGAACATTAATATTAAAATATTTAATTAAGAATTTAGTAGTTTTAAGTTACCTGTACCGGTAGATGAAAGATTTTTAAAAAATGTTATATTTATATCAGACAAATTTGAAGCTATAGGAATTATAGACCAATGCAATGGAAAAACACAAATTCCATGAGGAGGAGATAGGTACTTGCTGATGATCAGCCACTGAGTGTCATTATGCTGCCAATGGAAATATATGGTTCAGTCCTTGAATAAGAAAATATGCTCTGTGCTTTGAAGCTAGATCTTCTCATCCCATTCACTGGGCTTTGTTTAGCTGGATAATTTGTGTTGCTTTGCTCATGACCAGTATGTTTATTTCCAGATAATAGATGTCAGGTTCATGGGAGTTTGCAAAACTTGACACTCTCGTAGGTCCAGAAAGTTGAATACCAAAAGATTTAGAAGTATTGAAGAAATAAAGCAAATCACAGTCACCTAGACAAAAATACATCAGAAGCCACCTGCTCTAATCATGTTTTCTTGGGATCAGCCACATTAAATTCTGAGTATGTTGAACAGTGTCCCATCTTCAAAGAGCAGTGATGCTGGTGCCCAAAACCAAGTGGAAGGCCCTACACCAAGACCTCAACAAATTATAGGACTGGGCACTCACCGATCATATGAAGTTCAACAAAGGGAAGTGCTGGATTCTGCACCTGGGGTAGGGCAACCCTGGATGTTCATACAGATTGGGGGATGAGATGCTGGAAAGCAGTGCCACGGAAATGGACCTGGGGGTCCTAGTCGACGGCAAGTTAAATATGAGTCAGCAGTGAGGGCCAGGAGGGCCAACTGTGTCCTGGGGGGCAACAGGCACAGCATCGCCAGCCAGCTGAGGGAGGGGATTGTCACACTCTGCTCTGCAGTGGGGCAGCCTCACCTTGAATATTGTGGTAGTTTTGGTCACTGCAACATAAGAAAGACACTAAGCTATTAAAGGAGGGCATGAGGAAGGTGAAGGGTCTGGAGGGGAAGCCGTATGAGGAGCACCTGAGGACGCTTGGTCTGTTCGGCCTGGGGAAAAGAAGACTGAGGGGAGATCTCATTGTGGACTTCAACATCCTCACTGGGGGAAGTAGAGAGTCAGGCACTGATCTCTTCACTCTTGTGACCCGTGACAGGACTCGAGGAAGCATCCTGAAGCCGAGTCAGGGCAGGTTTAGGTTGCATATCAGGAAAAGGTTTTTCACCCAGAGGATGGTTGGATAGTGGAACAGGCTTCCCAGGGGAATGCTCACAGCACCAAGCCCGACAGAATTTGAGAAGTGTTTGGACAATGCTCTCAGGCATAGGGTGTAATTCTTGGGGTGTCCTGTGCAGGGCCAGAAGTTGAGCTTCATGATCCTTGTGAGTCCCTTCAAACTCAGCATATTCTACAATTCTATGATGTAATTTGTTTCAATTAATTTGATTTAAACTGAAACACCCTTTATACTTAACAGGATCACTTATAGTCACATTAATAGAACTGCAGTTCCCAGGCTTAGCTTGGATTTAAGTTTCTGTAACATTCAGCACTGGAAGTTTATCCTTCTCATATGCCCATGTTGGGCTGATCATCCACTGCTGAAGCTAGCGTTGGACCCAGATAGTCATTTATATGTCATTTATTTAAAGTTGCCAAATTGCCTGAGGTAGGTGCCACAGACTGCAGGAAGATATGCAGTAGTTTGTGGGGCTGGACAAACATGAAATCTACTTTTCTATATTGAGCAGATCTAGACAATCATGGTTAGGCTTCGCAAACAAAGATTTGGGAAGGGCTTTACCCACGTCTGTTACAAGCGCGCTGGTGGCTAAAAAGGCCAACACGAGACAGGTACGTCCAGTTGCAAAAGGCAAAGCAAAAAGACTCCTTAGGTGGTATATTCTGCAAGGCACGAATCTTTCTGCATTGTATTTTCTCCTCAAGAGTGATCCTGCGTGCTTTCTCAAAAGCATCAGCAGAGTTATAGTGTGTCTAAAAATTAACCTGACCAAAAGAGCGTGTAACCAGTACCATGTTCTCTAAGGCTGCCTTCCTCATGAAGGCGAACTTCACTGAGAGTGGCAATGTCGATGCTGAGATGTGACAGTTCATGGGCAAATAGGGCAGACCGATGCTCAGGACGTCTGCTATCCAGCAAATTGAGCATGGTTCTGATATTCCAGCATGCTAGGAGGCAAGTGCATATGCCTTTGTCTTTTGATATTTGTGTGACTGCATTTTTAGAAGATGCCACTACAGGGCTTTGCAAATGCGGGTAAGGCCTTCAAGCCTGCACAATGGATTTTTTAGGTGAGACGCAGTGAGCGCGGAACTGAACCCACCCTTTAATCCTAAGGTTCATCTGCCAGGGCTGAGCGAGCTTGGACGGTGGCAGCGAGGTTCTCAGGACGTAGGTTTAATTAGAGTGACCTTCTCTTAGATGGATGGCTTTACAGGGCTAGTTGAGCTCCATCTGCCCAGGTTTAGAGTTGTCCGTCTCCACTGTGTGCTCTGGGGCTCCCCCTCTCATCTCCCATGAGGGCACAGTGCCCTGGCAAAGCTCCCCCTCTCTCTCTCCTTTCCACACCTGGGGCCAGGTTGCACCGAGTGCCCAAGGGGCCGCGCTGTGTGCCCGTGTGCCGGGTTGGGCAGGGGATCTAGACAATAAATCAGGGACAAAAATCACATCTGGCCAAGAATAACATTTTATCACTTGGGCTCTTACCTCTCAAGACATATTTCACCAAGGGCAAACACTTGTGTTATTCAGTGTTTCTCAGTTGCAAATAGTCCTCATCTTCTAGCATAGAACCTTAACAGTAAACATTTTTTCAGCAAGATTGCCTTTAAAATTGGGAAAAAAAAACCACTGAAAGAACAAAAAACCCCAAACCAACCAACCAGAGAGAAAGACAAAGAGAAAACAGGGGTTTGATTTGCTTTTCTTTTAAAGAATTGTCAATACCAGATGGAACTGGAACATTGAAACAGAAGCAGAATAAATGTGACATCTGGCAAAAACTGAGAAAACCTAAATCCCAACCTCTCACATGCATCTTTTTATTTCTATTAGAGAAGTGCATATGAGTCCCTCTTGGGATCAGAAAAAGCACACGGCAAGAAAGAAAACCTATCCCAAATCCAGTTCAAATGAAGTTGCAATGAAAAGCTTTTTGTCCTCCCTAGGGCTTCTCTATCTTTGGCCTCACATCATTTGTTAAACAAGAAAATAGCTTAAAGATCAAAACTCTGAAACTGGATATATTTTGTTGTTGTGAAACTGATGCAGTTTGGGCTTGTATAAACAAGAATTTTCAATACTTCTTCCTAGCAGCTATGGTATGATGTTTTTTTTTCATAGAAGCCTATATTGGAACCTGATACTGTTTGAGAAATGAAGAATACTATTTTAAAAATTGTTGGTCTCCATCTTATAGTGATTTCAAACTTTTAACTAAACTGCCAAGAAAGAAGGAAAGGAAAAGGAAGAGGTACAAAGACTGTCAGACAGCTACCTTTTTGTAAGATGAAACAATGTGTTTGGGATATCTCCATTCTTCAGTAACAAGATCAATAAATGGAGTCCAAACTAAGAAGAGCTTAGAATGTTATCTTTATTGTCCATTTACTACTAAGTAAGAGTTTCTAGTCTAGATCACACCCATCTCCACAATTTAACCTCTTACTTCAGCTTGCATGCTTCACATGGACTTATGTTATTGAAGTTCAGTAAGCCATTAGCTTTGCTTGCCATAAGTGGTCATGGGAGTTTTGTGAAACTCTTGCAATAATTCTATAGTTACTAGGTAGCAATACAATCTATGCCACCATACCTATGTAGAAACATAAGTTTTGGGAATATAATTTAGATACCTTCTAAGATTGTGTCTATATTTGAAATTGGGGTTTCTGTGCAATTTTGGCACAATACTTTTTACTAAAATGTCAACAGTTTTGTAATCTTACATAGTTATGTTGCATATAAAGGTGTGCTCTTTTACATATACTGCTCTGAAAGTTCCTTTCAAACAACCAAAACCAGAAAAAAATTAGTATTTTAACTACTACTCTGAAAGGCGTTTGAAAGTCCACAAAATAAGTGTTGAGGTTTAAAAAAAAAAGTTTGAGATAACACACTCATGGCCTTAACTTTGACTCATTTAAGTTAATCAAGAACATAATATCCATAATACTAAGGGTAAGTTTGGAAGATGGGAGCTTAAAACATTTTAGACCCGCCAATCAAGCTGTTAGGATCTGGTTATTAAAAGATGCCTTTGTCCAAACTAAGGTGCAAACAAAACTATATGCCAAAGTCCTGGTTTTATTTAACAGTAAATATGAGGGGGAGAGAGAGAGAGAGAAACAGGGGGGGTGAGGGGGGAAGGGGGACAAGGGAGACAGGGGAAGAGAGAGAGAGATATTAAGTAAATAGATAAAGATATCACCACCCCATGGATTCCAACAGCATCCCTCTGGGTCTTTCTTCTAGTCTTTTTGATGGTGAGGGTCCCCAAGTCATGCTTCTGGGGATATTCATGGGGCGTCTCAGTTGTTCCCCCAACTTGAGATGGCATGGGTGTAAGTAGTTGTCTTTTTTCTCACAGCTTACACAGTGGAATTCTGTTGGTTTGTTAATGTCAAATCTTCACTTTCGTTTAGGTCTGTAATTAATGCTTTCCTTTCTCACAGTTTTCAGTGGTGGGAGCATTAAATGATAACAGTAACAAAAAATTAGCCATGTATTTTAGAAATAACTACAGTAAGTTGAAACAGCTGTTCAACCCAATTTTCTCTTATTTTTAGTAATGAGTATGAAATGTAGCTCCCCAGGTGCTTCTGTAAATCCATCTAGTTATGTAAACATAGCCTCTAACACCTATTTTAGACTAGGCTACATTTTTGGGTCAGGTGTCTGAACTCCAGAAGACCAATTAAAAAAAAAGTCTCCCTCATGCATATTCCCAAATAGATTGTGCTAATAACTCCTAAACAAGTGAAAATAATCAGGATGAATTTCAATCACAGCAGAGAAGCTTCAGAGGGCTTTTTTAAAAAATAAAATTAATCTGCTTAGAAATCAAAGCAATTTATCCACGAAAAGAACCAAGGACTTTCTCCCACAAAACTATGCTGGGGTCATTGACATGGACTAAGAGAGAACTCAGTGGGGACAGATCCTGAATTTATAATCTGAAGAAAACGTCCACTGGGAAAAGAAAACTAGCTTTACTTACACCGAACTACTGTCAAGGGCAAAGACTTACCCCATCTCCATATCTGTTGCATACATGTCTTCCTCCTACTCCAATGTTTGCCTTTAATCACAGGTTTCTCACATGTTCAGTCACTGTGTATGGGGGGAACAGGTACACTTTGATGACCATCTTTAGTTTCTGAAGTTAAGCCTGTCTAATCAGGAGAAAATCTTCAAGGACTCGAACCAAGTTTGGTAAACTTGTGCAGATATTCATTCCAAATTCAAGCCACTGCTCCATAGTCAAGCGCAATTACTGAAGTTAGGATTTGGATTGTTATGGATTAATATTTCCAGAGATTTTTGTTGCCTCGTAACAATTAAAAAAAAAAATTAAAAAAAAGAAAAAAAATTAACTTTTAACAGAAGTGCAAAGTATTTTAGTATTGTTTAAAGTATGTGGTACTTTTCAGACAGGCTTTTTGAGAAATTAGTTCACTGATCTAGACCATTCAGGAACCAGAGGTTATTATCATCTTGTGCTAGTTATGGCAACACTTGTTAGTTTTACTGTATGAATTAAAAAAAAATGGGCACTGTTATTCCAGAGCAGATGGGGATATATTTGCACAAAACATATTTGAATAATACAAAAATAGCCTTTACAGGGAACATACAATTTATAGCAGAATAAAGAATGAATTAGTTGTATTCACACACTTTCCGGCCAAATTCTTATTGTTTTGTAAAGAAGCATAAAAAACAGATATTGAAGTGCAACATTGCTCTCTAAAGCATGAACTGTTTCTAAACACTAAGGCAAGGAAACAACCAATAATACTGAGAATTTGTTGTATAAACCCATTTATGCAATCCAGGGTAAACATCTACAGTCCAGGACAGCAGGAAATTCTACATGACTGATACACAGAAACAAAATGTTCACAGTGGATCCTAAAAATCCAAAAAGTTCTTCCAATTTCACTAGAGACAATAAGAACTTTATTATTGACTATTGTGGCCAGGCTGGAGCTCATAATAAGTTTCAGCATCTCCAGAACTTACCAACTTTGAAGCATCATGACTAATGACTGGGTCAATTATGCAGACTGTGTTATTGCCATTCCCTGATTAGCTGAGCAAACAAGCTCTGTTAGCAGACATATGTATGTATATTAGCAAGCGGATTGCAAAAGTACTCATCGAAAGTCATGCAGATTCAGTTGTTTGCTCAGTGTTTATTGGAAGTGAACATAAAAACCAAGTGAATAAAACCAGATGGAATTCATTTTTTGTTACATTCAATAGTACAAAATTCAATAGAATAAAACGCACAGTCATGGTCCTGAGAACCAACAATATAAAATTCTGCTATAAACTCAACCAAGAATCCCTCAACTAGAAAGAATAAGGAAGAGAAAGACCTGTGAAATATAGTTAATCACATGGAGTGACTGTGAGTCACCAGGATATTGCAATCATTAAAAAGTCATATGTGATCCAAGGATGCTTCTGGTGAAGTGTTTAAGTAGAGAGAGAATACTATTTCCATTCTATAGGGTACTGATGAGCTTTCATATGAGATATCTTAAGCTGCATACAGTTCTGGCCGTGAAAAGGTTAAGTGAAGCTGGAATAAGTGCTGAGAAGTGCTAATGGGTTGTTCTGTAGATGGAGAGACTATCTCATAGGAACTGGAAAAAAAATCATTTGGCTAGTGTAACATAGTAGAGCTATAGCTGGGATAGGACACAGTAGCACTTCATCAAAGTGCTAGGGGTCACTGAAAGTGAAGTAAAAAGGAGTCTTAATTGTAGAGGAACAAATTAGCATTACAGGAACATGAGTGCAGATAGGTTGGAAATCTGAATTATTTAAAAGTCCCACCATTTGAGCAGTAAGGCATAGTGTTCACTTTCATATTGGTTACAGAAGACCTAACCATTTCTAAAGTATATCATGATATGTTTTAAAAAGTAATTATAAAGGTATGTATCTTTGATAAGCTTGTTTAGAACTTGCTGGATATTTACCAAAATTTCACTTTAAAAGCATGTCTGGATATTGTTCACTAATTCTTCAGTATTTAGACTTCTACGGCACGTTTAACTTCCATGGTGGACCCTTATCACATATGTGGAGCACTGAGTAAGATTTTCTCAGTCCAAGCACAACAACTGTAGGAGGTTGCTGATGCTCCTCCACACCTTAATGTGGGAAACACCAGTCAGCTGTTCCCAGATTAAAATTTCAGTTGAAAGAGATTGAGCAGTTCCTTCCACTGAAGGAGTCACTGATAATTCTCTCTTATGGCAAGCAGAACACCATTGAGGAACAGCGAATTTAAATGAATTCCTAGACATAGACATATAAAGATCTGTATTTCTAATGACCATAATAAATCTTAACTCTTGGGGGGGAAAAAAAGGTAGCATATATTGTCCATCTCAATAATTGATCAATTTTTCCCTTAAAATTTGTCAATTGTTTGATATTTTAATGCATGAACAACAGACCTCAAAGTATTTTAATTAGAACAGAAGGGCTCAAATCTAGCCCTAATCTTCTAATTGCAGTGGTAAGCCATGTCTGAATATCTATTTACTGAACAGAAGTTAATTAAAAGCTTGGATTCATGGTATACGCATAGCATAAAACTGAAAGCTGAAAGGGTTCACTATCGGCAGAAAAACAAAACTAAAGTGACAACTAAGGGCCTTAATAGGCTCAAGAACAGTTTTCTATCCCTGTACCACTTTGAATGCTTTCATTGTGATCAAAACATGAAAGGAGATGCACTGTTTACATTTCATTCTGTATAGATTTTTAAAAGAAATGAGCTTCTGAACAAAACCTAGGATGAAATAGTGTACAGTTTAAGGTTGCATTTTTTCCACTCATTCCTCTCAGTCATTTATTTGCTCCTGAAATTGTGCCAATGCTACTATTTGTAGAGCTCTGTGAAACCAGAGTAAAGTGATCCATGGTCAGAAAACTAAAGAATAAACCTTCGAAGAGAACAGTTTAGAGTACAGACTTCCAGTGGTTTTACTGGCACAGCCAAAGGTTGCAACACACCTACAGAACAGCAATCCACCACGAGGAGAGGTGCAACTTCTGCAAGCCATGTTTGTAACAAGAGAATTACAACCTTGAAATTACCTCTAATGTCAAGAAAATCTGAACCTGGGTTTCTCAAGCTTGGTTTTTTCTGGTCGGTTTTTCTTCTGTTGGTCTTTAACACTTCTGTCATTGATTATTTTTGTACATGTTGACCACTTCCAGGCAAGCGGTAGGCATCTCAAAGAATTTGGTCATTTAATATGTGTGACTCAGGGAGCTAGGAGAGTTTGGACAAACACGCCTATGTCCAAAAATGCGCTGGTACCTGTAGGTGTCTTTATTTAAACAGAAATATGCAGGCACATGTCAGAACAGTTCTCTGAAGGAAAAGCAGGAATCATAAGGTCAGCTCAAATGATCATAAAATCATTGCCTCAGCACTCATGGTAATAATTCTTATTCTTATAGACAGAAGGAGTAGCCCTGCTGCTAATACTCAATTCCTTGTCAAACAGCTGCATTAACACTCTACAGACATTTAGTTCCTGTCATGTTCATGTTTTGTAAAGTGGCAAGAATGAGAATTAGGTATGGTCCAAAGGTAAACATTCCTGAGAGATATGGATCAAAAGAAGCCTGTAGGGAGCTAAGAGTTAGGGTACTGGAAACAGTTCGATCCATCCTAATGGATTTACTAGTCACTTCAAATTACTTGAAAATAATTCACACACACTGGCCTATGTGACAGGCAGTTGATTCCTAATAAGCAAAAAGTTTTGAACTTCACTGTCGAGAGAGCTGAGGGTCATTCTCATGTTCTTAGAAGTTTAAACACAAGCTGGATTACTGATTAAATCCTAATTTTCTCTCTTGCATAACATATTGTAAAAGTATCTGTAAGTAAAATAAAATCTATATGACGAGGAAAGAAGTATATGAAGAGGAGATAGACTCTGTTCATTTTTATGGTAGTTCAGCTGTTATAAAACACTAAGGAATCCATCATCATCTCCACATACTGACAAACCAAGCTCCACTAATTTTGCTGTCTGTGAACCACTGTTTAATTCTCAGTAGTCTGAACTTGAAGGTAGAGTAGCATTCTACTAGAAACCTGTGTAAGTAGATAATTGAAGAAATTGTTCAAAACATCAGTGAACATCATCACAGATGGGGGAAAGGGGCAAGGGATGGCTAGGATCAAGTTCACTGCAGCTTCTAGCATTAAGTTGCTTAAAGTAACATGAAAGTCTATTCTGATAACCAGCAGATGTTGGGTGAAGGGATTGGAAAGTTGTTGCCATGACCACAACTCTTGTACTCCCCTGAAGAGAATTTTGATTTGCTTCACCTAAGACTTGGGTCTTCTGATACTAAAATAAGCAGTCTATCACACTACTAAAATAAAAAGCTGAGACAGAGTTGCAGAAATTAATAACTGCAAATACTAGAGACTTATTTTCCAGTGAAAATTATGTTGAAGAAGTCAGATTTGTTCATTTTAAATCCATACATTAAAAACTGGCTTTTGACAGACTACTTCTTTTTAAGGAAAACATAAAAAGTGCATGAGTTTTAAGGCAGATCAGTAGATAATTACACCAGTAAATCATATGCCTACATTTGAGGTACTGCTTCTGAGCCACTGCAGTGAAATTAAAAACCTGCTACAGGCCATTAAGTATAAAGAACTACCTGTGATTTTGTGATTATACTAGAAAAGCGTATTAATATATCAATAAGGTAGCAAAACAGAAGATTAAATTTTTCTACACTGAATCTTTTTTTTTTCAGAAAATAGTTACTATTTCTTATTACCCTAAATTTAGTAAAGTGTTAAATCTGTGAAGTTACAAGTGTGTTGTCAGGAAGACTTTTCTAGAGGGACAGTCAACCTTAACTTACTTCAATCCTGCACTGGAATAAGAGTCTGCATTCAGACCGTTGTCATGAAATGATGGTGAACAGTAATTTGTTTCCATGTCAAGTAGCAGCTTTAATTGCTGACATCCAACGCAGACACCACCTTCCAAAGAAGGGAGGTTTTAATAGAACAATTTTGGTGTACTGCTGTCAATCTCGTTTAGCCCTATGAGATGCACGCTCGGTAAAACCCTTCCTTCTACACAGATCGGGGGCAAGGCCCAGCTCCAATATGCCCAAGCTATCTAATCTTAGCTTTTACTGCAGAGGAAACTGCTAAATTATGAGAAAGAGCTCACTAAAAAAGGTAGAATTATGGAGATTGGGTTGTTCAGGTGATGACTATTATACCCCAAATATTCCAATAATGAGCACCAAAATGGCAAAGTATACAATCATAAAGGAAAATACAGATATTTGGGAGATGATGGTAACTTAGGAACATTGAAGACCTACTCAAGGAGGCAAGGAGGTCTAAAACTTCCTCTCCTGACAGATGGCTACCTTGCAGCAAAACTTTTTCATAAGCATAATAATGCATTCAGTTGCTTACTAACCACAGTTCACAATTATGCCTTTTAGCTAATAATCATTGCTTTTAAACAGTATTTATCCTGCTTGCATAGTCTCTTTACACATGGGTAAAGATGCCTGAATAAAGTAACTCAAACAGAGTTATATTATCTAAAGGCACCCTTTCATTAAAAAAAAAAAGACTCTTTAGATTTGCCTATTATCGTTTAGATATTCTTATCTCTTAAACAACTAAATGCACAAGCAATGCCAAGAATTTTTACCTGATTTATCTGGTTTTCAGGTAGGCAGGTTCAAAATCTGTAATTCTAAGGAAAGATGAACAAATAAATGACTATGATTTAATAGTATATTACTTAGAGAATTTGTGCTCATGCAATCACTTCTTGAAGCATGGGACATTATTTCATCCTGTTCAGTGCACAAAACACAGCTGAATTAGCTTACCTTTGCCTGGGGTTCAGAAATCCTAAGTCAATATTTACCAAGGCTCAGCTATCACATTTCATCTATTATGATATTGTATTTATTCTCTAAGGTTTAGGCTATATAGAAGGAACCTGAACTGTGGGCCAGAAAAAAGTACATTTATAAAGGGTATAGACAGATTTCTACACTTTTCACTTAATTCCACCTTATAGGCATAAGCCTAGGGTAGCATTACAGTGTGCTTCCCTTCATCCTTATTCAAATTTCTCAGATAACTCTGCATCTGTTTTGTTCACAGTGCAGTAGTGTGAAGCAAACTTAGCTGTGATCCAAGTTTGAAAACATGTGTTTGTGTAAAGTTTTATGTAGAAATTCTTTTTCCAAACACTGATCTCAGTAACAATCACTGCTCTACCTGATGCTTCTGCTAATAACAATAATGATCACTGCTAGGTGAAACAGGAGGAAAAAATGTCTGTCTGGGTAATGAATTCCAGTTGGATTTTTTGCCTTTCTTCTTCCAGTATGTTTCTTAGGTACATAGATAAAGTAGAATCATCAAATGATTTGCATTGAAAGGGATCTCAAAGACCATCTAGTTCCAACCCTCCTGCCATGGGCAGGGATGCTGTTCAATAGATGCAGCAGCTCAGGACCATGCTACAGGCCATGTACACACATAACAATTATCCTCATCTTCTCTTCCACAGTTAAGAAACCTACCTTCTCTGTCCTGAGCAAGTGCAGTGCATGGGACATCAGGACTCCTCACAGTACTGTGAGGAGCTGCTGAGAATTGCCTTGTCTTCTGCATCACATGCAGATGATTCTTCCATGTTTTCACTGTCCACTTTTTCTGCCTATAGCACACTAAGGATATACATAGAAAGTGAGGAAATAAAGTTAGTAGAAACAACCTCGCCTATGCATAGACTCTTGACTAGGACAGCAACAGCCATTCTTTACCCAACCTCTTCATTTTTTTGTTAACTAAGAAATGGTAACACTCCACATACATACCCCCACTTCCTCTTGCACAATTATTACGTGATGAAATATTTGCTGCAGGCATGTTCATTCTTTAGATGTGCAGATACTAATATCTGTGAAGGACTTCAGCCCTGATGGCTAAAATCTAAACTGACAAACCACCTCTCCATGGTTAAGCACTACAAAAATTTACAAATCCCCTGGCAGATTCACAAAAAGTAAGTGGTTCTTGGTCAGTAGGATTAAGTAGAGCTTAGCAACACATGCGGGAATAAGAGCATGTTGTGGGTGCAAGTTCTCCTTTAATTCCACATCCACTCTTGAGCCTAGATTCAACAAAGGTCTCAGCATATCATTAAACCTACATGCTGTTAGTACGAAGATTCATAAATCAGCACAGACGTTCTGACAACTCAGCCCCTCTAATGACAACATTAAACCATTTTACCAGCATGTGTAGGCATGCGAATAAAACCCACAGCCATGAAGCCAGAGTTGTAAGAAAATTATCACCATGCTAAAAGACTAGCTGGATTGCATTCATATCACTGGTGAGTGTGGCAACCATAAGAGCAGTCCTAAAGCATCCAAAAGCTTACCTGAAACATATATGCTTCTGAATTATTTTAATTCCTGTTTACTCCCAAAACAATTCTTTCCCCTTTCCTAAAAGTGCAGTGAAAGTGAGGCCAAATATATGGAAGCAGACTCAGCTATGAGGCCACACTGTTCAGGTCTCCTCCACTGCTCTTCAAGGCCTTCATGGATGGCAGCTGCATTATCTCCCAGGACAAACTGTTCAACTGCCTGACCATCCTCATGGTGAGAAGTTTTCTCCTTATGTGCAGTTGGAACCCTTATATGTTTAACCTCATGCCCCTTGTCCCTTGGAAAACATTGCTCCTGTTTCTCCCAAATCTTCCATTGGCAACCCTTATGCACCAAATATATCTTCATAAAAAATACCCTCTCCTGCAGAGTAGCAGTGCTGCTGACCTAATGGCAGGTTTCGTACAGGTCTGGGTCTGAATCTTTGTGAGAAGGGGGAACCACAGACAACACTTTCTTACACTCCTCAGTAGGGAAAGTATGAGAGTACCTGAGGTATGAGAGCAGCCAACTGCTACCTGCTATTACCTGTCACACTGGTGTGGGAAAAAGACCCAGGGTAAAATTAAAGAAAGCTGGAAAGTTACAAAAATTCTAGTCAGCCTACATGCTAAAGGGGGGTAAAATGGAGGATGGAGCAGGGTGGAAAGTTACCCAGTTGTAAAAATATGGAAAATTATAGGGAGTAGATGTGGTTGCTACTCCTTGGATGGAATGAAGTCAGCATGCCCGACTTCCGACACACAACACACACTAAGGGGGCCCAAACAGAGGGTGGAGCAGAGTTGAGGCACTGTGGCCAGGCTCTGTTGAAATCCTTGCAAGATACCTTGTAGCTGATAAGCTGCACAGGAGCTGTCAGCCAAGGGAGGAAAAAGATTTCCTGATGTTGAACCAGCAACTGTGGCAAGATCACAGATGCCCACCTCCAGCCCCAAAGGTTACCCCAGATGTTAATACTGATGTTATCCATCTCCAAGGTATACGACCTCCCCCCGCTGAACATGATGTATGCCTAGAGTCACTCAAGCTCGACCTAAAGGTAAAAATTAGTATAAAAGTAAGGTAAAAATGGGGAGAAGAGAGGGAAGACTCCATTGTAAGTTCTGGCATCAGTCAATGGGCTGAACCTGTCTTCTCCCCCACAGAGACTCCTATTGGGTAAGAACTGTACTCCATGAGTGTTCATTGATTATCTCAAGCTAGCTTTTGTTGGGAATTAGAGCTCGTTAGTATATTGCTTCAAATATGTTTTTACAGCCAGATATGGGCAATCTTCAAACCTTATCTTTTTATCCTTTTCTATTATGTTAATAAATGAGTTTTATTCTGTAAAAGGATTTTAAGTGTGAGTCCTTCAAGGGCATTAGCAGTTGCTGGCAGTGGGTTACATACTCGACCGCCGAGTGGGTCCCTCTTATGCTCTTGTCCCTGATTCTTTCTTGGGGCACTGACAGACTAATTAAAGATGTGGAGACCCAGGATGGGGGGTCTTTCTTTCTGAAGAGAGAAATTCTGATTAAAAATGTTAGTCAAACTGCCCTCCAATCCAGTGGACTGTTCAGTGAAGGTTCCCCATAATGAGATGCTAACAGACCAGTCAGGTACAAGGGTCTCAGCTAACCTGGGGCACTGACAGATTAATTAAACACAAACAGTTTGAGAAAATCTTCCCTTTCACATGACACATTGGGAACTCCTTCCGTGCGGCTCCTTCTTCCTTTTCAAAGCTCGTTGCCATGCCTCTCCTCAGTCACACTTGCAGAAGAATAAGGAGACCCGTATGCCATTTTGAAAAAACCCTCACCTTTCGTGCTGGTCTTCAGCATGCCCATCAGCTGCTTTTTCTTGAAGAAACTCTACCATCTCCTCATGATGTTTGGAGACCACAAGATTAAAGGGGGCATATCCCTCATTAAAGGATAAATAATCTGTGTTAGAAAAGCATAGAGAAATTCTGAATCTGTTTGAAAGAACAGCTTTACCAACATGTCAAGATTACCTGGTTCTGAACATCACTATTGGCGTTATGCTCAAATAACAGCCCCACTACAGTTGTATTAGGAGATAGGATAAGATAGGACAACCAGGTGAAGGGCAGTGTTGCGTTTAGCCTTTGCCAGATTCAAGCTGGCAACATGCTCTAGCAGAATAGCCATGCATTCTTCTTGCTGGCACTATGTGCCTGGGAACAGCACAAAAAATGAAAGATTTCCAACATTTACATCTCCCTCTGTCGCAACTTGCTCAGCTCTTGAACACTGGGAAAGAAGAGCACCTTCAAAGATTAACTTACATATGCCTGTGCCATGCTGATTACAACACGCATGTTTCTATGGCCCTACTGTGTAAAGAAACCTGTGAGGAACCTCTCCTTTAGCGCACTAAATGATAAACCCCACTTACAAGATCATAACACATTCCACATACCTTCATCAGTGGTGTTCTCTTGAAGGGGTCAAAGGCTGTGGCAGGTGCTGGAGCAGCTCTCACCTCACCTGCTCTGGGTTTTCCATATGCATATGGCTAGGGCACCTCTGGACACGTGTCCCTGGAATGATGTTCAAGGTGGGGTTGAAGCCCACCTTTGAGAGTCAAGGGCTGCGGGAGCTCTCAATAGATGCTCACCAATCACTCCCAGCCTGCAATGCTGGAGCTCAGGACAATGTTCTTTCCTCCATCAAAAAGACAGTCTGAATTTCCTGTAGTGTGACAAAATCAAAGGCTCCATCTCACTGTGCAGATGTCTGCTGCTCACTCCCTGCACAGAATCACAAAGTGGCTAAGGTCCTCTGCTCCAAGTCCTCTGCTCCATGAGGTCCTCAGGTCCAGCAGGTTCACATAGAGCCAGCTGTCCCTGTGTCTTTTGAATATCTCCAAGCATGGAGACTCCACAGCCTCCCAGGGCAACCCATACCAGTGCTCTATCAGAAAAGATGAGTTACCTGATGTCCAGAAGGAGACTTCTGCACTTCATTTTATACCCACTGCCTCTTGTGCTGCCACCTCATGACTTGAAAAAAGCTTTGGACCCTCCCTTCAGGTATTAATACACGTTGATGAGATTTCCCCTGAAACTTCTCCAGGCTTAACCATCGCATCTCTCCCAACCTATATTCATGGGAGACACTCCAGTTGCTTAATCAACTGAACAGTTCCTTGCTGGACTTTCTACAGTACGTTCATGTCCCTCTTGTACTGAGGAGCCCACAACTGGACACGATACTCCCCTCACTGGTTCTCAGTAGAGCTGGAAGTATCACCTCCCTGGAGTTGCTGGCAATACTGCAAAAACAGCACAAAATAAACACATAATAAGTTCTCTATTCCAAAGAATTCACAGTCTAATTTAGGGATAGAGTAGAAGATCATGGATAAGAGAAGGGAAGGTTAATTAAACTTGGATGAACAGGGTATCAAAAGTAGTCATGATGGTGACCAAAAAATTTCTGATTGCTTACAACTCACTTCTAATCAAAAAATAGATGTATAAACATGTGGTGTGGCTGGGGGTAGGTGTTACTTGAATGTCTCAGAGCTGAATTTGATTTCCAACATGATTCAGCAAAATACCTTCCTGATTGACTTGAGAAGGATGTTACAGGCTCTATATATGTCACACCATCATGCCTTTGCTGTGGAAGCAGAGAAAAGGTGCTTAAGATTTGCACTGTTGTCAGAGTTTCTCGCCAAGAGAAGTTGTCTCTCTCCCCTATATTTGTTTTTCCTTGGCTTGGGGGGGATTTTTTCCTCCTTTTCTTTTTGCATTGTAACATATATTCACAGCTGTTTCACTTCTGCAGTTGGTATGTCAAAGAGTAGAAGGGGCTTTCACCATTGAGTACATTAAATTCTCAACATATGAAGCAATATTGTAATAAACAAGTTGATATTCTTATAAAGGAAAGTTGAGGCCTGGGAATTAGACAGACTGAATAGTGAAGAGAATAACATCCTTTTTTTGAAGGAGGACATTATACAGCTTTAGAATTTAATGAAGATAACATGATTAGTTTTGTAGGAAAATTTGGTTATGATTTGCTGCTTGGTTCATTGCAGTTATTTACACTATTATAATCTGGTGTGTGCACATGCACACACAACATTATTGAGAATAAAAAGTCAAGAACTTAATATCTATTAAATGGAAGAATTTAAATTATCTGTGCAAATATAACTCAGGCACAATAGGTATATAACAGAGAACTGTAGAGCAATAACAAAGATTCAGAGTTTTATCGCTGTAGACCTCCTCTTCCTTATCTTGCTGTGTCTCCTGCCAACTTGATATCTGTTTCACTGCCCTGAGGACATGGGGAGACTGAAGAGCCTGTGGGGCATCTTCTATGTTTATATTTTCCTGGAAATTTGTCTTCATTTACAACATACAACAAAAGGTGCTCAGTTAATGGGCACTCATTCAACATTCAGTTTTACAGCCAGTTTTCAGTGAGCAGTCTCATGCTTTATTTTAATTCACTCAATTTATGTCATTCTCTGAGGACACAAATATTGATTTCCTCATGTTTTCTTTCTGTGGCATTTTTCATTATATTATGTGCATGCTATAAAAAATAATTATTATCATATTTTGTGAAATGACAGGTTAGTACTCTTTCTCTATTTTACAAATATATTAAGATTTTTAAAATATCACTGAGTTTTGTATATCCATTTTTAAATATTTCTCAACGGCTTTCTTTCTGAGATATTTTGCATTGCAGAAAGACTCAAAGTATGGCTGGTACCAAAAAGAAACTGTGTGGCACTGTAATGGCTATGGCCCTTTTTCTGGGTGAAGACATTTGGTGGAGTTAGTCATAACCCTTTCCATTTTTCTTTCCTGCATTTCTGAGATTATTCAGGCACAATTTACCATAACTGGTAACATGTAAAGAAGATTCTTTCAGACACCTTCTGATCCCTTCCATACTCAAATGATCAACCTCTTTTCTGTGGCGCACAGGAAGAATGATAAATTTGGCTTGGGAAAAAACATGGCTGGGTTGCTCTGACCTGCAGCCTTTTTTACAAAGATCTACTCTTCCTCATGGCTAAAGTACATTGTGTGTGTGAGGCTGGGCCTTTGTTTTTAATTTTAGGTGGGTCATGTTTCTTGTACAAATTATGACCAGAATTTCCTAGAATGTGTCCTAGAGAAATTCCCATAACAGAATTATTTATTAAATTAATTTTTTCCAGGGGAATAGAACTTTCACCATATGAGACATCAAACCAACTTTTAGTTCTTTCTACAAATTTGATTTACAGGCTTTGAGCCTGGATCTGTAATATTAATTACTAAAAATTAATTAAAAAAAAAAAAAAAGAAATCTGCTCAGCAATCATCTGGAGTCCATAGGAACTAAAGGTACTGCCACTAAAATTGGACTATCAGGCCTTGGAAAGCTATTTCCATGCTCTTTAAATCATCTGGAGAAACATAAGCTTTCAGAAGAAAATTTATATTGCAATTCTGAATCTTAAATATTTCAATAAATATATGACAGAGTTGAAATATATAAACATGCAACTCCCCCTGTAGGCATAAACTCTTCTGTTCATTGTTGTTCCCTTTGCAATTTGACATATGGTGCTGAATCAATAAGGCAAACAATTGAACATTATTAGATAAAAACACACCTGGGAGACTTCAAGGCATAGGATGTAACCAGATAGTCAGAACCACAGGGGTATGATAATTTTTCAGTTATATGTAATCATGTAATTTCTTTAAATTTTACTACTGCGATAAATAACTTTCAGTGTGAATAGAGCTGCCAGTTAATGTCACAATATTTCACCTTCAAGACTTGCAGAGACTAATACACTTCTATGAAAATCTTAAAAGCTTTTATAATTAGGAGGCTGATTCAGTCTAAAATTCATAATCTGCATCTGACAGTCTCCCTGAAGTCAGAGCATTTGCAGTGCCCCTCCCCAGCAGCAGAACTAGAGCAGAGTGTATCAAGTGGCCAAGACTTACTTATTTACCTTATTGAGAAGAACTGGGAGGGGAAATTGGGGAATTAGTTTGCACCCAATGCCCAAGTTATATTCTATTTTCCCAGGAACATTAAGGGAAATTTTGCTGCCATCGAACATGAACGTTGAATATGAAATTCTGTCATAAAATAGGTCTTGAGTGGAAGAGAAAAAATTTTGTAATGCTGTTATAATTTTTAGAAATAGGTATACTTTATGCTCTGTATAGTGAAATGTCTTACGCTTTTAGTTAATAGCTTATATTACTACTAGTGAAACAATGTAGAGACAAAGGCAAAGAACATAAAGGGTAAGGTACTACACAGACCTTCGGGAGAACAGCAGAGGCTACTGAGAAACAAGGAGAGGTTAATATGTTTCCAGCTAAGCTAGAAGTAATGGTGAGGACAAGTTAATCTAGTTGCCTTTGGATCCAAGATGAAAAACAGGTAAAGCTGAGCATCTCAGAGCAGAAGACGACGTTCGCACATTTTAGGTTTTGGACTGTACTCTCAAGAGAAGGATGGTAAATGAGACTTTGGGGTCATGATAAATCAGGAATCTTTTCCTCTCAGTTTATTTCTGCAAATAAAGGCTTTGGATGCAGAAATACAGCAAATATCAAGTAGTTTTGGGTGATTTAATTTACCTCTGCGAATTTCATTAGTAGGTTCATTACTAAAATTTTCTGCATATTCTCTGAAATTTTTTGTATATTGTAGCTTTCCCACTTAGAAAAAAGTTTGAAAATTCTGTGAAGCATGCCCTACTATACTTGAGAATATAACAAAAGTAGGCACAAGAGATATTTAAGAAGTGTCTTTTATACTGTCTACAGCTGTAAGAAAAGCTGAGATTCATTAAGATAGCAGAAAAAGTGGTTAAAAGTTGAAGCTAGACAATTTTGAGTAGAAATAAAAGACTCGTTTTTCAACGGAACAGTACTAAATCAGTGCATCCAGAAGTAGTTGGGATATCTATCTTTCAATATCTCCAGTCAGAAAGGAATGTACTTCCAACATCTACTATGGTAACAAAGAAGTTCTGAGTTCATATGGGAGGTTTTCCAACTTGTGCCTTGTACTTGTGAGAGTAAATGGGGAAAGTAACAGAGACCACTGAATCTTTAACTGATCTCAAGAGAATAATTGCAAGAGTTTTACATAATGCTAACAAGGATCTGAGCATTTCCATGTCAAGAAATTGAAAGCTAATACACAAGGATTTGTTTTCTTGGGTAAGTTTTGGTATGCAAATTAGCAATTTATTTTCTCTTACTCAGACTAACAATTCAGGAAATATCTGAACTTGAATTTTTTTCCCCTGCATCTTATCAGCCTGCAGCTTTGTAGTCATTGGATGATGTAAGAAAACGTGTTTTCCCTGATGTTTGGTCCAAACCAAGAGCAGGCACCCAGGTGTTATTCTCTAGGAGAGGCATGTTTTTATAGCAAGGCAGTAACTCACAGACATTTACTTTTTGAAGAAGTTAACTTATTTTTCTCCTTATTGATGACCATGCCATACTTGAGTACCCTCTTAAAAAATTTCACACAGAGTGGTTGGCCATCTGTGGGATACAGATTACAGCATAGCAGATCTATATTCACTACAATCTATCTTCACTATATAAGGAAATTGGACTAGTTTCACTCTTGATCACCTTAGGAAGACAAAGCTGTTACAGACTAATGGGTCACTGAGCCCCTGCTATTGCAAACCAACATGACTTACAGTCCTTCTGCGCAAGCTATTTGTTCTTCTGTATATGTCTGGGAAATCACTCCTTCAAAATACCACAAACATGAGTAGCATTTTTAACACCTCTGCAATGATGTCCATCCAAATCCAACCACAACCCCTTATCTTCCTTTCCCAAAAATGAGGTTGATTGAAAGAGCTCTTTTACCCATAGTGTCAATCATTTTCTATCATTTTAGCTGTCACCTTATCACTAGTTGCTTGTTGGGTTTTGACTGACTGCAGTAGGGGCGTTCTACTGCCCTGGCTGTAGAGACCAAGAACATGGGAGCCAGGAGAGCATGAGGTGTACTTTGGCATCAGGGCCAGGCATGCTCACTGGAAGAGTCCGTCATCTGGTCCCAACAGTCCTCTGTCCTAAGCCACTACTAGCAGTGCCTTTGCACGCATGAAAGAGGAAAATAATCAGCTCCCCAAGGCTCTGGAATGCAAAGACAGACAATCTTAAACCCTTTCAAATATATTTTTGTTTTTGTTGTCTCTGACTTTACTACAATCCAAAAAAAAAATAAAAGAGTGCTTTGCCGATAAGAATTTGAAAGCTCTGCTTGTAACCCATGCAAAATTATTGACGTAGGTAAGGCAGATGACTAGTTTAGTAGAAATGCAGGAAATCAGACTGTGTTTATATCATGTATTTAATCGGACTGAATATTTCCGTTTCATTGATTTTTGTCCTTCACTCTGCCCAGTTGTCATTACAGCATTTCAAAAAGCCCTCAACTCGTGTTTCACTCAAAAGATGTATGGGGTTTGATTAGAATCCACACCAAAAGTGCTGCAAGAATATAGCATCTATTCAATATGCTTGAAACCTAAATGAGAAAAATAGCAAGAAATCTGATTTCAATAGAAGGTTTGATTTTTGCATTTTGGGGGTTCTTTGTTGAAATTAAGCATAGAGAGACTCTGGAAGCACACATGCACAGAAAAGAAACTTGTTATTATTCTTTCTGCTCTGCTAGCAAGACAAATTAGTTCATCTGCAGATCCATGAAGTTAGTTAATGAAGGGCTTCAGAATTAAGAATTAGTCTTTCAGCTCTGGTTCAGGAAATCTACTTACTAAAGTCAAAAGCAGTTTTGATATAACAAAGTCAGATGGTAAAGCCAATCATTAGAGTCTATTTGTTAGGCCTTATTTGAGTACTAATCCTGAGAGAGAGCATACAAGATGGAAAGTTCTCCACAGAGAAAGAGCTGCAAGAGTCAGAAGAAACCAAGATAGATCTCTCCGGAGCTGGAAGGTGAAAAAAGCCCATAATGATGTTTGAGGTTAGCTCAGAGAACAGCCCTCAGAATGCACTACCCCAAATAGAAGCAGGCAAAGGTCCAACATGTGAAACAGAGCACATTAATTCATTTAATGAATGGAGCATGGATTCATTTAATGAACCTGATTCAAGAGCTACTTGACTGTAAAATGTATCTTTCTGAAGAAATAACTCAAAATACTTGTGTTTAGCCTTCATATTTTTAACTCTCATGCAGACTGACTTAATACTTCTTCCCCTGGGAAAAAAAACCTGATATTTTAAGGGTTTCACATCTATATTATTTTCTTTGTAGAAAAAATACAATCTGTGGTATTGTAACAACCGGAATTAGAAACTGTGAATTATTTTCTTAGTAGGAAACTCAGTATTGTTAACTTAATGTGTTCAATTTTTTTTAGACTTCTTTTAAAGACTCTGCTAAGGAAAGACTGTATTTTCTCTCTGTTCTAGTGTCTAATATTTTCCCTCAGCAGACACTATTCTCCTGCTCATTTCTCTTTCTGTAACCAAAAAGAGAGCTGAGTTGCTTGCCTCTTCCAAGTGTACATAAAGGTTTTCTTTGATTTTTATGTAAGGTTTTACTTTCTATGCATGTAAAACTGCAGGAAATGTGTCTCTTCTGATACTAACAGAAACAAGAGAGAAGTGACATTGCTTTTCAATAATTAATCTGTCATCCAGATTTTATATCCATCCAAAGAGAAAGAACAGAGAAAGAGCAGGCATGCTTGGGAAAATGTGCATTTCTGTGTCTGAGCTACCTCGTGGTAATAGCAAGGAGATGTGAGGAGGTACTCAGAGCAAATTCTGACTCAGGGAGGAGCACAGATTCCTGCAGAGTGTTTGAAAGGGAGTCAATAACATGTAAAAAGCAAAATTATGCTCAGGAGGGAGACCATATAGTGTTCAAAACAATACACACAAGCATTTGAAATGCAGAGTTCCTTTCTCAGTGCATCAAACCATTATCAAAGCCTTTTAACAGCTGTAACTTTACAGCTGTCTTTTGTACGTAAAGAGCAACCATTACCAGCAGTTTTATATCACCTTAGATTACCATATATATACTTTATATTACTTCCTTGCTGTTGTTTCCTTTGGTCATTCTCTTTCCTAATCCCCATCAATCTGAACACGATTCAAGTGTTTGGTCAGTGCATGAACCTGGGATTCTTGTATCCCCACCATTAACATCCAGTGCTCCTTGGTCATCATGACTCAATAGTTTGGGCTGTTTTAAGGGCATATGTGCCACTGTACCTGGAACTGCAGATGGAGAATTTCAGGACCCAGGGATCCTCTGCCAGTCTCATGTTTCTGCAAAGAGCAGAACTTCTATACTTAGCAACAAAATGACTAGAACTTCCTGAGATGGGGGGAGGGGGGGGGGAAGAAAAATAAAATAATCGTTGTTAAATTGCTTTAAATCAATTCATTTTCTGACTTACATGGAAACTTTTCACAATACCTTTATCTTCAATTTTAGCTCAGTTTAGTTCAGCAATTATATGTTTTCAGTGAGAAAACATGCTTTCAAGAAATGAAAGCTGACACAGATGATCTAAGCATGATATTAATGAAGAAAACTCTAAAAAAGGATAAAATTTAAAATTTAGGCTGTTTTCATCACAAGTTTCCTCCGGAAACAAGAAAGACAAAATAATTTGAATGAGAACCTTTCCCTGCCAAAGCTTTCCATCTGCTCTGAAAAGGTGCCCGTGCTGCCACCTGGAGCCCACTTGTGGGTCCGGAACGAGAGAACAAAGCCGGAAAGCAAATCCAGCAGCTGTTCCCTAGTCTCAGTAAAGACAGCACTGTGACAACAAGTAAAACCAGTTATAGAATTAAGGCAGGTTTTTATCGCATCTGCGTGGTGTTCCACGCAATCCACAGCAAACGCAGTGCAAACACACAGCCAAGTACTAAGAATATATTTTCCTGAGATAGTGGATTCAGAAAAAAACTAGTTGCACTGCTTGTCTGAGCTTGCTTTGTGTCTCAAAGAGGGAATGAAGGAAACGTGGGGTTTTTTCATAAGTGGAAATGTTTCAAAGCAACGCTTTCAAGCAAACTCAGTCAGGATGGTGCTTTCAGATCTCACATGGCTGCCAGCAGCAGAGGAAACAACTTTACAGACATTATAGATCTCAGTCTGAATGTTACCTTGCTATAAGTGGCTTAGTTTCATTTGACCTGTGTCCCCCTGTGTCGCAGTGACATCACGAAGCAGCCAGGTACCACTATGCAACTGGGAGGGCAAGAAATGCCTTCTTAAACCAGTGGGAAGGTAAACCTTGATCAGCAGCCAGTGCATAAGAGTGTTATAAGGAAAAATTTAGAAATGGCTTTGTAACAGTATAGTAATCCAATAATACATCCAGTATCTGCACTTAGCAATAAGTATCAAAGGCAGAAATAATGAATATACAGATGAAAAGTCCAAGTGTAATAATGAAATAAAGTTCATCTGGGTCAATTTCTACTAGAAGTCATAGTAAAGAAGTGATAAGCGGAGGAAATGGATTTATATATATGGATTTATAATTGTGCTGAAATAAGAATTATGCCTCTGTCCCTTGCTTATACAACATCTAACCATTTCAAACGTGGTTCAAATATTCCAGGCTGTTCCTGCAGTGATACAAATATAAAAGCAACCTCCTGACATTCAAAATCCCGGGCAGAGACCATATCTGATATGATGTGGATTTTCCACACTGTCTGTAATTTTCATGGTTTGCTAAGCAGCAAATATGTATACTGTCAAAGACAGATGTTAAGATAATGCCTTTACAAATGAATGCAAGTTCCCAGTGAAACCTTAAAAATATAATGATATCTTTTGTTAAAGGGTGATTTAATGATAATTTTTCAGAGATGATTATGATCTGCTTTATGATCTGATCTTCATCGACAACTGCAGTGTCGATGTGTTGAGTGACTCAGACCAGAGACTAATTATTTATATACTAACTTTGTCAGTATGAAAAGCAAAAGCTTCTTTCTAATTATTAAAATACTAAATAGTGATTATCAGATTCTAATCAAAATCATGTATGCAGTAGGTAGGCTTTTTAATCTAGAAAACTGATGAAAAATTGTAGCATTGCTTTAAAACTTCCATTGCTATTTAAAATGTTAATGCTTTAATGGAACTTTTCTGTATAAACAAATTGACTTTTTTCAAATATTTGTCAAATTAACATCTTGGTTCTTCTCTGCTCTTTTCATGAAGTTTTTGGGAGGCTTCACATAAATGCATATATCATTCAAGTTAGCTTTTACATAACTGAAAAATTTACAGAAATGATCCAATGCTTTTCCAAATGTTATTTCAATCCTTTTCTAAAGGATTCTTTTCAAATTGGTCAGACAACACATTAGATCAAGCTAAGAATATCATATGTAGCAAACAAAGGTCACTTTCTTTCAAATGTACATGCTAATAATGTAACCTTAAAAACTACCCGACCAAGACTTCTGATTTGACTTTTACTTTCCCAAAATTTAGCACACAGATACAAAGCCCAGAAGCATGACAGAGAACTTAAGATTGTAGGTGTAATTGAAAGGGGATTAAGTCAAGCTTTTTGCAGCAAATGCAGGAAGTAAGCTCTGCAGGGAAGGACCCTCTTTACGTAAGTCAGCATCTTTCCCTCAAACAGCAGGGCAACTGGCAACACATACATATGTTTTAGAGTATTGCTAATGTACCAGATCATAGAAGGAAGAAGGTGCTCTGATAACAACTAGATCTCTAGGAGATGGAATAATTCTATAATCATGTGAATACTGAATGGCTTTTATACTTCGTTGCTAAACACAATCAAAAATAAACTCCAAACATTGTGTGTAGTCTTTTAGCTTCTACTTAGCATGAAGGCTCAAGTATTCCTCATTGCTCTTTGCTCTCCTTAAAAATCATGCAAAAAAACCACCCAGGATCAGGAACTGTTGAGATTGATTTGATTGCAATAAAGAACAAAGTGGTACCAGTTTTCCTCAGAAAGTTTTAATATTGTCTTAATGCTTAGCAGAAATTTGTGAGCAAGTTCTTGGGGCAGGACTGACTATTTAAAAGGCATGCAAAAAAGAGGAGTGGGGAAATAACCAGAATACATGGGCCAGGTCCAAAATAATTGATGCGCAAGTAAAGTCAGTATTTACTAATGAATGCTTAACTTTCTTCCACATCTGCAATTTTGTAACTTTTCGAGTTAGCCTAAATAATAGAACACTATTTCTGGAGGTCATAACTTTTTTTTGTACCTTTTCAGAGTACAATGATCACGACAAAAATTTGATATTTGGAAATGTGAGAACATCAGAACATTCCTTGTTTTCGTGAGGAAAGCCCACCTCCTTTTTTCAACTGATTTAACACTGTTTCAAAGACAGCTGTCCTCGTACGGACATAACTCAGCTCCAGCAATTTGGTCATTAGAAACAGACACCAATCATTTGGACAATCTCACAAAAATAGAACTTACATAAATTGATGGTAGGGCATTCTTTTTTTTTTTTTTCCAGAAACAGAGTGATTTTTGCAATCTATAATGAAGTTTCTTTATACAATTAAATGAAATAGCCTATCTGAATAAATGTTCCTTTCACACCTCTTATGTTGATTTTAACTTCCCTTTTGCTTCAGGCAATCTACTAAGGTAGAGTGATGACAGTAACAAGATATGCAAAAATAGGATTTACAGTACACATTTTGAACGTGATCTCATTGATCACAGAAATCAGAACCTTTAGAGGGCATCTGGTCTAACAGCACTGCTCTAGAAGGGCCACCAAGAGTCCATTGCCCAGGACCATCTCCAGAGGAAACTGATATTGAGATGCCACAATCTCTGAACAACCTGTCCTAGTGCTCTGTCACCCTCACAGCAAACAATGATTCCCGATGTTCAGAGGAAACCTACTGAGTTTATTTTGTGCCAGTTGCCTCTTGTTACTGGACATCACTGAAAAGAGCCTGGCTCCATCCTTTTTGCACCCTCCCTTCAGACATTTGCAAACACTGATAAAATGCCCCTGAGCTTCTCATGTCCAGACTGAACAGTCTGTCTCAGCTCTCTCAGCCTTTCCTCACAGGAGACATGGTCCAGTCCCTTAATGATTTTTTTTGGTCCTTTGTTTGGACTCTCTCTGGGTGCTCAATGTCTCTCTTGTACTGAGGAGTCTAGAACTGGACACAGTGATGCTACTGAACCATGAACTAGATTTACTATCAAAGACAGCTTTTCTAAGAAGAAAATTATTTCCCTTTGTTTTGGCAGAAAAGTTTCTGTTTTTACACAAAGCCTTAACCATTAATTGCTCTGCTTTGGTATACGGTAATTCCCAGTAGGTTCTTTGCATTCTTAGGGCACCCAAGCTTACCCAGAAAGCTAGATTGAGAGGGATTTGGTACTACCTACATTTCTATATACAACAGTAATGCATTTCTATACTTGTAACAAAGAGAGAATTTCTCTGCAAGCACAGAATGACAGGAGGACTCTTACTGGAAGCACTGTTAGAGGTCACTGGATGGTATTATACACAGCTCCCTGCTTTCAGAAACAGTATCTTCATACATGATTATTTTACCTGGAAGAACTTGGGAGCTGACTTATTAAATGAAAGACTAGGAATTCCACAAACAATGTCTTTGGGATGAACATAAGTTGAAAAGGCATATTGCTTTCCATTGTGAGGGGTCCATGTTCTCACAAGAGAACAGCAGGACACTTCCTGCAGCCACAGGATAGAGCATGTCTATTTGCTGGGACTTTTGGTCTTCACAAAGACCAGTCTGTTTACAGACCAGTAAACAAGGCAGAGAACTATAAGTGGAGAGGTTGTCTGTGAGCTCTGTGTGGCTGGCATGCACAAAAGGAGTCTGAAGGTTCTTTGAAAAACAGAGAAATGTCACTTTGGACAGACATTAGCCCATGGCACTGCACTCTATAGAAAAGCCTATCAACTCAAATAAAGAGTGGAATGTACACATATATCACAAGCTATAACCTTGAGGGAAAAAAAAAAAAAGAATGAACAGATCTCATTCTGTAGATATTTGATGATGGTAACTGAAGGCAGAGAGTGTTTTCAGGATTGACCAGATCTCATGAACCATACACCCCTAAATTCTCATATGACCAAGAGTACCAAACCACAAATCAGAAACCGGAGAGCCAAGAGGACAAGAAGCTCTGGGAATGGCAAGGGAGGACAACTGTTTTGTTGCTAAGTGAAGAAAGGCACTGAGAATTTCCAAGTGCTGCTGAGCTGAACAACTTTCCTTCCATGGTGACAAAGCTGAGTTACCCCAAATCCACACCAGCCATGTAGCCTGCCCCTTGCTACAGGCTCCACAGGGAACAGCCATCAAGAGTTGCATGTAGCTGCAAACTCCTCCTTTCAGAGCAGAAGGACAGAACAGCAATTTCCCATCAAGGTTATTTTAAATTACAGCCTTTGAAAAGAATGAGGCATGGAAACTACTCTCTCAAAAATAAATTTGAAACACTGGATGTTTTTAAAAGTGTGTGGTGTTTGTTTGTAGCTGACTGTTAATTTTTCGTAAGAATGCTTATATTTGGCATATTTGGCTTGTGCTATTATCACTTTCAGGCAAGCACCATGTATCTGAAAATTTACCAAATTCTAGCACATATCAATAACTCAAAAACACCATATAATTTGCTCCAAATAAACCCTTAGACATGGCTTGTTTTAAATGCTTACCCACATCTACAGTCTCTGATGCAAAAATTTTCTTATTCTTATTGATTTATCCAAGAGAAACTCGAGGTAGAAGTTGGATTCAGATGAAATGATCTTACCGACAGGAGCAATATAATGACTTCTATAATGACTTCTACTTGAGAAACAGAAATGATGTCTAGCAAGAATCCCTCCTTCACCTTCGTCCTGATCACACAGAAGACAAAATCTTAGCACATTTTATAGAAAATGTTGCTACAGATTTATCATTCAACCATGGTTATTTGATGAAATTATAGTGGAAAAAAGCTAAAAAGGAAAATTAGGATAATACAGAAAAAATAACAAAGCCATAAATTCATACAGAACTTTGAAAATATTCCTGAAACTTGAGGATCCTGTAAGTACTAGGCAAATTTTTAAGTATAACTCAAAATTGTGTCATTTTATTAGTTCCAAACAGCCTTGCATCCGAAGAAAGGAGGTTTCCTCACTATCCGAATATAGATGTTCCTGTCACTGAAGGTCCCATGAATTTTTCCAGGTGAGCAAACAATATTATTTGGCCAGTGATTCATCTGTTCAGGGAACTTCAGTTCTCGGTGTGGGATGCACATCCTGAAGCAATCAGAAGGTGGCACCTCGTTATCGCGGCTGTGGCAGCGCGGTGCCGGGTTTGTGTCCCGGCGGTGCCGCACAGCTCGAGCTGCAGCCGGGAGCCAGCGAGGCTCAGGGAGGGCAAGGGGACGGGCTCTACTGGAGCCAGTAACGAGGGGAAAAGAGGAGTGCTCTGAAAGGCGAAAGAAAGGCTTCTGGTAATGTGATGGACCTGCTAGGCAGAGACATTCTTTGGAGGCATATAAAACATATTGTATGTTTATTTGTAATTTGAATGCACAGAAATGTGCCAAGTATTGATAAGAATAAAAATAAGAATAAGAATAAAAATTAATGCTCTTACTAAGGAGAGTTTTTAGACTTTAAACTACTTTCAAGTGCTAAATCCATATACGTTTATCTCCTTCACAAATATGCAGGGATTAGGTTTTGAAACACAGAATACAGAGTACAACCATGAGTGATCAGCGTTTTGAGGACAAAAAACACAGGATAGTTTCTGACTTTCATGAAGACAGTCAGAGCTTTTACAAAACGTGGTGTCATGTTCCCATCCCCTTCTGAATTGCCACCTTGACAATGCAAACATTGCACAACACAACAAGGCTTTCCCTCCCTCTAGCTTTTAGGAGCAGAAGGAGCTACTCCAGACCTTGCCTTAATTGAACTCCGAAGGTTTAGTTGAAAAAAAAAAAAGTAGTAAATATTTGAAAATATGCATTGTGTTAATGTCAACTTATGCTTACTGTTCTTGTCAGACTGAAAAAGAAAGATAGAGAATTACACTTTTTCAGAGTCTCTGGAATGAGACAGTTTGAAAATTGTTATGTTAGAGAGAGGTACATTTTATTATGAACTCTAAAATTTCAGAGAGAGAACAGAATTCCCACAGGATCCTCAACTCAGTGCAAGACATATTGCAGAAGTGGTTAAATACAATTTACGAATCAGAAATTTATTTCAAAGTGCTTCCAGGATCAAACTGGAGCATGCAAAACGGGAGAAAGAATGGATAAATACAACAATATTTTACTTTTACCACAATAAATGAATCCTGCCCCTGCCTGAACTGGTAGCTGCAAAAATGGAGACACTAAGTTAACATTCAAATTCTGATATCATGCATAAGGAGCATTGAGTCCTGCTTATACTGTAAGTATCCATGTATATCATAAATTACTGACCCACGTATTATACCTTATTCTATTTCTTTTCAGAAAAAAAAGGGAGATAGAAATAAATTCAATACAGAAGTTTGAATGCCATCAAAAAACCTGCCAAAATGCTAGGATTCTATTGTTTTTCCTTTCAATTTTGGTCTCTGGCAGGAATTCCTTTGCATGGGCCATAAGAACAAACCTATTCCTTCTCACATGACCTTCATATTGTAAACACTAACATTCATCAACAGCTAAAGGGACAGATTCTAATTCTGCCTGGATTTGCTGGTAAACCTTTCTAGGGGAAGTTAGGATAAAAGCAGCCATAAAGGCACTATATTTGGGTTCGTTTAGAAATTGTTAACATGAGTAGTCCCAAAATGGACTTGATCCCTGTTAGCTCACCTGATGCCTCATTCTTCCCATACTGTCAGTGAGCAAGTGATCCTTATCCTCCCCGTCCTTCCTGCTTTTGCCTTTGTAGGGGTCTCTTGGTCTCTCATTTTCCTGTCTTAGGTCCCAGTTTGTGCAAATGCTATTCTATGCCTTTGTTTCTGAAAGTTTTTTCATGTTTGGTTCTGTACTTTCTGACTTGCTGGAGTCAGATTTCCTAGAGTGTTCCCTGCTCCAAAGAGCTCTGTGTGCTGAAATGAGCAATTCTGTGGTTTTGGGGGGGCACAGCACGAGGGGTGGCTGAGCTGTCACGCCTTGGTCCTGTACCAGGCACAACACTTCTTTACAGAACGTATTATCTTTGGAATTTGTTTTTCCAATAAAAAAAGGGGTATAAGGAACCATTGGACATTTAAGCAGACTCTGATTTTACTTTGAATAAATTTTAACTTACATAACCCCACAGAATCACTGGAGAATGACTCGATGAAGAAGATCATTTGGTGGTGCCTGTTGAAAGCCTCATGCCACCAATACTGTATGATTGAGGGCCACATTTAATCATTAGGATTTTTTAAATAATAATGTTAAAGAACCACTTTTGCAGTAAAGTCACTCCAGATGAACCGTTGCCAAGCAAGACAAATAACTCTTAATGAATACATTTAAATTACATTTGAGGGAAAAGCCAAGACAGAAAACGCCCGTTTTTGGGTTCAACATACTTTAAAAACATACTGACTAATGTAGCCAAAGTTTTGACAGAAGTCAACTTCTGTGTTTTATTAGTTTGACCTAAATAACTTTAAACTTGCCTTTAAAATGGGAGGTGGTCAGTATTTTATGGTAGTAATTATCATAATGACTCAATTTGGCACTTCTTGATGGAGCTGTCGCACTGCACATGCTGCTTCTATTGCAGCTGAATTACAACAAACCTTGCTGCGTTATTATTTCATTAACTGAAGTTTTAGCACTGATTTAAATGAAAAGGCAAAAACATCATGCTGTTAATCTTTACTTACAAATGTATGGTCTTTGGTGCTAAATCATAATGATATTTAAAAATTAACTAAATAAACTAGTTTTAATCACAGCCCAGGAGTGATTAAATTTGAAATAGGCCTCTCAACTCAACAATTGCTATGATCGTGATTGCACAGCAATGCAGCTGGGCACCTAAAGGCCAGGTGTCTGATCTATGTTTATGATTTAAAACACCTTATGAAGCCAAGGAGAAAGAGTTGTTTGACCACATTCCAAGAGCAAAACGTCTTGCTACAGCAACCTGTTTCAGTGTCTCACCACCCTCATAGTAAAGAATTTCTTCTTAATATTTTATATAAAACTATCCTCCTTGTCCCATAACTACATGTTCTTGTAAATAGCCTTTCTCCAACTTTTTGTAGTCCTGTTTTAGGCACTGGAAGACTGCTATAAAGTCTCCTTGGAGCCTTTGCTTCTTCAGGTTGAACAACCCCAACTCTCTCAGCCTGTCTTCACAGGAGATGTGCTCCAACCCTCTGATTCAGCTTTGAGGCCTCCTCTGGACTCCATCCAGTAGGTCCAGGACCTTCTTATGTTGGGGACCCCAGAGTTGGATGCAGTACAGTACTCAAAGTGAGGTCTCAGCAGAGCGGAATAGAGGGGCAGAATCACTTCCCTCAACCTGCTGGCCATGTTTCTTTTGATGCAGCCCAGGATAAAAGTGGCTTTCGGGGCTGTGAGAACACATTGCCAGGTCATGTCTAGCCTCTTTTCCACCAACACTCCAGAGTCCTTCTCCTCAGGGCTACTCTCAATCCATCCTCCACCCAGCCTGTACCATGCTTTGTGATTGCTTGTACCTGTACCCAGCTGCAGGACCTTGCACTTGGCCTTTTTCAACTTCATGAGGTTCACAGAGGCCCACTGCTCAAGCCTGCCAAGGTCCCTCTGGATGGCATTCCTTCCCTCTGCTTATGTTAACCACACCACACAGTTTGGTGTTGTAGGTAGACTTGCTGACTGTGCACTCAATCCCACTGTCCATGTCCTTGACAAAGTTGTTAAACAGCGCTAGTTCCAATATCAACCCCTGAGGAACACCACTGCATAGCTCCAACATCTTGTTCAGATAAAATTTCTCCTACAAATTTCAAGCACAACTGAAGGGTGTGAAAAATTTTTTGAAGCCTTTTTTCTTAAATCATACACAAACCAGTCTGTATTTTAAAGATATTTTTGCTCTGGAGTGTCGTTCCATTTTATTTATCCAATAGTTCAACAAAACCAGTTCAATCTCTGAGTCTGGAGATAATTCACACAATGAAAAGGTAAATTCTATTAGTTATTTGGTAAGATGATTTATCATCTTACCTACATTACAGTTTTATGCTCTCAAAGAAGAATGAATGCCAGGAGTCTTAAACAAAAGTAATAGTGAACAATGGGGCATTACCTGAGGTTTTGTATTCTCTAAATATCTAGGCCCTACTCAAGGCTGAAGAAAACCATGGAGAGATTTGGGGGACCTTTTAATCATCTTCACATAAACAAATCTTTACAACATAGTTTGTTACCATTTGTTCCATCCTTAAGAAATGCAGTGTGTGGTATGAAATTAAAGGGTGCTTTTTAGTCCTTGTTAGGAGCCACATTACATGGAAGTTTTTCATTACTTTTTTTTTCATTACTTTTCCAGTTCTATGTGAATTTTTCAAAATCATGGCAATTTATACACAGAGAGAGTTTCAGTGGAATATATATTTCTTTTTTGGCAGAAAGTTGATAAACTTCCAACTAATTTTTCAAACAAAAAATGGGCCAAAATACCAAGTCACAGAGCAGTGCTATTCAAATTTCTCATGCCATTTCCTTCTCCTTAATAGAATATAAAATTTTGGATCTTTTCTTTCCAGCTGCCATTTACCTGTTGGTGCTAGAAGGACAGAGTTTTTGTCTTTGAGCTGACAGGTGAATGGTGTTATTTGCTGATCTTAGTAGTATCATCATTCTCTGTCTGTGCCACATCATAACTCAGCAGCAGGATAACCCAGATAGTGGAGCCTGCCTTGGTGACACATGTACATCATCTCCTTTGCATATAAAGCAGGGAAGAAATTTGTCACTGGCATCCCAGACTCAGTGGTATGAACCAGAAAGGTGGGTGAAGGGCCCTGTAACTAGTCTCTTTATATCAGCCTAGTTGAGTCATACATGGCACATGAGAGAATGGGGAGCCATGTCTCACTCCTGCGTTAGATTTGGCTGCCTCACATGGAAGACTGGGACTCCAGCTGCAATCCATTCTCCTTTTTATTAAATGATTTTCATCCTCAGCACGTGGTGTTGTCTGATGGCTGAGCAAGTGTCATGAATCAGGACAGCAGGGCTGGATGTTGCCCAGCTAGGCAGTGGTGGTTCATTAACTAAGACTCGTCACACCAGTGGAGTTGTCTTCTTAGTAGATAAAGAGCACAATTCAATGGCACTCCTTGAACTTCAGTTGATGTGTCATTTCTGGCTCACATCGCCAGTGTTTGCTGTCTGACTGGAAGGATCCCGGCTCTCACATGTGGCACAGAACACTGAAAGGTGAAGCTCGCTGCCACATCTGATTTATCTTGTGGTCTCTGAATAGAAGCTAAGCTAGGATCACAGAGGACAGTTAACAGCAAATGGCTGACTGGACATGAAAAATAAATCTGTATGAACAAAAACATTTCCGCCTGATACTAACTGATATACATACTCATCCTGACTTTTTTTCTCATGGGCAGAGTTTACTTTTATTTTTTTGCCACAGTGACTCATCATTTACCTTTCTATCTTCTCTGGTAATCTGAACCATTAAAATTGATGTTACCAATAATAACAAAATAAATACAAACTATGTGCATAAGTGTAAATAAACAAAACATCACAGCAGACTATTTTTTATAGTAATTGATAACTAGCAGAGACAAAAATATAAAGCAATATATTTAGAGAGAACCTTCTTATAGCATTCAGTTGCCATGGAAATACTGCAACAAACAGGGGGCAAGCTTGAATACTTCCAGCTCCAGTCACCACTTCAGGTTGTGCTGTTTGCACTGTTCCTGTGCTAGGTACGTACTGCATGTATTGCAGTGAAGTTCTTGAAGACCTCATTAAAAATGTAAAAAATAGTTCTTCATGTGAAGGACATCTCTCCTGGAGGGAAAAAAGAACACAAACCAAATACAAAACCCCAACAAATGAACTGATAACAAACAATGCTCTCCAAACATTTAATGTATATTTTTATATGCATATGTGCATGTGTATGTATATGTATATGTATATGTATATGTATATGTATATGTACATGGAACCGAGGTGATAGAATCTCTTTGCACTGTCAAAATCTGGAGAGCACATACTATAGACAGTCTTACCTTGGGAGCAGTGTGTGATCTATCCCCACCAGAAATTTATAAACATCTCTAAAATTTTTGTTTCTGTCTTGGTGGGGACATATAAAAAAGTAATTTTTCTCTTCTAAGAACACAATATCACAGATAGTACATGCTCAGTCCCACTGGAGAATGCCACAAAAAAAAAAAAATTCTCTCTGTGTTTGTCCTCATGACTAGTGATTAGCCTCATACAGTCATACAGTGACTAGCTTTCAGGGTCAGTCCTTCATTTCACCTCTGGTTCTGTCCTGGACATTACCCACAATAGTCCCTTCAGGAAAAGATAGAAACATCTATCCATCTTAATTATTTCAGTTAGGCAATCAAATGAAATTTAAATTAACTCATGTTACAAAATTAGGGTCGTTCACTGCTTAATACATGAAGTCAACAAGACAATACATTTTTCTGTATCGGAAAAAATAATAAAAGAAATTATTAATTTAATATAGTGAAAAATAAGCTTACTCACTCAAAAAGATTTCAATTTCTACTTCAACATGACAGGTTAACTTGGGCTTTTTGGAGTAATTCTCACTGATATCTCACTGATTTGGAGTAATTCTCACTTATTACAAAATATTATGATTTTATTTGGGGACTTTCTGGTCTTTATATAGAAGATGTGAAAGGAAAAAGAACAGAGAAACCTAGCATAAACTTATTACCATTAAACCCATCCTTGCTGCCCTCTGCTCATTGACCCCCTCCCCTGGAGCTCACTGACATTTCAAAATTTTGAATAACTTTTCGATATATTTAAAATACAAAGTTGATTCCCACTTTTCTCATGACAAGTTCTGAAGCTTCCTGAACCAGTTCACTGACTCAAACCATAAGAGAAAAAGGTTTTATTTTGAACCAGTTATTCCTTTTAACAATTTTTTTAAATTATCTGAATGTAAAAACTGATATCTCAGAGAACTGTAAAATCTCAAATGGCACCTTTAAACTTTTGGGGAAGTGATTTTCTTAGCTTCCCAAGGCGACACATCAATCACTTTTGTCTATCAAAGTACTAAGATGAAAGAGACTGAATACATTGCTTATTTTAGTATATAGCAATCTCCTTTAGATTATTTTTAAGAAATCTTTATTACTCTTTGCAGAAGTAGTCATGTGGTAATGAAGGCATTCAGTTTTACAGCTGAGGAAAAATAAAAAAAAAATCAAATAATTTTAGAAGCATATTTGCAGAACTATGTTCCTATGGCACACATTATGTTGTGAATGTAAGAGGATAAGAGTCAGCCTAAAGGTTTTTGAAAATCACCTGCAAGAAATCTTTGTGGTTTAAATGATGCTGAGGAATGCAGGCTACCAAAGGTTCAGCTGACAAAAGAGACACCACTTGATATTTACTTCTGTTACTCTAGGGCAGAGAGCATATGGTTATATACACAGAAGCAGATCAGAATTTAGAGGTATGATAGCAAGACTTTGAACACATACAGACCTTTCCCAGAAATTATCAAAACATTCTAGGATAAATTACTAGAAATATATATAACAAACCCGGATTTTTATAACTGCAAATTATTTCATTTTAATTAATACAAATAGATATTACACAAAAGTGGTTCTTTCTGGAGAAACACTGGTCACTTTTTATTCATGTATGACAAAGACACATCATTTTTATGTAAAATCTTGTGAAAATTACTGATTTTAACTGCAAAATCATGGAGGGAGTATGAAACAAAGGATGGAGGGAAGAGGCTGAAAAAATATGAGAGGAACATAAACTAGTCTGCTGAATGCAAACTATATTTTCAACTGTTCTGTAAATAATTCTCAAAGAAAGATTAATTTCAAACACGTGGAAACCCTTCTAGTGATAACAGATGCTACAAGGCCCTGTGAACAGCTGACTGCTGGGAAAGTGGTCAGTATTGGGGAGAGAAGAGGTAGGAGAAAGAGAGGAGAGAGAGGAACAGGAAAAGGAGATTTGTCTTAAGTAATGGCAGCATTACTCCTCTGAGGCAAATTAGAATATTAAAGTTTCAGAGAGACAGATATGCTGGTTTACCAAGTGCAGGATCAGTAGAGCATGGCCACGTGGGTTTGAAAATGAAGTTAGAGGAGCATGTCTTGGGATGCCTCACTCCAGGAGGCCTCACTCAGCCACAGCAACCAGGAATTCCTCTACTTTTACACAAAGTGGCACGCTCTCTTGAACTGAGGGAAAATCTGGCAAATTTTGGCAGGAATTAGACGGTTGAAAATTTATCAAAGTGAAGCCTTTAAAGACACAAAAGCTGAAATCTAAAGAGACTTAGCAGATTTAAAGACCCAGAAATATTTCCCACTATAAAGAAATATGGTGGGAAGTTATTTTTCAGTACCAAGAAGCAATTCTCATTGCTATTTATTGTCTTTGCCCTGAGTGAGGTTAAGCACTAAGAATTGCCCTAATCTCAGACTAGGTTTGATTCAAAGCCTCAGTTTCTTGCTTGTCTTCCTGTGCATTTTTGCATAAAAAGAAAATGTTGGTTATAACACCTCCAAAATACACCATTTGATAAAGCTAACTACCCAAAACATTAGGAATAACTCTAACTTGGAATGCTGTCTGAGAAGGTAAAACCATAATATGTATGGTTTTTAGAAAGACTTTACTCAATTTTGTTTTTTTACAGCCAGAACTGTAAACTGGATAATGCATTTCTCATTTGCTAAGATTTGGAACTTGCCTTTCTACTTTGTATTTTTACATGAAGATATTTCCACTGAAATTTATTTCCTTCTGCTCTAAACAATTAAGTTCAAAAATATGCATATACATCTTCCTAGAAAAGAAGTCCATTTCACACAAATAAGTATTTTCTCTTCTAGCATTGTGCTGTGTGCAATTTTTTCTTTAGACATCTTTCATGAAAGTGTCAAATGGAAAACAGAAAGATTCTGTGCAGAGCTTTACCTATTATTCACACTCCCCAAGCTCCCTTTCCAAATGGGGATAATTCTTTAGTGGTTGTCATGTAGATTAACTAGTTGAAATTAGAATAGCAATTTCTTTTGCTTGCCTGTAAATACCTAGCAGCAAACAGGGGTAAATGCATACAGGACAATGCCTCAACAGCCAGGAGAAACAGTGAAGAAGAATTAATATCCTTCATAAGATTCAGCCTACACAGGAGTAGGAAAGCAGATGAAATTCCAATATGCAGACCCGTTGATACGTGTGCAATCTTAGCTCAGCTTCAGCAATCAGCTAAATCAGGGTGAGAGGTGAAGAGATAGCTGAGCTCAGAAGGAGCAAATTTTTTTTAGCAAACTGTTCCTCAGGCAACATTCAATGTGTCCTATTCTGCTAAGATTGGACTAAAAGTTCTTCTCATCCTAGTCTTGTCTGGGATCATTTTCCTGCAGCAGAAAGTAGCAGATGCTTCAGAAAAAGGTATAAAAAGGTGTGTAATAGAAAATTAAACACAAAGCTCCTCTCTGACACAATCATTCTTTTCTCTTTCTGTACAACCTATATGTGACTATACAAAACTGTTCTACACCTTTGTGCCTGTTGATGAGATTGGAGAAATATAAGGGAGCCAGTGTGACTTCAGCTTGGCAAAACATTAATCTTTAGTGATGCCTTCTGGATTCCTAATGTCAGTGCATTTGATGCACTGTGGGTTAGACATTGCAACAGACAACCTTGTGCTTTGCCCAACGAGGAAAGCTAACTTTCTTAATACAAACACAGTAGAACCTTCACTGGTCCTGAAAACAGTTAGAGGATTATCCACTTAAAAATTTTGGGAGGCACTCTTCCATTCTAAGCGCATTCATTCTGCAGCTTGGGAGGGATGATTCATCACATTTTCTTCAAGAAGTCTCCAGGGTCAATGCTCACACCTAGGCTGCTTTAATTGACAGACTGAAAGAGGCACTAGTAGTATGTGATTCATCTCACCTATCTCCAGTGCCTACTTTAGCATAAGATAAATGTTGCTCTAAACCTGCCCATTTTTCTCCACTGACTTTAAAGGAGACTAATAACTTAGGGAGCACCAAGTGATTAGCTCAGATGCAGGTGTCAATGTCTGGTCAAGGATGAATTCTAGTCACTGTGACCACCGCTAATGAAGACATATCCAAGATATATTTAAACCTGCAGGAGCTAACCCCTGCTTTGGCATGGTACTCTGCACAGATAGCAAAACGAATATGAGAAGCTGGTTCAACCTGCCTCACTTAGAGTGATGCAGTAGGGCACAACATTCTCATAGACAAAAAGTCAATGCTTGTCAGTCCTGGTACAGCACTGGTACAGCCAAAAGTAACATGAGAGTAGCCACAAAGTGCTGAGGTATAGCTAACATATATCACCTTTTAGCATAGGTAAACCTGATGCACTTGGTTCCCAAAACACTTATGACACTGAGTCTGAAGAAACATGAATTCTTTGCACTGACATCAGAGGGGTTCTTTATTCCCCTTTGAAACAGGATTTTCTGATCTTTACATCCAAGATTCTCAAAGTCAGCAGAGGAATTAAGTCAGCATTTTATAACCTACTTTTTAGTAAAGTTGTCTCTTCTCTATCTTACCATTTGACCTGATTAGAAATCAGATCTATAAATCTCTTTAATTGCCCTTCTGTTGTGACAACTTTCTGCAGTGACTGACTCCTTATGATGTCAGCTAAACTTGATTTAATACTAGTGCTTTACATGCTGCATGCTGCCAAACTGGCATATTTGAATTAATGTATCCTGCATTTATTTACAGCACTTTGGTATAAACACAGATGCAGAAGAATCTGTTCACAGTTTTTCCATTCTATAAGTATTTTCTCAAACCATGTGCGTGTTCTGGTGAATTTCTGTATTTCTTTACTATGATTGCCTTTTCGAGGGGGGATTGTATTCTATATAATTGTAGAAAAATGCCTGATGACTTCGGATTTTTTATGTGTCAGTGTTATGCTTTACTAATATGATATTAAAGATCAGAGATTGAGCTGTAATTTCCCTGGTTGGAATTAATTATTCACTCCTCAGTGAAATATTTTTGCAATAAACATCAGCGAGTCTGTCTGTCAAATCAGAAACTAATGCTTCTGCTGCTCAGAGAGCAGATGCTTCTGCTACTTTACTCTCTGCTTGGGAGAAAGTACAGAGAAGCAAGGAATAAAGTACTTGAAAAGGATGCAGAGACAGAACTGATGTCAAATTACAATTACTATTCAGGTTTCTTGCCATGTTAATGAATTTTTGAAGATTATGTGTTTTTCACTTACACATATTAAAACTCTGTTAAGCTGTTTTAGCTAGTGCATACTTGTCCATAAAAAGTTCATAGAACCTAAAAATATCCTGCAGCTTCCTAAATATATACTTTGAACAGCACTGAACTGTATTCTAAACAGTCCTACTAAGCCTTCTGCTTAATCTTAATGCCAAGAACACCAATAGTTTTACTCATATTTAAAATTAAGCAGAGGCACAACCTGTTGCCAGATAAGAAACTTATGGAATGAAAATTGCCTAGGAACAACATCAACCCTCTGAAAAGTGAATTTTGCCATCCTTCTCTTCTGCCTTTTTTTTTTCTAGAATATTTCAATTTGAGCTCTGAGCTGAAAGATATCACTTCCCATATTGTAATTTTTTGACAATCAGTTCTGCTCACTGTGTAGCTTTTCCAGTAAATTAGATATTGTGCTTTCAACTGTAAGGTTTGCTTAGGAAAGGAATTGTAATTTAATACGAATTAAAACTTACCTTCATTTCAATCTAGGAAAATAGACGAGGCTATTTCATGAAAAGTGATGGAGCTGAGGAATCTGGTAAACTGGTGCTTCCTGGCAGACAGGAAGCTAAGAAGTCAGATATTAATTTTCACAAATAATACTTTCTTGTAGCTCTTCTAACTACAAATTTTGCACCACCAGCATAGTATCTGAATAAAAATTAGATCTATTTCCCTATCATTCAAGATGTGCTAATTCACTATACTTACTCTATCTCATCCCAGCTGCAAAATAAAACAACAAAACAGGTGAGCAAGTGTGCACAAGTACTGTTAGTTAGCAAACAGGCCTGAGCTCCTTCTGATGTACCTCAATCTTACCTTCAGAGAGAGGAAACACACCTGAGGTCCCCAAGGTTCAAGTAAAGCTTACTCCAAGTAACTTATTTTATTTAGACTAATAACCTTTTTTTATTAGACCAAATATACTGGAAGAAGAGTATGTGGCAGTCTTAATCAAAACATCCCCTTATTATACAGGAGTCATTAGAATTCGGCATTGATCTTACTGCAGCATAACTGAGTTCTTTGAATGGGCAAATGAAAGAGCAATAAAATGCCATGCACTTTTGTCATGGACTGATTTATCTGTCATTTCAGTGGCTATCAATTAGCTAAGTATCACTCCTCCACTACAACTGAAGGTAATGTAGTGGTAATTCGTTCTATTTTACAGACTGTAACTGTCCTGCACACTTGCTGGGGCTGACAGCAGTGAACTCCGGAAATTTATGGATTGAATTTGTCCTGGTTACACAAAAATTCTGGTATCCATCTTTTCTCTTCTCTTTTCCCCAAGTATGCCTACTAATTTGGACTGTGATGGGGAACTTGAGATAATGGCAGTACTATTATCCTAGGAGAAGAATGTATCTACAAGTGTGAAAAACTGGAATGCTGAAGACTCAGTCAATCAAGGAGCAAGCTGACCATGTGCAAAGTAACCTCCCAGGCACTAAAGGCATTCACATCTGCCACCTCAGACTACAAGCTGAGTGTTGAACAGGTAATGAGAGAGGCAAAATCCTGCTAGTCTGGATAGTGTTTCTTTGTCCTTACACAAATGACTCAGCTGTGGTAACTGCTCTCGAGGGAAGCGTGGAGACAATTCACACACAGTCTGAAGATATTCATCTCTGATGTTGGCCATAATGGATCCACCTGTGCTGACATAACTGGCAGCTGTAACATCTTAGGAGGTGTGAAAGACTCCCGATCCAGTATTACATCATCCAGTATATAACTCCCTGCCCCAGGGGAGGTACCACGGGTGTTCCCATCAAGTCTAAGCCCAACAAAAGACCATAGGTCTTAACACAGGTTTTTCTTCCCTCACAACATGGGACTTTTACCACCTCGATGGATCTGGACTGTGACCACCACAGTCAAGTCTTGTGGGTCCTTCCAGTCGTCTGGGGGGTCCGCAGCCCTGCTCCAAATGGCTGTACCAGCACCGCAGCCTCACTCCACTGCTGACTCTCCAACCATTCCTGCCAGGTTTCCTGGGTTTGGGGGAGGTGAACCATGCAGAAGGGTTGCCATCTTGTCTTTGTCCTGTGGCCACGTGTGTTTTTTCTGGGTGGGGGAGGCTGGCCACCATTTCAGTTTGTTCCAGTGGGCAGGGCTTGGGAATTTCTCCTGAGCAGTTGATTTAACCCAGTTTTATCAGTATTGTTATTGGCATTCCTCTTGGTAAAGAGTTATTTTTTCACTTACATGTAGGTGCATTTGATATCTCTCTCTGTGTACTGGATAAACCAGGAGTATTGAATCCAAGGAAGGAGACTTCTGTCTGAGGTCTCTGTCCCACCTAATTGTCTTAAACTGAGATAAACTTGCAGTAAAGAGTACACAGCACTTCAGAATGAAGTTACACTTCGGTTAAGTAGAAGAAAGTCAGCAGTTCTTGATCTACTTGATAAAAAACCCCCATATCTAGTAGGCTTCATTGCTATCCTTATTCTCTCTGTGAAGTCATGTTTTCCACACTTAGTTCAGTAGAAGTTAATCCTGTTCTTCCACCTGTCCATTCAGGCAATAGCTTTGGTTTCCCATGGATGTGCATGTGGAGAAGGTAATTTCTGCTGGTTCATATCTCCCATCTAGATGAAATGCATTCATTTTTCCTGGGAAGAAAAACTCCAGAAACCAGTAGAGTAGAACAAGAGGCACCTTTAAGACTCAAATCAAAAAGCTGGTACCTATGACTGTTTTCCTGCCTGCAATCAGATGAACAGTAGTCTTACACACAAGAACTGAGACAATGATAGCCAAGTAGTTAAGTCATAAAGGACCATGATTTCTCTGTGAGGACAAATAAACACAGCATTTCTCCTGCAGAAGGCAGTTGTATTTTGCAAACACTCATAATTTCCACAAAACTTTGTTGTACTAATAAAGAGAATGTGTACAGTAAAAGTAATATTCCACAATACAGAAATAAATAAAAAAATTAATTAATTAATTAAACAGAACTCAACTATACCAAAGTGCTATTTCCCCACCACTTTTGACATGACTGTCCAGATCATTTAGGGGAGTCCATATTATAAACTTTTTAAAAGATCTTTAGAGTTTTCTTATTAAATATTCCCTATACCACATAGGCAGTAAGATCATCAGGTTGTTGTTTTTTTTTCATTTTCAGACAGAAAGTCTACATTAGAAAGATTAAACAGAAGATCTCTGGAGTGATGAATTTTCAGTAGTGATTATAGTGAACGGTAGTCCTGTGCATGGACAGAACTTCCCTGTAGATGCATCTTTTTTGCCTCATCTCATCCTACAGTACTAATTTCTTCAAAATATCTAAAAACATTTCACACATTAACAAGGCTTACTTTTTTTTTAAAGTCAATCCACTGCAAAATTACAAATATCAGTACTGAATAAACCTATGTATGGATATCATCCCTCTAATCTGATATTATTCAAGAGTAGAAGAACTTGCATTTTCATAGCTTAATGAAATTGCAATGACAGCAAAAATCTTCATGTACAAGAAACTATAATTCCTATCCCACAGTATTTAACTCATACTCTCTATATTTAACTCTTGCTTATTTCTTGTCTCCTTATATTCAAAAATTGCCATGCCTTGGTGGAGTTACTTGCCAGCTGGTTACTATTTTTGCCCTGTACCATTAGTGAAATTACAGAAGCAATATATACTACTTGGAAAAATTACCTTACTGTATTACAAAAAGGAATAATTATTGGGGTTTTAACATAAAAAAAATTTTTTTCCAACACCATTCAATTTTCTGATCTGACAGGAACGGGATGAAACAGGCTTTGGATGTTTCCTGAAAAACAATCTGGCTGACATGATTTTCTAAGTATCCTCTCTCCGGAGGTATAAAAATTGTGTCTGATTTCTTAAGCACATTTGAGTTGCATAGGTATACATGTATATGCTTTATAAAACCCATAGAATTCACTCTGTGCTTTCATGAAAATATAGTGCTGTTACATAATAGAATCCAATAGTATTCTTTAAGTAAGTCTGACTTTAAAGTAAGAAAATATGGTTTTGTTTTTGAATTTGGGGGTTTCGTGCCCCCAGGAATAATGAAGGAAAATAAAATAATTTTATTTTCTAGAAGGACACACTTCACTGAACTTTTCTACTTTAGATTTATAACGTGTAGAAATAGTAGTGCATTTCTTAATCCAAAATCTGCCTGTACAACGAGTTGATCAGGCCTGACATTTAGTTCCCAGTCCCAATGAATTTTGTTATTGGAAATGGTGTCATACAGTAGCTGAGTGATGTTTTAGACCTTGCCCTTGCCTGAAGAGATACAGCCCATTCAGAATTATTGATAACTACACTGCAATTTTTACTGCAGCAGCAGAAACAACGTTTCATTAAATATAGCATACACTGCTTATGTATCTATTGCAAAACAAGCCCTAACAATACTCTCTGCTGTAATTGAGATAACTATAGACACCTCCAGCATTTCCTGTATTAACTCTTGTATTATTTTTTTATAGGTGATTTTTTCAAATTTGATGTTTTGAGTTGCAGCAGTTTTGCTTCCTCACCCATGCATAAGAATGAGACTCTAGTGCCCTGATCCACTGCCAAGAGAGCATATTTGAATGCAATATAATTCAGAGGCGGCCTGATTAGCTCATTTGTTTTCTCTTCCATTGTGCTTTTCATTATTTCCTGAAATCCAAAATGCTGCTGTTATTCCTCAGGCTGGGAGTCGACTTTTATTTATGTTTCCATTATGTCATTCTTTCTGTGAGCAGCTAAACAGATTTGTATTGATGAGATGTTTTCCAGCACCCTAGGGAGTCAACCAGTAAGGCTAAATGCCACTTTAATCATTCCCAGCAGGGACGTCTAAGTCAATGACCTGTATCGTTGAGCTGTATTACTTTTTGATGCTATAATTTATTCTGTAATAGGCAGTCGAATAGAGCTGCCCTCTACAGCATCTGCCTATTCACACACTCTTTTGGGGAGTGTAATTTATATTAATTTTGTGCTATATGCTGGTTTACATTTTTTCAGCCATCTTTTCAGGTTTTCTTTCTGTGTTAGAAGTTCACCATTCCCTGTCCTAGCCACTGAATTCCAGAACACACACACAACCCTGTAACCAGCTGTCTGTCTTTATGACAGTCAACTGTACCTTTACTATATATTTTAAATATAAGAATTTGAAGTTGAAATAGCTCATACAAAACACAAAGTTCAGTGAGGTTGGTCAGAATCTGCCCAGTATTTTCAGCAGACTTCTGAAGACTTGCAGTACTATTTAAACAAGGAGCAGGTGCATCAGTTGCACAATGGGGATTCACAGCAGAGAGATTAGAGATGATGCTATTCTGACCACGGGAGTCTGGACACAGACATAAGATTACATTTGAAGAGCAAAAAAACCTTTTAATAGATGACTGAAAGAGTTGTAAGGCACTGAAATATTTCCAGGAGCATGTGTCCTTCAAGTCTCAGACAGAAGAGATAACATAAAAAGCCAACATAGAAAGAGAATAATGTATCTGAGTCTGACCTGTTGAAACACATGGCAATCACTTCTCCTGTCAGTCAGTCTCAACTTCCCTTTAAATTCAGAGATAGTTTCATATGCAGACAGGGGTCTTAGGAGACATTCTCTTGTAATGTGTCTGTCAATTATAAAAATTTATTTATTATTTCAGCCTCTGATATCAATATTAAAGAATATAAATGTACTTTGTCTGCTCTTTAAACCTTACATGTAAGAGCATAATCAAAGGCATTTTTAAAGAGGAAATAAATGAGAACTCTGATATTTCCAAGTAGTCTGCAGGGGAAAATTATATTTACATGGTTATGTCAGTTTTAAAAGAAAATATAATAAATTTCTTGAATTTAACTGTATGCCAGTACTCAGGAAAAAAAAGTGGATATTATATAATCCTGATACAAATATGTTTGGTTTAAAAACACTAGGATTTTCTCCTACTGATTGATAAGTATATCCCAGTCTCAGATTTGAAAATTAATCCTTTTATTTGTGCCTTGAGTACATGCCCCGGCAATAGAAAGGCTGCTGTAGACGTTAAGCTGGCATGATGCTTAGCACAGAATTATCAATAGTAAATCCAACTCACTGGCAAAGTACTGCCAGGGCAAGAGAAGCTCAGCTGCCAGGAATAAGAAAGAAGTTGCTAAGGCAGCAGGAATGGGAGCCAAGCTGGAGCAGGTGCAAACCCTGCACAAGCTTGACAGCTCATGAAAAAGTGAGAGTATTGAGATAGCCAACATTTCTAAATAATTAGTACAAGCAACTGTGTTACACCAACGTAAGTCAACTCAGATATGTGCAGTTTCCGGTGGAATATCTTTGAACACAGCAGTCTTTCATTCTAGTTTTATTATTTGTCCTAATTGAGGGGGAAATAGCCCAGCGTCTCATTCATATGCATATACATGGTAAGCATCATAGGCAGCCAGATTTCTGCCACATTAATTTTGATTTTTGCTTGTACTGCCTGAGTGTAAAGGACTTCCAGTGCAACAGATCTGTGCAGTTAGCTGTGGAGTTGGGGCATTCAATTCTAGTTCCCAGCCACTGTCCTCAAGACAAGAAGCACAGGTTTGCAAGTAAGCTCCCTGGGTGATGGTGAGAAGGAGCATTTTAGGAGAACTGCCAGCTGACTCAGTTAAGTGAATAAAAAAAGACTCAATGGTCCAGTTGATTTATCTCTTTCTTGGGTTTTTTTGTTGGTTTTTTTTTTTTTTTATTTCTCCTTCTTTACCTTGGATCTTCCACTGCTCTGACATGAGAATGCCTTCTCTCCCACACTCCTCTCCGAAGAACTAATTACTTAGCTTTGGATGAGTTGTGCCCTAGGTAATTTTTAATAAGACATATAGTATCATTCCTATGCAGATGTTTAGTACTTAAAAACCAAAAGGTATGAACTTATCATAAGAAGTTCACCACTTGTGAAATATTCACACTCAAATTGTATTCAGTCTGGTTTTTTTATATTTGTCTTCTATCACTCTACTCAACTATTCAGCCAAGTAGCATCCTTGTATTTGCAGATACAGTGTTTCCTTGAGACTGTTCATGCCTTTCATGTACAGTGGAAAGCCCTTTTATCAAGCCTAATGCTTTGATGTAGTTCCCTAGATTTTCAGTATCTGTGTGTAACAAAACTACTGAAATGCAGCGCAATGATGACAAAATGGGCTGCGATGATTGCTCTCCCATCCTCCATTTACACTATGAGAAGACACACACAGAATAGATATAAGGTACACAGACAAATGTTTGGTTTAGTCCCTAACATCAGAAGTTATAAAGCCCCCCTTTTTTTACACCATCAAAATAATAATTTACCTTTTGCTGTTTTTCATATTCTGTACTGTTTTCTTTGGGAGTCAATAGAATTGCACAAGAGTACTTCACTTTCAGGAGATGTCTTCAAATCCACAAAAGCTAAACTAAAAATAATAATGAAGAAATATTGATTTTAGGAGAACATTTACATGTCAATGAGGATAATAGGTCAAGTAGGTCCAATCTGGCTCTTAAACCAGGAATTTCCATATCTCCAGTAGTTTCAGACCCCTTGTTGAGTTTCTTATCCTGCTTGGCCCTCAATTTACATTCTTCACTTAATTTCAATGCTTCATTTTCACATCCCCCTCCTCACCCCACCCTCCAGCTGTGATTTGAAGCATATCTAAGAAAATACAAACTTACTTAATCAATTTTACAAGTCCATTCCACCCTACTTCCAAGGTAGGGTTTGATCAGTCCCTCTCTGCAGGCCCACCTTACTTCCTGCTCAAACTACGGAAAAGTCTGAATTTTAGTGAGGTGGAGCCATCTGGTGTCTATCACTGATGTAACATGTTGCTCTAACCTGCTTTTAAAAAGACAGGCTGCTTTAATACTACAGCTTTCTGAAATAATTAATGTTCTTTATTACACACATACTCCCTCAGTTACTTAAAATATTTTTAAATATTCATTGCACTTTTATCTCATATCCTTAATGTATGGAATTCAAGATAGCTCTTTAAGCTCCTTAAGAACTATGTTAAGTGAAATTTAGACTCAAAAGGACAAGTTGGACAAGGGCCGAAAAAGGGAACTCCCACCTTGCCCTATAAAATTTTGAGAAACCCTAATTTACAAATTTCTACAAGACCTCTAACATGTTACTTCCTGAGTGTGAAAGCATCCTTTTCTGGGTAGATCAGAATCTACTCCTCAGAACTACCTGGTACATTAACCAGATTTACATCGGTGTATTTATCACATCTAGTCTGCTGAATGGGATGAAAGTGGGTGATGTGGCGCAGCAAGTGCAAACAAACTGTGCCTATGGAGGACACATGCAATGAAAAAACCTGGAGTGTGAAGGTAATGTGCTTTTAGGCTTGAGATGGAGGTGACTTCAGTGAGCTTTGCTAAAATGGGTCTTAGGCATATTCAGGAAGTGAATTTTAGCAACCAGGAATATGTATTAGGTGATTACAAAGTTAAATAGGTCTGTGAGTCATCACAGCAGTATTTTATGTCATGCTGTTTAATCATGACAACATTTAATCAAAACCATGAGACACTTTCTCTGAAACAGAAAACTAAAATGAAAACATAAATTTAATTGTTTTTTTTATGTATTACAATAAGAAGCACAAGCCATGCAGATGGGTAATAGAAATGAAAATATCAAAACTAAGTAGAATTCACTGCATGGAAAAGAAGAAATTTCATTTTTTTATGACAAAAACAAAATGCAATTTTAATAAAGTGGCAAAATAAAAGAATGATATTCTCAGAGACACAGAACACAAAAAATTCTTGCATCTTTATACTCTTATAATGGGGTTTAAGTTTCTCTGACATGTAACTGATTTTAAATTCTTTGAAGGGAATCTATACTCTTAATTCTTCTTAAATAAAATTGCAGCCTTCGCTGACTCTTTGTTATGACTGGGGCCTTCCCAGCTGAAGTGCAGTCTGCATGATGATGATGGTAATGTATTAGGGTAACTGGTGATGTATCTCTCTCTTAATCACTATAGACACTTTCATAGTAATGATTAGATGCATTGCTAAGTGTATCCTTTCATAAACCACTATTTCTTTTGTACTTCTTTACTGTTTTGCACAATAGTAAATTTATACACTTATCCTTTAAAGTTGATGTCTGTGTTCCTTAAATCCATCCTTGTTAACGGGTGGGAAGGGGGGCAAAACGGATTGACAGATCACTGGGGGAAGACTTCATTGCAGTCTAAAAATTCCTCGTGAGGGGAGGAGGAGGCACAGACACTGGTGCCTTCTCTGTGATGACCAGTGACACAACCTGAGGGAATGGCATGAAGTTTTGTCAGGGGAAGTTTGAGTTGGAAAAAAATTGTATTTGAAAAAAAATTGGTTTAAAAAAAAAATTCTTCACACAGGGGTGGTTGGGTACTACAGCAGGTTCCCCAGGACAGTGGTCAGAGCACCGAGCCTGACAGAATTCAAGAAGCACTTGGATAATACTCTCAGGCACATGGTGTGACTCTTGGGGATATTCCTGTGCAGGGCTTAGAATTGGACTCAGTGATCCTTCTGGGTCCCTTCCAACTCAGCATGTTCTGTGATTTTGTGATTCTGTGATTAAGATGAAGTATCTTCCACACATCCAGTTGAAACTGTTCCATCTTGTGGTAGAAGCCTGAAGCCTCCTTAGGTCTGAAGAATTAACATTACTTGCTACATTAGTGAATAAAAGGGGGATTGAGCTGTCATCCAAAGGCTGTTCTTCTATTTTGTAATGAATATAAACAGATTTCAGGTCAGCAGCCAGAACACAATTCTCTCAGTACATGCCAGTGACAGACAGAAGATTTTAACTCTGGAAATGCTATAGAGCCAAGTGCTCATACACACACTCTCTCATCAAGGATGATAGTTGTCCTGGGCCTTTACTGGGTTGGGGTTGGCCAGTGTATTATCATATTATAAAGGAAAACTCAGTACATAGCTGCATTTCACTGAGCTGTGAGATGTGGCCATAAAATGCCATACATAGGGTAAAGTGCAAAGCGATGAATAAAAGGGGTGAAGATAAGAGTAGACTTGCAAAAATAACAGTGGCCAAGTACATCTTCTGGTAGTCAAACCAAAGACATTAAAAGACAAGCAGAATAAAGAACACAAACCACGATTAGCTTTCCTGGTCCATAAAAAGGTGACTGAATCACAGAAACTCTGCAAGAATAATACATGAGATGTCTAAGTGGGTCATTCTATATATATATCCAAAGAAATGGATGCAAAGATAATGCAAAGATATGTTATGAGATACCTAAAAAACCTAACCTCTATAACATTTTACTTGCTTAGAGACATTCTCAAATATGACCAGCAAGCAAATAGAAATGGTTTTGGAGGTATTTTACCTGCCTGACATAGACAGATGTGGCCAATCAACACTGAAATTTTAAGGTCTGGGAAAAAAAAATATTTTTTTCTTTGTTTCAACAGTTTGAACCTGACATCACTTGTCAAAGTGTAAAAAAGACCTGAAGTGTTCATGTTTTGTTAAGTAAAAAAAGAAACCATAACACATAGTAACTGTTATTCGCTGCCACTCACAACTTGACACTATGTTGTGCTTTTGTTAGTTCATTCAGTAAAGACTCAAATGCAACATTCCTAGTCAGTATTCCCAGTTAGAATAGACTATAACAATGAGATTATTTGTTCTGGTGCAATACTTGGACAGCTAATGAAACAGGTTGATCCTTTGGTTAAAATGTACTTTCTCTAATAGAGAAACCACTTCTGGTAATTGAGAGGAAGAAAATGAAATATTTCTTTCTTCTCACCTGATTGCAGTGCACCACATTTAAAACTAGACTTCTTCAGTCCTGATTATTAATAATAGGATCATTCTATTGCATAATATCTGTTCCTTTGCTTGAGAAATTTGATCCTTGTAATCAAATACTTCTGAACAGTAGTGTATTAAGCACAAGTGACTGCACTTTTACACCTATGCTGGAAAAAGGTCAATAATCACACCAAAGAAAGAGGTACAAGAAGCTTAAATAACAGAACATGCTCCTATAGTTTGCTAAGAAAGATTCTTCCTAACCTCTAACAAAGTAAGAGGTTGTGTGACGGTAAGATACCCTGAAGCATTCCAGAGAAGAACAGAGGTTGGTTTTGACACCTCAACTTTGACTTCTAATTACTTTTTAAACATTTATGCTATTTATATCTTCTTAATTTTTCTATAATTTTTCATTATGATATATGTCTGCTTTAACTGAGAAGTAAACCCAGCTGCGATGTATGAACTACTTTTGTTCTTCATTACTATATTTTTATCTTCCAATCTTTTGGCACACCAGAGGGACTGTGTCTAGTGAATGCTGGTTGCTACAGGATACCATGATCAGAAAACATATAAGGCCCTTGAATCCATGCTACCAAAATCTTGGAAAGAGCTGAGGAGGAAAGTTTTAACGTAGAGCAGCCTGTGTGCCTCAGCCTCACGTGCCCTCTGCACCATGGCATTGCTGGTTTCTAAATAACCTTGTCTGTCCTCTTGTCCTTCAGGTATCCGTTAGACTATCCCAAAACAGAATCTTGCAGTAAACTATATTTTCCACTTTGCTTCACATGGCACAGCTCTCTCTGGAGCCTTTGGCTTCCCCTTCTGCATAGCGTGTTGCTCCCAGTCTCCTTTCCAGGAACTCAAGACACCCAAAGATGGAGTGCTCCATGGGGAAGGAACAACACATTGAAGCATTGTACTGCAGGCACTGTTCAAGAACATAAAGAGCTGGAAAGCTGCCAACTCTCAGCATTTCTAATTTGGGACTAAAGACTTTAGACATTATCTAAATCAGCAAGCAGTTCAGTCATCTATATATAGCTTCCATATTTTTGTTGGTAGCTTAAATGCATCCAGAGTAGCATTGATTTGCAGTATGAACCCGAAAAGAAAAAGATTTAAAATAGGTAGCTTACCCAACAGCACCTCAAATCAATTACTGGCATCCTTTCAGGCTGCATTTAGTTATGCTTACTTGAGGTATCAAATGAAAAAGACAAACAGTGTCATAGTGAATGAAGGGCAGGTGCTTTCCATCATTGAGACTGGTTAAGTCCTCAGTATTATGCACTTCCTTTCTTTAACAAAGTTGGGTTGCTTTTAATCTCTGACTTTGAAGGACAACCTAAGCCTTGCTCAATACTTGCCTTTAATCTTCCCTGTACAGGGCAAACATGCAGGATTACTGCAAAGAACCCATCCAGCACTTCTATCTGCCCTGATACTTATACATCTGAAATCCTCCTCCCTGACTAACTTTTCCGAATTCTTTCCAGAAAAGCAACCATTGTAAGCAAACCTCAGATCCACAGCTTTGCAGTGTTAGAAGGGTTATTTGAATGTTTGAACTATGTCCTAATAAACCCAAGTTTATTCATTTATTTACTATTTTTTCAAGTCAAGGGTTGAAAACCAGTCCTTAATACTAGATAATTCTGAAACACCTTTTCCTTGAAGAATACCACTAATAGAACTAAAACAACAACCCCTATTCATTATTAATTTTATCTATTATGGGTGAGGAAAAAGTGGGAAGATGTCAGACTGAAGACTTTAACATACATGTTTATGGGTGAATTTAGTCTTCAAAGATTAAAGATTAGAGATTGTGTTGTATTTTAGAACGCCAAATATTTCTGTGGAAGATTTATCCAGAACTAATTTTCTTGCCTCATTCATACACTTACTGGTTTCTGAGAATTTGAAGTAGGTCAGCACAAAAAATATCAGCTTTCATTACTTGTTTGATTTTTTACCCTACATTAAGCTTTTCATCCTTTGTGACTTAATTTTGCCTAAATCTTGATCCTACTGTGCTATCAACAAAGTAGCTTACCTGTTAGGGAAAAAAAATCAGCTCTGCTTTTATTTGTGTAGAAATCATAAAACAATCTTCAGAAAACTAGAACAGAAGAAGCAATATAAGCAAAATAAAAAAATATTACCAAAAGGGAAGGAGAAGAGTACCAATGATGGTTCAGTGACTAATAAATGTTAATGGTTCTGTTAGCACAAAGTCACTAAAAGCATTCTGTAGTCTCTTTTCCCTCTTTTGAAATGTTTTGTTTAGAGAAGAGAATGACAAATTCCAGCATTCATGAATATGACAGAATGAGGGAAACAATGAGCTGAGAATACCATAATCCAGGAAAACACCTCACAACTGCAAGAAACCTGCAATTTCTGTCCTGAAATTTCAGTGGGTCTTTGCAATATCAGAAGTTGGTAGACACTGAACTATGTAGGGGGTTGTGGATTTGGCTTTTTTTTTTTTTTTAATGTGAGTCAAAGTCAAGTTTGAGGGTGAAATTACTGAGATTTTTGTTCAGTTTTGTTTTGTTTTGAACTTCCAAAACTGAAAAGCTCATTACATTTCCACTGATCATGGAGACATTTCTTTTCTGCAAGGTATGTTCCAAAGAAAGTCTAGAATATAGGAAAAATATTGTGAAGTGGAGGAAGCTTCATTCTCACTGCTAGTATTTTTTATCACTTTTATGGACTGGGGTTGTTTTTGCAGTATTTTCCTCCGCTCACTTTTAAAAGCTACTGATTTTCTTGTCACTTCTTCCTTGCTTTCTTTTTTCATCTTACTAGCACCGGAATAACTATGACTTCATATATGCTGAAAAAGCTGCTTCTAAGAAAGATGACATAACCAGTAAATATACCCTGTGAATATCCTTCCTTTCATTCTACAGCCAAGGGGAAGAAAGAGAATAAAGTACTCAAAACCAAACAACAAACAAATCTGGATTGAGTTGGGTGATTATTTCTGGTGTTTACAATCATAGGGTTGAATCATGAACTTAGTGAATCAGGTTATCCTCGACCTTTTGTCAAAATCAGGATGCCCCTGAATCTTCACAGATCATTGAGTTGATGAATTAATATTTTGACCCTACAGTCAAAGCAAAAATCTTGTCAGATCAAGAAAAGTGAAGTTTTTCAGCAGTCTGTTGAAAACAGAGAAGAAACCACCATCTTACCAAAGCCTCAGAGGCTCCTTTTGGATGATTTTGCAGGTCTTTTTCACTATCTCCCACTAACCACACTCTGGAGAATAAGTTGCCTCAGGAAGTACTGAGAACATAATTATGTGTGTTGGGTGACCCAGAGAAGCTATTCATATCTCAGGGCACTGACCAAATTACTGGGAATGCTGGTAATCTCCCTGCACTGATGGACTGCAAAGGGACTTTAGAGGAACTGAGTAACTAATCCATGCCCCTTGGATAGGCATTTCCAACAGAGGAGGATCAATCTGGACTTGGACTTTCTCTGTTTCCTTGAAGTCATCACTTCCAAAATGTTTCACTGTTCTTAGTTACCTCACTGTGATCAGACCCCTTTTCTCATTTTCATCCATATCGTTCCGGTGATGCTTTTTCACATGTTGTTTTCTACTCATCGTGAGGTTCACTGGTAGCTAACCCATAGATCCAGAAGCTGTGCAGACTAAAACCAAGTTTATGATAGGAAGGAAGAAACAGTGAGAGTCAAAATAGTGTCTGATTTTCCTTGTAATGATATTTATGACTAGGAACAAACTGAACAGATCCTCATAAACAGCCTAATTTAACTGTTACCTTATGACTTTATTATTAAATCATACACTGAACTGCAAGGATACCCACGGGAAAGGTAATAATGAAGGATGCCACTAGCACAGTATGTAGAAACTAATACCATCATTCTAAAGAAAGGTTAATTGACCACAAGTTTCACAATGATTTGATCACATAAGGTCTGAACATCATGATTAATTAATCAGTGCAGGGTTTCAGGGGATAGACCTTCATTCACTGGATTATAAGTTCTATGCCATCATGACAAGGGCAACCCTGAATCTACATACAAACTGGGGAACAAAAGGCTGGAGAGCAGCAACATGAAAAGACCTGAGGGTTCTGGTCTACAGCAAGTTGAATCTGAGTCAGCAGTGCCCTGGCAGCCAGGAGGGCCAACTCTGTCCTGGGGGGCATCAGGCAAAGCATCGCCAGCTGGTCAAGGGAGGTGACTGTCCCACTCTGCTCTGCACTGGGGCAACCTCACCTTGAATATTGTGTGCAGTTTTGGGTACCACAACATAGGAAAGATATTGAGCTCTTAGAGAATGTCCAAAGGAGGGCAACAAAGATGGTGAAGGGCCTTGAGGGGAAGCTGTGTGAGGAGCAGCTGAGGTCACTTGGTGTGTTCAGCCTGGAGTAGAGAAGACTGAGAAGACTCATTGCAGTTACAACTTCCTTGTGAGGGGAAGAGGAGGGGCAGGCACTGATCTCTTCTCTGTGGTCACCAAAGACACAACCCAAGGGAACGGCCTAAAGTTGTGTCAGTAGAGGTTTGGGTTGGATATTAGAAAAAGGTGCTTCACTAAGGGGCTTGTTGGGTACTGGAACAGGCTCCCCAGGGAAGTGGTCACAACACCAAGCCTGACAGAGTTCAAGAAGCATTTGGACAATGCTCTCAGGCATATGGTGTGGTTCTTGGGGCTGAAGTTCAACTGCGATCTGCAGATCATTTTCTACACTGACTTATTGTCAAATACTGAGTACAGATTGTATCCCTGATTTCATTTTCACCTTCATGATTTTACTTGAATGTAGTGATTGATGCACGCTGAGAAAAAGAAGGAAAAATGAAACCCAGGTCTTCACTTTGCAAGTGCAGATACAACTCTTGACATTTATTTGTTTCGCTATAGTGCGATAGCACTAAAAGTTTCTGAGCCAGCTCAAATATACCCTTGCTGTTAGACAGCTAAAACAGTATTCTGACAAAACAGATACTAAGTGGGAAGAAGAAGGACGAAAACCATGTTTCCATGGTTAGCACAAGGAGCTGTCAGGATTAGAACACAGTTCTTCCAAGTCTCACCCAGCCCACAGGCTTTATAAGTTTGTATATAGACATGGAAATTCTCACCGTATTGACTAAAGCTAACAGATTATTTCAAGCTTCTGTTTGGTTCTGAGACAACAGCAAATTTAATTTTTCCAGCTGCTGTCAGCACAGGACAGAAGGTACTTCCCATGATTTCTGAAATACGTTAAATGCAAAAGTAGCTGATTGAAAAAACACTGCGACTTTCCAGTATTTCAAAATCAGGCACTTGAGAAGGTCTAAAGCTAGCCTTGCACATATTCAAATATCTATTTTACTTGTGAAGTCAGTACCAGTGTTCATTTTGTCAAGGTCTGTCTATTAATTGTGCGTGAAATGAGATGAGGAATAAAAAGTGAGTTTTACCAATGAGAGAAAAATGCCATTTAAAGAATCCCCAAGTATAAATTAGGCCCCTGGGGAAATAAGCAAAGAAGAAATAAGCAGCATTTCATGCACTTTGCAAAGACACCTGGATTTTCTCATGACATGCTCTAAAAAGATGTACAAGTGCCTTATAGCTCTCTCAGGGAAACTCTTTTAGCTCAGAAGCTGCGACAAAAAGCAGTGGGTGTGGGTCCTTCTCCTGTGATGGGCTTTCCTTGGAACCTGAGTATCACAACCTGATTTGAAGGCTTAGTGGCTAATAATGTCAGAGCAAGAGAGGAAATTTGCAAATGGACTTTCAACGTGACATTTGAGCAAGTTCTGGAAGTACAGAAATACCCTCAAGTGCTTCACAGAAGGACAGCAACAGCAGCATGAGGCAAAAGAGCTTTCAGATCTATAAGCAGCGGATTAAGGGTATAAACTTCTTTTTCAGAATTTATAGTTTATGGAGTTAGGATGATGGAACACTTGTTTTACTTGTTTTAATTAATTTAAAACACTTGTTTTAAATTGGTAGAAAACACAATTGAGCAAGAAAACAAACTTGTATCTCATAACAAATGAATGTCAGGTCTAGTCCAACCTAGGTGGGCCCTTAGAGCCTTAACAAAAACTAGCCAAGAGACACAGCAACTTGCCTTCTCCATCCTGTTGTTTCTTTCTCATATAATTAATCTTGTTGCTTTCTGAAGCATGTTATGAAGGGCATGGTCTAAATGCCTCCTAAACACTAGCAGGTTTGAGTCAATGACCACCTTTCTGAAGAGCCCATTCCAGTGTTTGCCTAGGTTCTTGGTAGCAAAATGTTTCCTAATGTCTAGTCTAAATCTCCTCTGGTGCAGCTTTGAATCATTCCCATGCTGAATTCCCATTCATCACTGAATCCCAGGGAGGAGAGATTAGCACCTGTCTCTCCACTTCACCTCCTAAGGAAGCAGTAGACAGCAATCAAGTCTTCTCTCAGCCTCCTTTCCTCCAAGACTGACAAATCAAAGTCCTCAACCACTCCTCAGAAGACAAATCAGATTAGGACAGATCAGGTTGCTCAAAGCTCCATCCAATCTGACCTTGAATGCATCATCTCTGGCTGCCTTTAAACAACCAGGTTCTCACTTGCAACTGTTTTGACTGCAGAGAATTTTAGATTCCCACTTATCTCCCTGTTTTGAGTGCATACATATACATCCTCCCAAGCACATATTCAGGAATGGACATGGACATCGACAAGGCACAGATTCTTTGTTTATGTAGAGGTGGTTCTGAAAATACACATCTGAGAGTGAATAAGGACTGGTTCTTAAGTCCTCATGAGAGAACGACTTGTGCAAACGACAGCAAACACACAGTTTAAAGTTACATGTCTGGCACAGCCTTGTTCAGGACAAGGTTCATCCTGAACAGGCTGGCTTGGTAGAAAAAGCTGTTTAGCTTTGTTAGCATGAAGCTCTGCTGAGGTTAATGTAGCCCTTTCTCAGTGCATTGCCATGCACAGACAAATCCTACATGCACTGTATTCTGTACAGGGTGCAGACCTGAGAGAGCATCCAAAAGAATGAAAATTTTGGCTGACGTTCAAGGGTATAAATAGGTATGGGTATAAATCCTTCGTTTTAGTAGGGATCCTTAGAAGGGAACACTAGCAGATAACCATTAGAGTCAGTTAGATAATATGCACTGATTTTAGCTGAGTTTTTCTGCTATATGCCTTAGTCTAGTGGGTTTTAGTTTCTTGCAGGTTAATCACAACTGGACTGCGAGGAACAAAACAAGTCCATAGCAAGGATGAGTCAACTGAATTGATTAAAAAGTCATGAAGCTCTGTATCCTTTCTGCTTTATATGTAATTGTTGAGCTTGAGTTATCAGTTTCACATTTATTAAAGTATGGGGGCATCTGTGAGAAAAGATTTCAGAGAACTGTTCTTCTCTCCCTTGTCATCTTTTATTTCCTTTTATTCTTTTCTTTCATTTTAACTACATTATAAAATGTTACTTCTGTTTTATTGTCAAAATGACTGATCATTCATCTTGCTGCGTTGTTCTAACTTTCTTTTGAGAAGGTTACTTTTAGTGAAACTCCTGTTTCCGGTTCAGATCTCATTTCTTAAGAGTTGCTGATATGAACCATAATATGTAGCCACCTAATTTAGACTTACAGGCTTGTCATACTTTCTGTAATCCATCAGTATGGGAGCTGCTACAAATCTGTGATGTAGTATGATTCATTCCTTCCCAACCTGGAGACTGTTTAGTTTTAAGATCAGTCTGGTTTTGACTTACCAGAAACATGCCATGTGAATAAGATAATTGTGGTATAAGTCACCCGGTGATTTCCAAAGTAGTGCAGGGTGGAGTGAGATTTTTCCCTAGCTCCGTTGCTAATACCAACACTGCTTCTGTAGAGTTCTGATAAACATTTCAGCCTTCTACCTGTGAGACTTCTTCTGCATGGTAATTTATTTCTCTCAAATATTTATGTCTATACTATTTATTTTTAAATATATTTTGTCCAGACAACAAAAGTTTAGTAAAAATTAAACTCTGGATTTCTACTTTGATCTTTCAATTGGTTTGACTACTACTCAAATATTTAATGTAATTTGTACTGCTGTTTCAATATCATACACCTTTATCTGCTGTCATATTTTTGCTTAAGTCCCTAAGTTTGATTAGAGTGAGATTGACTTGACCAGGACTCATGATTTTGGGGTACGGGATGGCTTAGAGAGGCTGATTGTCAAAATATGGACATTTTGTCCCTTCAAAAAATGTAGTTTTTTGCTTTAAGGAACATATTACCTTTTTAAAATTTAACTCCCACTGTTCTCAGGGTTTGCTAGTGATTTATGAATGAACAGTAACTTGTACACAGATAAACATGGAATGTCTGCTTTTACCTGTTGTATGTTATTGTTTGTTTATTATTAAAAATATTCATAGAATCATAGAATCGACCAGGTTGGAAAAGACCTCCAAGATCAGCAAGTCCAACCCTTAACTACAGTACTGAATTGGAAAGAATCAGATTAGAGCTTTTGGCAGGAAAAGAGCATGACACAGAAAGGTTCAGTGTTCCTTTAAATTGCCATGAGTTGAATGTCAATGATTATACCTGGTGTTCTTGTGGTGCTTGTGCTGAGTGTTGGCGGAGGGGCTCGGGACAAACTGCACACAACCAATGTGATCTGCAAAATGTCTGCTTTATTTACAAAAAGATGCCTTTTATGTACTTTTTTACACCCCGGTGCGTGATCTCTCTTCTACATTATTGGTTACATGAAAGTGTTCACGGTGTAAACATGTCCTATTGACCACTTCTAATTGGATTATTGCAGGTGTCCATGTGAGGTGAGGACACTTGTTTACCTTTTAGGACTCCTCCTTAATCTTGGCACAGATCCTTCTTTGTTTCAGCTTCAGAGCCTGAAGCCATGATGACTGTGCATTTTATACTGTCTGTATCTGGCCATGTCAAGGCGAGGTCCACAAAAATGCAGGAGAAATTGCTCACACAATCCTGCTTTCTCGACAGCTCTAGAACTGGCTTTTTCAGAACACTTACAGGCAGGGTCTGGTTGGAGGCCTGTAATTAGTGATGTCCCCCAAGTTTCAACACTGGGCCCGATATTGTTTAACTTATCCATCAGTGACTTGGATGAAAGGGCAGAAGCCTCCTCAGCACATTCACTGATGACACGAAGATGGGAGGAGTATCTGATGCCCCAGAGTGCTGTTCAGCCCTTCAGAAGGACCTCGACAGGTTGGAGAGATGGACACAGAATGTTCTGAAATTAAAAAAAGCAAATGCAGAGTCCTGTACCTGGGGAATAATGATCCCATGAACCAAAACAGGCTGGGGGCCAACCTGCTATGAAGCAGCTCTGCAGAGAAGAACCTGAGCGTCCTGGTGGACAACAAGCTGCCCATGAGTCAGCAATGTGTCCTTATGACCAAGAAGGCTGATGTTATCCTGGGGTGCATTAGGAAGAGTGTCGTCAGCAGGTCAAGGGAGGTGATCCTGCCCCTCTACTCAGCCCTAGAGAGGTGCATCTGGAGTACTGCATCCAGCTCTGGGCTCCTCAACACGAGAGACACATGAAGCTCCTGAAGTGGGTCCAGCAGAGGACAACAAAAATTATTAAGGGACCAGAGGATCTCTGTTACGAGGAGAGACTGAGAGAACCAGGCTTGTTCAGCCTTGAGAAGAGATGACTGAGAGGAGACCTTGTCAAAGCATCTGAAGGGAGGGTGTCAAGAGGATGGAGTCAGGCTGTCCTTAGTGGTGCCAAGCGATGGGACAAGAGACAACAGGCAGAAACTGATGCACAGGAAGTTCCACCTGAATATGAGGAAGGACTTCTTTAGTATGTCAGTGACCACACACTGGAGCAGATTGCGCAGAGAGGTTGTGGAGTCTCCCTCACCAAAGATACTTAAGAACTATCTAGATGCAATCCTGTGCCATGTGCTCTAGGATGACCCTGCTTGAGCAGAGAGGTTGGACCAGATGACCCACTATGGTCTCTTCCAATCTGGCCCGTTCTGTGATTCTATAAGCTAGGACAAAAAGTTTTCATCATGTAAACTACTCATCTGACATCTCATCGGAGACCTTCTAGAGTTTTAGATAAAGGGAACAAACATGGCGAGGGTAATTCTTCATTCATGAAAAATGGCAGCAACATGACCTCATGACTCTCAAAAGCAGAAAATCTGGTGGTAGGGAAAATAGGGAGAACTTTAATGCTTGGAGTGTTTGTCCATCCTACACTTACACTAACAAAGTGGCAGTTGTTATTTCCTTGTGGTTTTTTACTTCACTTTTTTTCCCTTTGCCACTCCCTGGGGAAGACTTTCACTTTTTCAGTAGCCAGATGTGAAGACCACTTAACATTATGTCCCTGCACTGAAAGTTTTCTGACAAGATATTCTGTGCTCAGAACTAGACAGTGCAAGAAAACAAGACCCCTATTTAATGAAAGAAGTGAAGAATTTCAATTTTTTTGCTGGCTTCCCCACAGAATGAAATTTCACATTGGAAAGACAGGTTTCGATAACCCCGTATAAGTGTTAATTGCCTTATTATGAGACTCTTCTTCTTGCCTGTGGACAGCCTCAGGTCAAAATCCCTACTCTACTGGATTTCTGCTAAATATTGGGGACTTTTCACAAACCAGAGAATTTCATATCATATTCTCCCTGAGAAGTGTCAACTACCACCTGGACAGTGAAGATATCTCACCCCAGGGAAGAGGTGATGAGGTATTTTAGGAGGCTGTTGAAAAACAAACAAACAAACAAAACAAAACCAAAACAACAAACAAACAAAACAAAAATTACAACAAAAAAGAAAAGAAACAAAAAACACACCAAAACCCTGAAAATTTTTCTGATATTTGTTAAAAAAATGTTATACTTCTCCAAAGGGAAAATAACATATGAACTGATGAATATGCATTCCTATAGCCTTTAGCAATTTTAAGGCAAGTTAAATTTTAGTCCTTCCTGCTTGGAAGTGTTAATTTCATTCTGTAATTATTAATTTAGGGAAAAGGAGATAGATCATGTTTGACTGGATATATCAAATTCATTCTAGCATCCAGGTTTGTCTCCTTTGTGTTTAACAACCCTACATTAGTAATGATTAGTCACTTCTGTGAAGTCTTGCCAGCGCTCTAAATGTGTCATACACAGTAGGGAGAACAATTCCAATGATTAGGAAATTGAAACATCAAAAAACAGTGCAGTTGCAGAGACAAGGTCATGGAGAGAGAGCGATGCTCTCCTTTCATCGAAGGAAGCTGACGGTAAAACTGTTGCAACTTTTCTGCCTCTTTTCTGGGTGCTTTGAATACTTGGCTCTTGTAAGTTTTCTAAGAGAAGTTTCTGCTACATCTCCAAAGTTCAGCAGCACATGTATCTGTCAAGATAAATGCTTTTGAACTACTATTATGCAACATCTATAACAATAATAATCTTTGGGCATTTGCAAGACTTTAAGAGACTGAAAAACCTAATATGGCTTCAGAATTCTTTATGGCTCGCTCCTCAACATAACTTCATTAAGACTGTATCTTTCTTTATTGTATGCATATATGACACTAATTAAAACCAAATATTATCATAAGGAAGGAAAGAAAGGGCAATACAAATAATGGTAAAACACTGTATAAAGTGCTTGAGAAAGAACCTAAAAAATAGAAAGGGCATATGGGTACATGAACAATAGGAATTCCTAATACATGAAACCACTCCAACTCAGAGCCTGAAAACGTGATAAAACGGGGAAAAGATGTGCAAGGTAGTAGACAAGGATAAGTGAATTAATAAGACAAAGTTCAGGATGAAGTGGAGGCACTTTTTAAATGTATTTGAGTTTGTCTGTGCAAATTTATTACATTTTAAACCTATGCACTGTCTTCTGCAAAGAGGATTCCTCTCCAAGATGCTTCTGCTTCAAGGGGCTGAACACCAACCAGCTCTGCTCTGCCTGAGTTGTGCTCTCTCTCTCTCAGATTTACATCAGCGACAAGGCAGGAGCTACACGCTTTTCCCCATGGTCCCATGGCTGATAATAGAGGTCTAATGATAGGGCAAAAACCTTGTACACTTCGTAATACTATAATTGGAGGAAACAAGGGCATTGCAAGACATCCTTATGTTTTCACAAATATTCTTAATGATTGTTTAATATAATCTTCACAGCTACAACAGACAGAAAGACTACACCATGGCTGATACATACAAATATATGTACAGAAGTATCTATGGGGTAGAGGGCGCACAAGTAGGTACTACATTATTCTTGGCTGAAAAAAGTATTTCCTTGCAAAGGGCTGCTTTAAGGCATATTTGTCTATGAATGATAGTAAGGATGTCTGATCAAGAAGATATGTTGACATAAGACTTAATTTTAATGAGCAAGAATCATAGGTTCAGCCTTCATTTAAAGTTACAGGACAACAATGCAGTGAGTAGTGTAATCATGATGATTATCTCCTGTCCAATACTCCTCACCAACAGACAAGTGAAAATACTATAATACAAATACAACCACCAAATTTTAAAACCCTCTCCCTCCACAGATTACAAATCCAAATACTTCCAGCATATCACTACCTACCCCACACTCTTTTGATTTTGGGTTAGTTAGTAAAAAGGGCTTATTTATAGAGGTGAATCTGTAAAGAGTCTTTAAAAGGCAAGGTATTTCATTTGTAATGGACAATGTGGAATAATTTATCATAGAAAATAGGACCATTTCCTATAGCTCTACAAAAAATTTTCAGTCTCTGTTTTATCTCAAAATCTCTGATTGCACCCCTTTAAAAAGTTTCTACCATGACTGTCATCATGTGGATCTCCAGACAAAAGACCTGGTACTGATAAATGCTGTTGACTGTAAAATTTCGTATTAGAGTACTTTTAATGAAGAAGGTGAATAGGGTTCTGTATTTCTTACATCATATGATTGATCAAACTGATTTTAAACCTGAATTAATTACAATTAACTTTATTGTGCATTTTTTAAAGTCATAACTGAATTTAGATGAAAATGTAGAAATCGCCTTTGAAGAAACACTGTTCATACAATACCAGAATATTGCTGTAGTTAGGAGGTAAGAGACAACATTCTTATCTTTCGTTGTCTCTTTAGGCCTTGGTATGCTTCTTTTAAAGCAAATAAAGTCAGTCACTTACTGGTACCCATAGGCTGGGCTCAAGCCCTTTACAGACACCTTAGAAACAGGCATAGCAGACAAGTCCCATACTTGTGATTCATCTTCTTACCCCTTCACACAAAGTATTTCTTTTATCACTATCATATTTTAGAAGCCACATCTACAGCTATACGTAACTGTATACGTAACTGGAAATAAGAATATTTTTTATTCTTTTCTACTCTTTGACTTCTTGTCCATAGCTCAGGATTTCCCTTCAGTGTATGGAAAACAAGTTATGAATCATATAACACTTGCACTAGGTAAATCCAGATAGTATGAAGAATCAGGCAAGGTCTTTGTGTTCTGCCTGGCTTATCTCATTTTTCTTCTTGCAGCATCACAAATATGATATACAGGCAACTGACAGCCTGAGAAATGTCCTGAATGTCTGACCAAAAACCTGGGGCAAAGATCTTCACCTCACACTCTTAGAGGAATAAATAGTCCATCTGCACAGAGGCTCGTGGACACCTCTTGACATATTAACGGAGATGAGTAGATCATTGTTAGTGTAAAACTGACTGTTAGCTATTTTCCACACCCTGAACAAAGGGGCCAGGGTCAGATGTCTCAGGATTGTTAACCCTCATAGTACTTCTGCTGTTTCAAAGTGCTCCCTCTTTTTATTAAATGCAAGGAGAGGTGATGGGAGCAGGTAATACATATTCTTCTTCAGAGTGAAGAGAAACAAAGAGACTGAAAATCCAGTGTAGCTTTGGGGTCTCCCTCTGCTTCTCTCTCTCTAGTGAGAAGTACCCTGCCTCTTTCTCCTCTCTGCTGTCGTCTTCACTCCTGTAATCCTACTGGCAAAAGTGGTAGAGCTGACAAAAGAGCGGAGACGCCTGTTGGTCCCATCTGTGACAAACGACCCAGCACTTTAAGCTGCAAACCACAGGTATTACAGTTCCTCTTGCTGTCTGAATCTCTTTCAGACACAGACTAGCACACTTCTCATACACAAGTGTACCATCAGTATACAAAGAACATTATCTGAACACTAGTTCAGATGCAATTTGCTTGCATTCTAGTAAAATCAGCTTTGCAAACAAGACATCAATAAAAACACAGTCACTCCATCTAACATTAGCAGAATTGTCTGGAAGTAAGTCGTGTTTCAGTTGGTAAGCACTAAATGAAACAGGAAAAGAAATAACAATATGAGTCCTGAACTTTACTCAAATCAGGAGATATATCTGTGCTTGCTTATTTCTGTGTGTATTTTTCTTAGTTATTTAGACTTCTGCTGAGCAAGAAACAAGGGAGAAAAGTGTGACTTTATGGATGGTTCCCATTGAAGTATTTTGTGCAAAGCATTTATTAGGTTTCACCAGGGTAAACTGTGCAATATCTGCTTTGATTCACTTAGCAACCTTTCTACCATCTGGCTTAGAAGCACCTAGCTCTTACAGTTTCCAGCAGCTTCACAGGAGATGCTCAGCAGTTCTACAACTTAGTCCTCATCTGTTACTTGGACATGGAGAGAGAGTCCAGGAGCAGGCAGCTGAGACACTTGCCAACTGTCAACCATCTTGCCATCCAAAACAGTGTCAGTGCCAAGGCACAACAGCTAGAGCAGTGACTATTAGGATTTATACTGTAGTGACTGAAGCCTAAATCTTATAAGCATTTAGATAATCTCATAAATCTTAGACTATAACATTCCCCTGATGAGCAATTTCCCTCTTGGGTCAAAGGAAACAAGCTCTTTAACTTTCAGACTAACAGTGTGATAAAATAATGTAGCACTGTAGTAATGTAGTACTTTCCATTTCATATACATAACTTTCAAATGTTTGATCTACTGATCAGATACTAAAAAAATATCTCCAGGTTATTCTAAACTTTTCTGGTGGTTTTTACTGATTAATCATTAATTATTAGAGAGGACTCTGGGACGGATAAGTTTATGGACCCTAAGTGAATTAACTGCATCTCACAGCAGGGTGAAGCATGGTTTAGAGAGGGTGTTATAAAAGTGCCTTGGAACAAACAGACAAACAAAGACTTTGAAGGTGAACGGAATAAGGAAGGACAAGCATATTAGTAGAGAGTGCTAATTCTAAAGACTAATACCAGGCACCTCATCCTTTCTCTGTGAAGCTTTGAGTTCCTTCTTCAAACTTAGGCACATCCTTAGGAGTTACTTTTTGCTCTGTTTAATAAAACACAAGCAGTGACTACAGCTAAATGTGTGAGCAATTCTGCATCTTGGGAGGTTTCTGCCAACATGAAGACAGCAGATTTGTTCAGTATTTGTGGTACTAACATCACAAAATGGAGAGTTACAGAAATGAGTTACATCTCTCTAATTTCATTACAAGTCTTCTGGTTCATATGAGAATTTCTTCATTTCCTGAGCTGTCAGTAAGCTCAGACTGGAAGCTGAAATTGAGGGAGGTTTCTGGCTCCCTCTCCATTTCTTTGGCCACGAAAGCTGTGTGGTCAGAGAATGGATCTGGGGTGCGGGTCCCCGGCAGCGCTGCCCAGGGACAGCAGAGGCTGCTCTTTTTGCCCGGCCTCCCGGCAGAGCTGTCCCGGAGCACAGCATCGCGTCCCGGAGGGAATACTAGCGGAATGCTCAGCCCAGGTTTGCTGCCAAACCAGCACAAGGTGGCAGCATTTTAGCACGCTTCTGCCAGCTCCAAACTTGCATGATTTGGGCGAAGCGGATCTAGATGAGATGTGATCCGAGTGCCACATTAAAGGGCTATAAGAACACTCACTGAATAGACCTTATACACTATGGAGAGCTGACTACAGGGTGTGCTGAGCTACTACATAGAAACAGACCGAGGAAATCTTTATTCTTCTTAGCACATTGTGAGCTCCAAGAAGAAAGTTGTCCTTTGCAATACACAGTTTCAACAGGTGATACCCACTAGTTCTCTGTTTCCAAATTGGTGTCTCCCTGTGAAAGTGCGGCTCCACTTCCCTGGGGATGAAGTGTTTCAGTGTGGTATGACTGGCAGAAATTCCGAGATGTGCTGGATTTCTCTCTGCTTTGTGGAAGGTGATAATGAGTGCCACTCCTCTGGGTATACCCTGTTGTGCAGAGCAAGTGTTTAGAGTCTGAGCTAACCCCAAGAAAAGGTTGATAGTGGATAACCCAAGCTACCCCTTAGTTGAGTTCAATGGCAGACTTATAGGGAAATACCCTGCATTGATTGGAAAACACCAAAAAAAGGTAAATCTAGAACCTTACCTGATAACCTTTGCCAGCAGTTAAAGCCTTGTCTTTATTAAAAATCATGTATTGTTTCCTATATGAGCTTTTTTAATTATTAATTATTTCAGCCACTGAGTCTACTATTGTGTTTCACTATTGGGTTGAAAAGCTTTTTATGACAGTATAAGTACCATCATGAGGGTAGTTTTTTGGGGTTTGGTTTTTGGTTTTTTTTTTAATTAGATTAAGCAGGGTGAACATTTTAAATCTGTTAGGAAGAAAAAATACCTTTTTTCGGTGCTTTTAGTTAGTTTGCAGCTATTTTCTGTATGCTTTCCAGTTTCTCAACATGTTGTGGCCACCCAGAGTGAATGTGTTGTTCTGTTACTGATCTCAGCAGCATCACACAGAGGTAAAATGTCACTTCCCTGCTGCTCCTCATTAATCCCAGGTTTGTAGAGTTAAAGAACTCTGCCCCAATAGCCCATAATACAGATATCTCATCCCTCAGCACAACTTAACAACACCAAATTGACTGTCTGTGCTATGGTCCTTCATAAGATGAGCAGCATTTCTTTTTTCAGGCTGATTTTTTTATTTTTTGTTCATTATTCTGGTAGTATTGAAAAACTATATTTGCTGAGGGTAGGCCCCATGGGGAAATTTTTACAATCCTGCAGGATTCGAAGGGAAAATAGTGTGAGAAAGAACACTAGCACTACAATTCTCAATATTTTTTATATTAAGTTAGATTTCCATAGTAACAATATTAGGTGTCTTTGCTTTCTCTTTAGCAGCAGAGAGTTTTTAGAGATAAATCCACTATTTCTGAGTCATTTTATGCCATACTAGAGATAACAGTAATCTTTTAAATTTACATAGAAGTCATGGTAGTTCATGTGCTCCTATTATGTTCATGTGCTCCTATGGAGGGGCTGATAAGGAGGGCTTTAAACTAGGTTTGAAGGGGGAAGGGGTAGAAACTGGACTCTCCAGAAAGGAGCCCAAGGGTGGACAGCCCAAGTTAAGAGTCAAATCAGCAGCCCAGCTGAAGTGCATGTACACCAATGCACACAGCATGGGTACCAAACAAGAGGAGCTGGAAGCCGTCGTGCAGCAGGAAAGCTGTGATGTAGTCGCTGTCACAGAAACGTGGTGGGATGAGTCGCATGACTGGAGTGTTGCCATGGGTGGCTACAGGCTCTTCAGAAGGGACAGGCAGGGTAGGAGAGGTGGAGGGGTAGCTATGATTCTATGATCAATTCCCATCCTTTTTCCCTTCGATGCAATAGGCAAACCCATAAGGGAATGAAAGAGCTGCAAAGAGAGTTAGGAAAGTGTCAGCTTTATTCCCAACCTATTTCTGCAATCACTGTACTGGAGAGGCACTCAACCACTTGCTGGATCAGCAACTCTGAGACGTGGCAAAAATGTACAAGCTTTAGGCCAAGCAGGGCACGTCTCATCTACCTCACTTACAAACTCACACTGGTGTTATGGAGAGGGTAGGTGTGTTGAGCAGCCACTCTAACATTGAGTCTTGCTTTAAGCAGAAAGCAAGAAGAAAATATTCAAAATGATGAGTGACTCACAAGGAGGAAGGGCAAAGGGATCAAAAGCCTCCTATCCCAGATGTTCAAGATTTAGCTAGAAGGAAGGGGATGCAAAAGTGGCCTAATTCCTCTCCCTGGAATGACCTACTTTGCACTGCTTGGCTCTGGTGGTGACATGAAGAGTGTCTTGGTGGATCTACTATTCAAACAGACAGTGAGGACACTATAATCTCATATCAGTCATCATGCCTGACTTTTGAGGACTGAGTGTCCCAGTAGCAGTAAAAGACTTATTCTGTGATTACTAATCAGGCAAAAATCAATTATAAAAGTAACAATAACATGTTCTTCCTATTTCTAGTTTGCTGCAGTCAATCTGAACCACGAGCACTGAATCACAATGTTGTACCCCATTCTGAGTAATATATCACCTTCACTTGGGCTTAGGTTTTGGCATCTTATATAGGGGGCTTAATTTACCTTTCTTTCTTTTGGAGATCTTTCAGTGCAAGTGTAAGGAAAATAGAAAGACCAAATTTCTCAGGATCAGATCAGCAATTTCCTGAGAAAGTCAACAACTATTTTTAGTCAACAACTATTTTTAAATTATTCCATGTCTACTATCCCACTGTTGATTTGACTTTTGTCATTCCCAGGTGGTCAATAGAAAGGCTGGAACATTTCTAGATGTGTGTTCCCCCTGAGGAAAGCATCTGTTATTGAAATTTGTCTTACTGTTGGTTAGATGCCTCAGTTGATAAAAGACTCCCATAAATTGCCTGGTTTGAAAGAAATTACCTGTTTTAAAGAGTTTACATTCAAAAGAGGGAGAGAAATCTGGAAGAAAAAAAGCCAAACGGCTTGGCCAAGATTATACAGAAAGGCCATGGTAGAACTAGGACTATGCCATACTCCATTCTGCACACCCTGGCTATCTGTGATGTTACACATCTTAAGTGTTTTGCAATTTTACAACACTGCATTGTGCTGAGCTCTGTGATGTCCCAGTGACCACAGCAGCAGGAAAACAATGACCTGAAGAAAAAGAAGTAGAACTATTATATCTATGCTTTCAAATTAATGTCAGCTCCAGAATTGTCACTGATTTCACCCAAAGGTCTATCTATCTTGATTTTCTCATATAATCAGATACATTGCAATTTATACTAGTGCTTAACTATATTCTTGGTCTGTATTAATCTATCTTATAGATCTGTTCGTGAGATGTGTGTTATTGGGAATATCTCATTCTATTAATTCCAAGTACAGCACATTGCACAGCTAAGCCATAGGCTGTTACACAATTCTAGTACAAAAATGGCATGCAAGAAAAAAACCAAGTTCTATTCCTTTCTCTACTTCCCTCTTCAGCTTTAGGCATTCACAACATGACTTCAGTGCCTGCATCTTGAGAGGATCAAATGTCATACTCCTAAAATCTCAGTCTTTAGCCAGAACAGCTGAGAACACCCTCTCCCACATGAACTGTAATTTCACAGTAAGAGCTTTCATAAGTAGGTGCATTCATATGTAGTCTCCAACATACTGTACAAACAATCTAAATTTCTTCATCTAAGATAATAGATGAATAATAATTGAGAGGGCATACATTAATATGTGAGTCAAGCGATCAGCTCCTGAACATGGTTGATGGCTATGATGAATTCTAGCTGGAAGAATGTATTTCTCCTGTAGGCACAGTAATTGCCTGTGCCTCTGAGATGGTGGGAGGTTGGGGTACAATCTTTTTTTTGAAATAGCTTGTGCTGTGATATTATCAAATAAAATTGTCAATAATCCCAAGTTATCTCATCATACACCCTGAAGCTAGGCATGAGTTTTAAAACCAGCCTGTGTAAACATGTGGACAGTTTGTAATGCAGCTGTTACAATAAGACCCTGAATATTTAGCCTAAGGTTATGAACACAAAGCGACACATCACTGAACAGCTGAGCTGTAACAAAGTATTTTTGAGGATATTTCTTGTAAGGTACATAACTGGTCAAGGCAGAGCAGCAGTAATAGACCCAGGGAAAATAGAGGAACATTTCAAATTTTCAGCAGAGATAGCTTAGCAGTGCCTTTCTGCAGTTCTGCTTGTTCCTCTACACTGCAACATTGCATTGCAGGAATAATCTTAATATGGAGAATCATAGAATCACAGACTGAATTTGGTCTGAAGGGATCTTAAAGATCGTCTAGTTCCGACCCCCTGACCGTAGGCGGGGACACCTTCCACCAGACCAGGTTGCTCAAAACCCCATCCAAACTGACCTTGAACACTTCCAGGGGTAAGGTATCCACCACTTCTCTGGACAACCTGTTCCAGTGCTTCACCACACTCATAATAAATAATTTATTCCTAATATCTAATCTAAACTTACTTTCTGCCAGCTTGAAGCCAATCCCCCTTTTCCTACATGCCCTTGTAAAATATTCCTCTCCATCTTTTTGTAGGTCCCCTTTAGGTACTGGAAGGCTGTTATAAAGTCTCCCCAGAGCCTTCACTTCTCCAGACTGAACAATACCGTATGTTTGTTTCCATTCTACATCTGTAAAATGGGCTACTTGGTTTTCCTACCCTTATGAAGATAATAACTGATACTAGTGCAGGACATATTTTGAAGAGAGAATGCTGTCTGACCTTATGATAATGGAAGCCACTCATATAACTTGACAGGGAATTAAATTGCTGCACAGTAAAATTCAGCCTCCCTCTGGAGAGTTAACATGCTTAGAAATGTCAGTTCTGCTTACTGCTAACCTTGTGAGAAACTGGAAACCTCATATGATGGAGAAGTTGACTCCCTTCCAAGTTCTGGAAAGTAGTTGCAGTCATTAATTGTTTACATGCTGCATAATTTAGACCAAATTAAGTCAGCCTGTGAGTTTATTCAAACCTTGTGAATATTTAGGTAATATAAGAAACATAAGGCACATCAGCAGTGTGTGTTTAAAAGCATGTTTGAATACTGATAAACATGTTCCAATAGTGTTGCAATCATAAAAATGGCTCTGAAAAAGGAGACAATGTCCTCTACAAAAACCTCTCCCTTATTCTCAAGAGTGCAGATGGGGAAATGTGAGGCACAGAAGATTAGTATCAGTGAAAGCAAGTTTAATTGTCAATGGCAGATGGGTTTTTTTATATCATAGTAGTGAACATCTGAATTTCAAACACAATTTCAGCCTTCTCCTGCTCTGAAAATGAAAATAAAATACAGAAGAAGAAAGTGAAAAAGAAAATGCCCACATTTTTCACTGTTTTGCTTTCCAAATGCTCTGAGATAAATTTTTGAAGATGAACTTTATGTGTGTCAAAGACTATTGCCCTTTTTGGAAAAGTTTGCCTGTTTTACCCAAGGATCTCAGGATGTTATCTGTTGAGCTTTCCTAGTACATGATAATTCCCTGGTTCTTTGCCAACACTGTGTCCATTTTTCCAGATCTGAATGGCATGGTTGGATTTGTAGTTGTGGTGTGTAAGGGTTCACATACATCCGTGTTCATCTCAAACTGGTAGTGAACATTTTTTCCCTCACTAAATATACAAAGTAGTCCACATCAAAAGATATAACTGGGCACTTTTACTTCTGCTGAATTTTCAGATAAAGGAAATCACAGACTCTAGCTAGGGCCTGAGACATATTTTCCCAAAGGGTCTCCTTTACTTCCCTAGGTAAATCAACCTTTCTAGCCTACAGTTTTCCTTTCTGTGTAACTCACCACCTCATGGAAATGGAGACGCCAGCCTTGCTTTGGGATAACCCCGTAATGGAGCAGCAGGAGAAAGCCAACACCAAGGAGATCTTCAGGGCCTGAATCTAAGATATATGCCCTAGGAGAAAAATCACTTGTCAGTTCAAGTGCTGTCACACTCAAAATCACTAGCTATTCCACACCAAGCTTCTTCCACACAAGGAGGGAAGATACAGTACAGAAACAAATAGAACGCCTCTGTCTCATATTTTTCTGATGTGTTCTGTTTTCATTACAAGACTGATAGCGTAAAAATAGCAATTCCTGATACTTGCTCAAGTTAAAAACAAGCTAATCTGCCCAGTTTATGTATACAATTTACTAACATTCCTGTGAGCAACAGCTTTGCTTTTTCAATAATCAGCTAGGAAGTGATGATTGAAAAGCAATAACTTTTTACAGATCCTTTCCACAAGGAAGTCATACATTAACAGTGCAGGTTGTTTGTTGGGTTTTGGGGTTTTTTCATTGCTGCTCCTTCCTACAGCAATTTCCCTAATCAAAGTGCAGCGTACATTAAACACTGAAGAATTTGCTTAATGGAAAAGGTACAGAATCTTGGAGAGCTCCATGAGAGAAACATTTTTGATCTTCCCTTTCATCAAAAACAGGTTCAATGCAGCAGGAAATCTGTGGCACTCTGTTTCTCATTTTAAAATGTGTGAGTAGTTTGATTAAAAGTTTCACCTACCAGATGAATTGAAAGGAGGATTTTCCTGGGATTGTACCAACTGCAGAAGACTGCTGGAATGCTTCAGGAGAGAACTGTGTTGCTCCACATATATTTTCTTAATTAAAAGTTCACTGCAATCACTGACATTAAAGCAAATAGTGTTGAATTCTTGTTCTGTTTCAGAGTATGGGTAGATGGGTTTTACTCCTGCTGTTTCACAGTTTCAGATTTTCCCAGAGCTTTCAAATGGCTCCAGTGGGCATTTCTAAATTGTCCCTTTGAGGTATTTCTCAAGATCAGCTTTTTTTTCAAACTGACAGCAAGTCTGGAAGAAAGTCCCCACTGGGGAACTCCAGGGCATCATCTGGAAGAGAAGGGTCCCTGAGTGACCAAGTGTTTAATGGGTTGTTTACATACCACTAGATGTATCCGGATGAGCCTTCGGCTCCCAAGGTGAGTCTAAGGCTGCCTGCAACAGCTCTATGAGTCCCAGTCTGGATAAAGGACTGGTGAATGCAGAAGCAAGCTGTGCTCCCAGCTGTTGCTGGCACCATTTCATAGGGGCAGTGTTTGCAGAGGTAAGACTTACCCAACCGTCCCAATCCATGACTTAGTGAGGGTCACATCCAACTGGCTCAGACTCATGAATATCCACAGGTCTGAGCAGAGAGTGGAAACCTGGCAGTGACCCACACACGGGCCAATCTTAAGGGTGCTCATATACGGTTGACATAAAACTTTTAGAAATTACCAAGTCCCTGGAGCAAAGGAAAAGCTTTGTTTTGTGTAAGGCAAGGCAAATGTTCTTTGTTGCCAAGACACTGTGGGCTGCTGAAATATGTGAGGCTCTAGCTAAGCATCAATATGCAATGCTGACTGAACCTATCACAAGCAAAAAACATGCTCTCCTTACTTAAATTTTGCTAGCTGAAAGACACGCAATCTGAGTCAGCTACAAAACAAAAACGGCTGGGCAGGTCTCATTTTCATTGGAGAAAAATTAGTCACCAAAAATGTGGTGATGAAGGTCAGACTAACATCTGTATCAGCTTCCTCTGTAATTAATTAACTCTTTTTTTCTTAATCAAAAGTGTGATGGATGCATTGCACTGTAAATGCATTGCATATAATTCCTGCCCTAAAAAACATCCCATGTAATTATAATTCTGTTTGGATCATCAGAGCAGATCATCACACAGTATCTGGAGAAAAAATATCTTTGTCTATATTGACTAATAGCTCTACTTCACCTTTCCTGGAAAAAGAGTTTTTGTAAATAGTGGAGTTGAGTATCTGAAAAAGTGGCTGGAAATTCTCAGAGAATCCAAGAGTCGAAATTGCCAACTCAAATATTCTGAGTGCAAATATTAACTGTAATTGTCCAGTGAATTCTCTGATTTTTTTAGCTGCAGAAAATAGATATATGAGCAGATACAGTGCAGATACAGTATTTAAATAATCCTTTCATTACAGTATAGAGAATATCTTATGTTTTATTCCAGGTTTTCATTCTGTCTCATTACCAAAACCTTTGCACCATAAGAACTGTATTTAACCTCCCCAAATCTAATTAGCTTTTTTTCCAAATCCAATCCCATAATATTTTGCATACGATTTAGCTAATTTGCTACTCAGAACACTTGGCATGTCTGGTTGTGATATATTTTTTTGGAATCCTTTCAAATGTGTAAATCATTGGACTTTTAATATAGGTCTAGATGTCAACAGAGGGCTTCAGAGACAGATTGCACACGACCAATTTGATCTGGAAATGTCCATTTTATTTATTTAAGCTGCCCTTTTTATACTTTTTCTACACCCTGGCACATGATCACTGTTGCGTTATTGGTTATATGATAGTGTCTACTATCTAAACATGCTCTACTAACACACTTCTAATTGGATTATTACAGGTGTCCACGAGAGGTGAAGCCATTGTTTACCTCTTGGGACTCTTCCTTAATTTTGGCACAGATTTCCCTTTGTTTCAACCTCAGAACCTGAAGTCATGATGACTGTGGACTTTTTACACTGTCTGTGCCCAACCATGTCAAGGCAAGGCCTACAGAAATGCAGGATAAGTTGCTCACACAATCCTGCTCTCTCCACACCTAGAGAATTAAATAAGTTTCTCTGTGTTTGCCACATACACACAGACACACTGACATAATGTACATTCTTATTCTTTCTTTTTACAACTCCTTTTTGTATGTCCTATTCCTTCCCTTTGTTCACAATTACTGGTAATTGAAATGAAGGTCTATCATTGTGTGTATCAGCCAACATGCAACCTGACATCTTCTGTATCCACAGCACTCTGTTGGACAGCAGAAACCTTCACATCAGTACTTTAAAACAAAAATTGCAACATTTTTGTGAATTGCACATGTAGGAAATATACAGCTCAATGGTCCCATCATAAACTGGAAAGAGATTGAGTCATAATTCACAGTCTGCCTCCAGGTTTCTCCTACATTCAGCATGTGTGAATGCACTACGTGTCTCCTGGGTTTCAGACAACATTTTACAGAAAAAAAAAAAGATGGGGTAATTGATTATCTCAGTTCCAGACTCCCCTGCACAAGGGACTGGATGGGTGTATTGGATGTGTTACCTTTAGGCAATTGCTCATGGGTTGATAAGGTTCTATGGAATTTCTCTCTCAGGTTTCTCTTAGTAAAAACCAATTATTCACTTTGTTGTCTTTAGCAACTACATCCTCTTGTGCACAGAGCTATGTGGCAGGTGCTGCAGTTCAAAAAGGGCCAGAACTTTAGATATGTAACTTATGAAGCACTTTTGGCATGAAGATAATAAATGTTTAGTGCTTTGAGTGCACACTGTATGTCATGTGACCTGCATCCCTGTGAGGAGGAGCAGCCCAGGTTTCAGACTTCAGAAGTTGAAAGTCTCAGCACATTCTGGGCTGACCTATCGTCAGAAGCACTTTCTGCCCAATACATCCCTTTCTCAACTTGACTCCCTAGCTTATTGAGTGTTTAATTTATCTTTCAGTTGTTTATTTATTAAGCACTTTGAGATCCACGAATGAAAAAATTCAGTAACTAGTAGATAATACCATCCCTATGAGATAAAGAATCCAGGACTGCAACATACTCTTAGGTGTTATTTATTTATTTATACTCTGTTGAGCTGAATCTGATTGAGTTAATTCCTGCACCTTCCTCTCTGACAGCTTGCTCATCTGTATCTTGCCAGTCTGATGTGGATGAGCTCAGAAATCTGAGTGATGGCCTGAAACACCCTGACCAACAAGCTGCTGGTGATAAAACATGGAACTGTGTTCTGGCACACACTCAGGCCATTGCAACAAACAGGACAACGGCCACTGCACCAGGAGAATGGGCTGGAAACCACCCTTCCAAATGATGTGTTGCTTTAAAATCACCCATTTATACCACAAGTTCAAACACCTTGAGGAGCATCACATGCTGCAGCAGGATTGAATGTCCTGGTATGTATCAGGGTATCTTGCTATAAAAGCACCCTGTGTCTTCCCTCCCCTCATCAGCATGCGGCAAAGCAGAAAGAGGGCAGCCAGTTCTTTGTAACAGTGATGCTTTTAAGATGACCAGGTGATGTGAAAGAAAAGAAAACGTAACACAGGGGATCCAATGGATGAGTTATCAAAGCTTTCCAGGGCTTTGATCAGCTTCCCGCTGCCAGCCTTCTGAGTATCAGTATAAACCTTTCACATTTCCACCTTCCCAAAAGGCCTCAGAAAATGCATTAGTTACAATTTTACGTAACTCGCAGGAGGATCATGCAAGTTCTATGTGCGTGAATTTTATATACCCTGATAGTTCTGTAAATAACTTGCCCTGTGGAAAAGTGTGGCATCTGGTAACATTGTTACGTAAAAATAAGCCATTTGTTGACAAAGTACTAACACACACTATGTAGTATTTCACATTCTGAAGGGAATTCAGTCTTCAGGAGAAAAATCACTGATGTTTTTCAAGGCTGGGAATGTCAAGGCTGTGCTGTTGGTTTTTTTAGCATAAAGCAGGTATAACACTGTATTCATAACTCACACTCCCACTGTAGCAGCACCACCAAAACAACAGCATCATCCTTCCACCATCACCAGAGGAGAAGGGAGACATTTGACACCTGTTTTGGCAGTCATGTGGACAGTAGAGTTGCTCAAAACTAGTGAGAGGTCTGAGTTATTTATTTCTGGGTTTTCCAGTTTGATTATTTTTCAAAAGACAACAAAAGCAGTAAAAGTAGAAATTACTTTACTGTAAATGAATGATTTCTTGTGGTGCTTCACTGAAATATTCTTTTCAAAAAGTTTTTGTCACCTCCAGGAAATATTGTACTGGTTCCCTTGTGCCAACAAGGCAGATGCCTTACTTAGGACATCAGGACTAAAATTTCAATACAGCACTTCATTTACATACCAGTCATTGAAATACTAATATGGGAGCTTTTCTGCTGAATTGCTCTTCAATAGCTCTGTGAAATTTTGTTCATTAAGATCACCCTCTCTGTCACACTGAGGTGTTGTAGTCACAGTGGTTTTCCATAATGTAGTCATTTGTTTCCCTCTTAAACAGGAGTATCAACCGATAGCCTTGATCAGCAGGACTATAAGATGAGGACAGAAACGTAGGAGGCGTACCCCAGGGATGCAGGGTGAGGCATTCTGGGTCTTGCAGTCTTCAGAAGTACACTGACACACAATATGTGTTCTACTGTGATTGGGTCTAGGTGAACCACATGTCCCCCAAAGGGTATATAAGGGGACATTTTCCTTTAAATACAAGATTTGGCTGCTTGCCATCCTAGCTGCTGGGTCATGTCTTATTATATTATATTAATAAACCATACAGAAATACTTCTGATTTCCTTGTATAAATGTTATTTCAAATGTGGATATTGTCTCACACTGGAACACAACTCACATCTTACCAATATAAGGGAAGACTGCAGGCGAAGGCTCAACCTTGAGGAGAATCCTAATAGTAGAAATTATTAATAACTGATGAGGGCTTTCCATCGGATGATTTTGACCTCTAGTTTTTCTGCAAATCATCCTTCTGTTTTTCTTGGGAATTTAGTTTTGAAAGCCACCGCCAACTGCTTTTTTAGGTTCTGATTCATTACCCATGAAAATTAAAGTCTTACTTTCAGGCTATTATTTTATGATTCATTAAATATTGAAGTTGGAATGCATGATCTTCCTTTTACAGACAGTAAAATCTTGTTTAAAATGCTAGTGTCCTTTAGCTTGTAGAGGTGCTTAAGGGCTTTTTTTTAAACATTTAAAATTACTCTGAGATGTCAAAAAAATGGCACTTTATTAACTACTGGTTTTCATACATACCATTCTAAATAACTGGCATGTAAAATATTTTCTTTATAATAACAATACTGTACAGATAATTTTGATTGAAATTTGAGTTATGATCATCCCATCATATAAGAATGTCCAAGTGTTTAATTCATGTGACTATTCTAATAATAATAAAAAACAGAGTGAAGTAACGTGTAGTGGAAGATAGAGAAGTATTACTATTCATTTGGTTATAAATGCATTTGAAAGATGAAATAAATAGTTGACTGTTGAAATCACTAGAATAACATCAATATATAAAATGTTGCATACTGATTTGATAAAACCTGAGGTCTACACTGGGAGTTCATGCTCCTTTTGAGTAGTTTTGTCAACCTAAATAATAACACTCCAAATGTTTGCAGCAACCTACACTTGGACTAGAACTTACAGTAGTTCTCTTTCCATGTAAATTACTCCCATGATCCTAATGGTTTTATTTCAGTTTGCAAATTAAAACCAACCTGCCCCCCACAATGAATACAAATGAGCATTTCTCATTTTGTCCTTATTTTTCTCCTCTTGTTGATGCCTCTAAATATATTGGGGGACATTTGGAGTTCTTAATGCTTCTTTGCTGCGGCAGCCACACAACATTAGCAAAAGGATAGTGAAGGAGTGCATTAACTGTCAAGAATGGAACCACAAAAAAAAAGCAAGGACAAGACTTTTCCTCATCTTTGCCCAGACATATTTTCTTGCTCAGAAAGTATAATAGTTTCCATAATAGTCAACTTTCCATGACCCAGTAACAGGAAGATTTTCCAAAAATGTGTCTAATGTGATTATTTTAATTTGATCTATCTGTCAGAGACATGATGTTACTGATATAATTTTAAGAAACTACAAGGAATATATAGCTACTCTGTTTAAAAGTGACCAACTGTGCACGACCTTGGCATTGGAGATAGGTTTATGTTGTTGATTTACTGTAATGGGTTCCTCCTGGGTTTGGTAATTAATATCTCTTGAGTTAAGTGCCTCATGTCATTGCACTAATAAATCTCATCCTGTGCAGAAAGAAGTTGCATTTCCTGAGATGAACATGCTGAATTTATATGTACAAAAAGCAGTACCTCTATTCCCTTTCAGGGAAGTAAGTCATTCAGTAACATATTCTGTCTTTACTAAGGTTTATCTGACAGCTCTCTTTAGATTGACAGAACCTAAGTTAAATTCCATGCAGCCAAAACCTGCATGTTATCATATAATATACTTTTTCTCTGTCACTTAAGTCCAAATGTAAAATGTTTTCCAGATATTACAAGCATTTGTATTCTTAATATTGGTCTTGTCTGAAATCCAGTCTGTTTTAAAGCAGCACTTGACAATAAATTACCTGAGAACACAGACTGCTGCTGTGTATACATAACCCCTAGAAATTAGCAAGTAATTTCTGAAGGGAAGTTGCTAATTCTGCTCTCTCACTCCAGGTAAGTTCCATGACTGTAGAATGTTACCACTGATCACCACATCAACAACATGGTAATTTGCAGTAGACCAAATGGTTGCTAAAAATAGCTTCCTCCTGCTCTCTGTGAGATGGACTTGGAAATTCTGCAGCAGTATTGCTCTTGCTCCAGCAGGATGAGAATGAGATGACTGTACTCTCTGCTCCTTCCCAGAGGTGTCTTCCCACTCTGCCCTTTCAGTGAATTTTTCAATGAGCAGAAGTAGCAGTGCTGCACAAAGCCATTGCTATGGATTGCTCTTAAAAAAAAAAAACCACCATACTTGGCTGGAAGTAACATAAAGCCTTCTGAAACTTTTTCATACTCTCCTTCTTTTTTTCATATGCAATAGGGCATATGTGCTGCCATATGTGAACTAGTGCTTACATGACAACAAAAGCTGCTAATGGATGGGAAGTTTTCCTCGGTCCCCTTAACTGTCTCAACCACAGCCTCACTTCAACAAAGTTGCCCTATGTGTGAATCCAAATACTTGGATGAGGCCCTTTTCTGCTTTGGCTTTGTGTATTCCAGATTTTTGCATCTACCACAACATAGTGTGCTGGAGAAGCAAAATCCAAGTAGGGAGCACCAGGAGGATTTCCAAGGTTTGTTTGCATATAGTATTTCTATTAAATGTTATTATTTTATATCCTTCACTTTAAAGTCAAGTTATTTTCCTTTTGCATGTATACCTAAAGTTATAACCCAAAGAAAGCAAAAGGAACTCTTTTAATCTTAAGAAAACAATCTTCAAGTCTTTTTCATTAATCTTCTTAAAAAACTTGCTCATTAAATCAAAATTTGCCAACCAAGCTTTTTCATTCGAAAACATCTGAACAGTTCTACCTCCTATAACATATTGAAAAGCAACTGGATTACCATGTGTATTTTCAGTAAAACCTGGAAAGGCTGAGAGTCTTTTTCTGCCAGTGCTAAAATGCCCTTGCTATGTCTAGAAATATTTTTGACAATTTTCTGATCTAACTTGAATATGTCCTATGTTACATCTCATCTGACTAGCTAAAGAGAACTAACCTTTCTGAGCTAAGTGAACATGACTTCCTTATACTTGTCATCTGCAAGAAGAAGGAACCCTCAGCAGGAAATTTTTGTGCTTCAGAGGACTCAGTTTCACCGACTTGAAACTAATCATATGCTAAGTCAGCTGGGAAAGATAATTTTAATAGAAAAACAAAAAGAGTGATAATTGAAATGAGGTTGAAAATGTTTAATAACTTTATAAGGTCTCACATGGAGAAAAGGCTACATGTAGCATATAATAATTCAACCTCATCTAGCAGGAAAGTAAAAATAGTAAAGGATAAGATGTGCCTTGGATGGTGAGATTAATTAATAGAAGTTATATGGAATCAGAAAAACAACAGGTAGAGGAAGGAAGTAGCGGGTCAAAGCCTACAGAATATGCAGAAACAAGAAGGTGTCTAGGAGACAGGAGCAGCCAGCTGTGGCAGCAGTTGGGCAGAAACAATATGAGGTCAGTAATGTGGAAAGACAGCATTATACAAATGTTCTGGATCTGCAGATGGAGGAAATCACTGTGATATATCTCCCAACAATAACAACCAAGGATGCAAATCACAGGGTGATAATGTTAAACATTTTAAAATTAGGCATGCCTGAATAACTTCTGTTGATAAGTCTTAAAAGACTAAGCTGAGAAGATGTGTCAACACCAATGCTGAGTTTTAATATTTTTGGATAACAAGAAATTTCTGACTGAAATAAAAAAGTCACTGTTAACATTTTTTTTAAGGATTTATAGTTCAATCATGTTGGTATAAGCTCAGGCAAATAATGAAGAGCTGATACAGTAGTAAGTTAACACAGAATTAAGGAAAGGAGCAAATCAAATTAGGCTTGCTTTAAGGAAAAATTCTCAAAGAATATTATTGTTTTGCTGTTTGGGTTTTTTTTCCCTGAGAATCTAAGGCTTAGCTGAGAATGTCATTGTTAATTTAATACAGTTAATGTCTCCTTAATGCTGTTCAGAAAGGTTTTGACTTTGTTCTGTATGGTGTTTTCACTAAACTAAAAAATTGAAAAAAAATCAACATTGCATACTTTCGAAGCATTTCAAAGTAGCTAACTGAATTGGTGTCAGAATAATTGTAAACAGCCTTTGCCATCATTGAACAGATGTATTTCTAATAAGGACCCTCGGGGATCATTTATATTGAACATTTTTTCCCATTGACCTTGCAGCAAATGCAAAATGTAAAAAGAAAAAGGCTAGAAGCTGAAGCCAGATGAGTTAATACTGATTCCCCTGATCTAGAACATGAATCCACACTCAAGCTTTAATGAGCCAAATGGGGATTGTAACTATTAGCAGGGAGTGCAAATTTTAATCAATTTATTATGGCTAAAATCAGATGGGGAAACAAGATTACATGTCCTTTTCACTTTGACCAAAATTATTTTGCAAATGCCATGTCAGACCAGCTTCTGCTTACCTCGATCCCCTGTGTGTCCTGATCACAGTGTGTAAATGAGGAACTACTATGTTGAACTGATCCTTTATGCATATCAGAAGTGGACATGATTTTGTATTAACATTTGCACTTTATACCGATGGTTCTGCTTTCTGATCAAGGTATAATGCTGGCCATAGTTTAGAGAGCTGAGTGAAGTTGACCACACTCCTCCAACCCAAGAGTTGTTCATGCTGATCAAAGCAGAAGGGAGATGTCAAGTTCTCTCTCAAACATAATCTAATGCTAATAGAAACAAAAAGAGAAAAAAAAAAGAAAAAAGAAAAAAGAAAAAAGAAAAAAAGAAAAAAGAAAAAAGAAAAAAGAAAAAAGAAAAAAGAAAAA